>NC_135281.1:6630198-6937341 GCF_051311805.1 Agelaius phoeniceus
GCAATGCTGCATCTGTTGATGCTCCAGAGGAATGCCCTGCAGTCCACAGATGTGGGCTCTACCCAGTTTTGCTTCTGTCAGAGTGGCAAACAAGTGTCTGTGACACCTTCCACCGTGTGCTGAGGTCTGGCTCACTGTAACCTCAGCAGAGTGAGGAGCAGCTGTTATTTATAGGCCGCTCTCCAGTTCCTCCTGATGTTGGATCCAGAAGCAATAAAGAGGCAGGGACCATCCCCCTGTTTATGATATATTTTCATGTGTCTCTCCAGCAGCAGCTGATGGGGAGGGACACCTCAGACACAAAGTGAGAATCTGCTCATCTCACTCACAGGCCTGCTGTTACTGCTCCCCAGCACTGAGATATTCTTAACATCATAACAGTGGGCATGCTGGATGCTGAGCTCTGCAAAGGCCATAAATATGCTGGCAGGTCTGGGGGTTGTTTGGGTTTTTATTTCAGGTTGCAGAAGGTTTTCCCTCTTACAGAAGTAACAGAATGATGATGCTCCCCTCAGCTGTAGAGTTTGCTGCTCGTTTCTCCTGGATGGACACCTGCTTCCAGGGACCATCTGCTGCTTTTTCCAAAGCTGGTGCCAGAAATATCTCTCCAGCTGAGAAGTGGGTGGGTGTCTGAGCTCAGCCTGCAGGTAAAGAGCCAGGACACGGGCCAGGTACAGCTGCTGGCTGCAGAGACATCTTTGGCTGGTGTGCAGGAGCCCAGTCCTGTCCTGTCCCAGGGAGCTGAGGACACTCAGCCCTTCTGGGCAAGGGGGGCCGTGGGCTCTGGAGACTCTCCAAACCAAGCTGGACTCTGCTGATGTGCAGACCTCCTGCTTTGGTCCACCACCTAAAAAGGATTTTCAAAGAAGAAATTCCAGGCTGGGCAATACTTTCAGAGCTCAGTTAGTTTTCTAATCCTCTAAGAAGCAGTTTAAGTGTTTGAAAACCATTTTACCAAGTGAATCAGCACATGGGTGCAGCAACAGCTTAGCTTAACCACTGCAACGTGCCAGGGCCAGTGCAGATTTCCAGCAATGCCATGAAAGCAATGTTCACTTCCATGAAAGCAGCCTGAGCTCTTTCCAGTCCAAGAGGCACCAGCCCAGCAGCTCCCCTGTGGCTGGACAGTCTGACAAACCTGCTCCATTACCGGAACACTCTTGTTGTCACAAAGACAAATGAGAATCAGAACAGCATTAAAATCAAGAGCAAAATTCTCCTGCATTAGTAAAATAAAATGCTTCCTCCGGGCCCAGAGAACACTCATTCATTACCAGGTCTTGTTTGCAAAGAAATTTTGAGCAAATGTTGGTAATAACAGGACACAATGGAAAATGATGGTCCTGCACAGTTTTCATATTGCATTAGTTTAGATCTACTGGCAACACCTGCTTCATTTCACCTTTCTCCACTGATATCTCCTGGAGATTTCAGAACTACCTCCCTACATCTATTTTTGGGTATAATTTGAGTGTAATTTGATACGTAATTAGGGTAGAATAGAAGACCAAGTATTTAACTACCCATACATCTCTCCCTAATTTAAATAATTCCTGATATATCTAACTAGTTTGCCTCATCCTGCACTGATGTGTATTGAACTGGGGATAATGAAATAAGAAATGTGAGGGGGAAAAATGTTATTTCAGAGTCAGAAGATCACCTGTTAATGACATGAAAAGCCTGGTGGGAATATCTGTACACTTAATGCCCCTTCTGCTTCCCCTTCTACACAGCCACTGTCTGTGCTGAGAGGGCTCTCAGAACAGTCCTTAGAACAACTTGTGTTTCTTTGAGCTGTCTCAAAGTGATCAACAGCTTTTGGACAGGAATTAAACATACAGAGGATAAGAAATGAGATTAATTTAATTCTCAGCTAGCTTTAGCCATGCCTTAGCCCTTGCATTTCAGAGGGGAAGAAAATCTTTTGCAGTCCTATCTCCCTCTTTCCCTCTCTTATGTCCAAGGAGAAATCATATTGCTGGATTAAAAAAGAAGCTTAAATTTGAAATGGTTGAATTTAGGTGAGTTCAGTTGTTTGGTATGTGACTACACATCCCTGACAACTCAGTGTGCTGTGTCACACTCAGGAATTGTTTAGCTGTCAAACAGGGGTGGCTGGATTTTGTTCAGCTGAAACAGCACTGCTGGATTTTGTCCTGAAATGTGGGAAATATTTTAGCACACTCCTCTTTTTAATAATACAAATTGTGCCACTCGTGCTTCAAAAAGGACAAGTGCTGATGGATGCACAGGCAGGGAAAAGTCAGATCTGGTTGCTCATCTGAGATTTCAAAATATCATCCTGTCTTCATCAAGGGAGGGGGGGGGAATGGGAAATCCTGAAGTTTTTGATGGGAAGAAAAGGTTTTATTATGATATTGGTGGACTTCTTTTGCAGAATGTAAAATACAGCCACTTAAATAGGATAATTTTAGCATGTAAAATATTGAAAATTCAGTACAATTTAGCCTAGTACCAGCTAGTTATTGAAAAAAAAGCATGGCTATGGAAGTTGTTAACCATTCTATTGAAAATTTCAATGGAATCCACTCTTTGTGGTGAAATGTTTTAAGTTAGATAATTATTCTCAACAGAAATTTATTTTTTCAGGGAATTGTCAATCTACATAGGACTATGGCAAAAAACAGCCTGTGCACTGGATCCCGGTCAACCTGGCCTCCTGCCTGCCATATTTTCATGGGTTTTTTCCCTCATCATAATCTCTTGAGTTTCTTCCAAACAATTTCTAGGGATGCCAGCACCACCTCTCACTGTATCCTGTCCACTTGCCCCCATCCACTGCTGCCCATCCCAGGATGCCAGGTCACCTCTCTGCCAGCTTGGGAGCGTTGCTCCATGGACTTTCATACTTCTAGGGCAGCTAAGGGTGGGTGGTGACATCTCAGCACTAATTTGCAGCCTCTCCTGGGGGCAGACCCCAGCCCTGCTCCCATCCCATCGCCGCATTCCTGTCAGAATTCAGGACATCCCTCTGGCTGTCCTGGAGTGCCAGGACCCCTGCCAGGGGGCTCAGAGACCCTGGCACAGAGCCCAAAACACCTGTAACTTTGATTATGACTCATGGAAAAAATTACCAACCTTATATGAGGATCTGCAAGCCACGAAAGTCTAAGTAGAATAATAATTAGTTTGTCACGGGGTGAAAAATAGATTTTTTGGGGTTTTTAGAATAGGGGTTCAGGGGGCAAGATGGAGGAATCTGGGCATGTCCAGCCTTTCTCCTTCTTCTTCTTGGCCTCCATCTTCTGCTGTGGTGTTGGCACTTTTAGATTGGTTTAGAGTAGAAGCTCCCTGTCTAACATAGGTGATAAGTATTGGGAAGTTATGGTAAATAATGTACACGTAGTTTTTAGTATAAAAAGATAACACCAGAGTGCCTCTGTCTGACCTGCCAGACAGACCTGCAGCGGGTCAGAGAAAGAATGTTATAGATAAGAAATAATAAACAACCTTGAGAACGAGAACAGAAAAATCCTGACTCCTTCTTCAACAGCCAGGCTGGGAAAAAGAGGCTTGTGCATATCTCAGAGTCCCTGTGACCAGCAGAGATCCTGAGACATTCCCAACAGGACGCGGCCATCCGGGAGCCCCCAGCTCACTGGCTCACACGCTCCCTCCCCCTTCCCTGTCAGGGCTTCTTTCTGTGCACAACAGATGGGCACAAGCTGTTTGGGAAGCACCTCCCTTCCCTCCCCCAGCCCCATGGAAAGATGCATCACCCACCGGAGCAGGGAGCAGTCCCCTCCCGGCGGCAGCACAGCTCCCTTTTCAGAGGGGCAGGTAAAAGTTTAACCAGGCTGTCTTTCAGTGCTGGAGGCAGAGCCGCCTTTCATAGCCATGATAAATTGCTCCTGTCAAAACTACATGAATGCTCATATTGAAAAGCTCTTCTTTCTTTCTTTTTAACTTTCCCCCCTCTCCAGTCTCACGGTGTCTCTCGGTTGTTAGCCAACATTTAATGCCCGCTTAGTCAAAGGGCACTTCCACTCCTCGTCTCTCTGTCCTGTCCCCTGGGGCTGCTGGGGCTGAGTTGTCACAGAAATACTGATGGTGAATAAAATAAAAAAAAAAACCACAGGGTGAGGAAGAAACCTTTTCATGTTTTTAGGGCTTTTGATTTCAGTCAGGTCGTTCTACCCGTAGATCCTCGCCAAAGCAGTTGTAGGATGGAGGTGGACAGACAGATGTCTTTCAAAGAAGCTTTCAGTTGTTGATATTTTCTAAATTAATAGATTAGCTATAGTTTGTAATATTTTCCAAAGGTGAAAATTAACACATAACACAAAACAATCCACTCCACCCCTCTCCAGCAGTTGAGCAGCAAGGCCAAAACGTGCTGTAGATGTTGCAGGGAGACAGAACCTGCCCAGCTCTTAACACAGTCTGAAGACCCTTCCCCATCTGTAACTCAGTGGGTGCCCCAGAGCAGGAGCCACAGCTGGTAAAATCAGGGCCAGGTGCTTTGGCCATAGAATTGCCCCTGCTTCATCCAAAATTGCCTGGTTTTGTCAGTCTCCCAGCCCTGCTGCAGGACCTCTCTGCTGGGGCTGGCCCCATGACTGCAGTGGTTATGGAGCCCCTGAACCAGGTACACTGGTCACAGAGGAGTGGGTGGGAGCATGGACTGGATGTCACCAAGAAAATCCTGTGAACAAATTGTCTGTTCTTGGGTTTGAGATGAATGGGAAAGTTGGGTTTAGGGTGCCTGGTGAGGGCCAAGCCAGCTCAGCCCAGCCTGGCCAGGCACTCAAGTTGCTCAGAGCTGCACCTTCAGGAGAGGCACTGAAGTCCAATGTGCAGAAAATTGATCTGAGCATCCACCCAGAGCACCATCAGCTTGTGTTGGTGCCATATTTGCACATGTTATGGTCACAAGCTCCTCATCCCCTCCCTGTGAGTTTGCTGGCTGGAGCGGGCCTGGCAGGACCTGTCCTGTCCCCAGCTGTGCTGCTCTTATGGCCATCCCTGGCCAAAGCCCACAGCCAGGGGATGGGACATTCAGCACACCCTGGGTACTGTGCTTCACCCAACCTGGCTGCAGGAAACACCCAAAACTTGGAGTGCTGCTCCCATTTCAGAACATCTCTCCCTCCTCCACAGCACTGTGGTAAAAGCTCCCCACAAATCAGCTGCAGGCATTCAATGCACAACTCTCAAGAGGAGATTTCAGACCTGTTCCCACACTCCACTCTCATTCCTCCCTCTCCTGTTTTTCTGTCCATGCTGACACCTAGCCTCCACCCAGAGCTCCCAATATATCCTGCAGACTGTAAATATCAGTGCTGCTGCCCCTACAGCAGCCAGTGCCAGCAGGATCTGACACACACACACACACACACACAGAGCTTCCCTGGGTGCAGCTTCCCAGTGACAAACATTTCTGCTGTGGTGCTGGTGGATGGCTGCAGTGTCACTGCCCTTATCACTGTCAGCCTCCTGCAGGGTTCAGCACTGTCCACATCTATATTTGTGTTTTGGGATATTAATACCATCAGGGCACTCCTGTTCCCCCACTCATTAACCCTTGTTACACCTATACAGGCAAGGAAGACTGCACAGCCCCAGCTCTGTTTCCATTTACCTATACTCCAAGATATTTTAATAAAGCTGCATGGCTGAAAAAGATTGAGATTTTCCCATATGTGCAAATCATTTTAAAGGCTGAATTTCTTCTGGCTGCAACAGAGTTGCTGGAAAAGATTTACCCTCCATTGAGCAAAAGAAAAAGGATGTTTAAAGAACAAACTGAGTACTCTCCAGAGGCTCCTGCTTAAGTACCATATCAGCACAGGCTGAAAGTCAGGCCTGATCCTTCCTCCTGTCAGCTGCCCTCTCTTTCCCTGGCTCTGGAAGTGGTCTGCTGACATGTCATAAATCATTTTCTCTCTCACTGCCTCAGTTTCTCCTGTCCATGTGCTGGGAAGGTTGCTGATGGTCCTGCTTTGGAGAGGGCTTCCCAATGCACCCTCAGGAGTGCTGGAGGGACTGAGCACTCGTGCTACCAGCCCTGCTGATGCTGTGTGTGTTGGTCCCTGCTTGTGCAGAGCCTCTGCAGAGCTGCCTGGGGGCCCTTGCACTGCTCAGCTTGCAGGGGTCCAGCCCAGCAGCTTTGCTGCTCTCGGCTCCTCTCCCCTCCATGTAGCACTTCAAATCAGCCACGTTGCACTACAGTTATTAACTAGTTTTGACTGACTTCTTAAGTTAATTATAATTTCACAGTGTAATATCAAGCATGATTAAAACAATTAGGTTTTCCGCCTCCTTGCAATGCCTCCCTCCCTCTGCTTTCCTTTCTTCTTTCCCCTCCTTCCCCTGCCTCTCTTCACCCTGGAAGTTTATAGATATGCTTCTGCACCACTGCAACAAATGGTGTGGTAGGATCTGAAATTATTACCCTCTTAAATGCATTAAACTGTTCATAAAGCAATTTGCAATGCCAGTTACCAAACTATGGTGAGCCTCCCAGCCTGACACCTCCCAAATGCAGGAGGATTCTTGGCAGCTGTGCCCTGCTGCAATGCTCTCTTACTCACCAGAGTCAATGCCTGAAACTTAGGAGAAATCAATGCAATTATAGATATGAAGGTCCAATTACTGAGTAATGTGATCAGTCTTTATCTCTGAGTCCCTTCAAGAAAATCAGGGAGGCCTTTTCTTTTTTCCCTTGTGAAAGGAATTGCAATATAATGCAAAATGATCTTTAAAAAGAGGACAAAAAGCGAGGGACATCCGTCACTCAGCACATCAATTCCAGTGTTGGCCAGTACTGATTTCCCCCTCATAGTGGTGAGGTTATTCCTGATTTACACCTCGGCGCATCCATTGTGCCTGATGAAATCAGTCCCTCTTGATGCCACTATCAGGTTCCCAGCCCAGTATTGTGCATGTGGCCACTCCAGATTCCTTGGGTAATTTTGCTCGTTGGGGATTTTTTCATCTGCTGTCAATTGTGGCCGCTCCCCCTCGCTCCTCCCTGTGGATCTGAGGGAGGGAGCAGGATGTGGAGCTGCCCCCATCAGCAGCTGGAGCTCATCCCTGCAGCTGGGCTCATGCCCCAACACGGAGAAGTGACTGGGCTCCCAAAGGGATTGAAACAGACTTCCAGAGAAAATAATTTGCAATCCCTTCTGGGCAAGACTTGATCCTTGTACCTGCCCAGATGGGCTGATAAACACCTGGAGGGGCCAGGCCCAAGGAATCCTCATTTTCTTGGCACATATAGGTTGGTTTCAACATCCCCAACAACCAGAGAGGATGAGCTGCAGTCACCGTGTCTGGGCTGGTGGAAGGTGTCCCTGTGCATGGCAAGGAATTAGAAGCAGATGAGCTTTAAGATTCCTCCCAACCCAAACCATTCTGTGATTCTGCAATAAGGACAGGTTCTGCTCAGTCACACACACCCCAATAAGGTGATTTTAACACAAAAACTATCATTCCAAAGCACTGAGTTCTGTGCACAGGAGATCAGTGAGAGAGACTTGTGTTTCTCTGTGCTTTACCTCTTTACCTTTTATCCAACAGAGCAGGATCCAGATCAAAGCCAGGGCATGACTGTAATTATACAAGTAGAAATAAGTAACCATCTGCACTAATAAGGAACACAATCCTTTATCTATGTTAATTAGAAATAAATTAGAGAGAAGAAAAGATATACACGTTAGCTAATAGTTAATTACTGCGAGTATATTGAGGAATACATGCATATATAAAGTAAAAACTCTATTCCAAATTAACAGAATATTGAGGTTTATTTCTAGAAGTTCAGAACAGGAATGTGTTTGAGACCACATCCCATTGAGAGGAAGGCCATTTATCACAAGCCTCAGAACACCTTGTTAAAGGATCTCAAAGTGCTCAGCAAACATTGATAAATAGACCTTGATGTATTCCCAAGGGGAGCCATTATCATCATGATACAGCAGTGCCAGGCAGGAGCTCAGGAGTCTCATTCTCCATTCCTGCCTGCACAGCCCCAGTTCGATTTCCATTTTGCTTCTGGAGAGCACCCACCCACTTCCCCAAATCTCCAGTTCATGGCTGAAATCTGTAGGAGCCAGGTTGTCACCAAGCTAAGATTTGGGGTCAGTAGGGCTATTAGAGAATCATTAAGACTGGAAAAGAACTCTAAGATCATCAAGTTCATCTGGGCTGGCTTCCAGCTGCTCAGCAGAGCTGACCCTCAGCACTTTGACACCTTCCCCCACTGATATCCCCCACCATGAACACACAGACACATCCAGGACAGCACCAAATGGAGGAGAAAATGATGGGAACATGAGAAAATGATGGGAGGAGAATACGATGTCCATGCGCTCCTTGGATATCTGCTGCCCTCTCATGTGTTGTCATTTGAAGAGAGAGGCAGATCCCTGAGTGAGCAGGGATCCATGGAGCCACCCCCTCACTGCACCCAGGTGTTTGTCCCCCTCCAGCTGCCCTGGGAATCTTAAATGGGCTCTGGCATCTTTTAAACAAAGTTGTAGTAGAAACAGGCAATCCCCCAGGCAGGGAATAATGTGCTCTGACTCCATGATTCAGGAGGCTGAACAAATGCTTCATTAAGCTATTCTATATTACACTAATACTATACTAAATTACATACTAAAAATATACTACACTAAAGAGATACTAAAGAAAACCTGTGACTGTCTGGAGACAGCCAGGACACAGCTTTGACCCAATTGGCCAAGGAAACAAAACAACCTTCACCAGTGTCCAATAACCAAATCACTTTGGGTAAACAATCTCCATAACACATTCCACATGTGCCAAACAATGGGAGCAGCAAACAGAGATAAGAATTCTTTTCTCTTCTGCTCTGAGCTTCTCACTGCCTTCCCTAGGAAAAATCCTGGGAGAGAGAGAGAATTTTTTCTCTCTCTGTTCAGAGAATGTGAATACCACACAAAGTCCCTGTTGTATCTCACCTATCACCAGCTGGGGTCTATGTACAATTCACAAACGGGACAGGACTGCTGAGGAACGTGCCTTGAGCTGTTTTATTTTTTAGTATTAGTCTCATTACATGGTTATGACAATGGGAAGATGCCAGCAGCTCACATCCCAGGCAGCAGACCCAGAACTTAATGTTACAACTCACTTTATAAGTTCTTTGACCAGTCACACAAAGCAAAAGCCCATTGACAGTAGTTCTATCCAACTACCATAAGCACACATACCTTTGGTTAAAACAATGCTTGCTTATTTCAAATACAATACCTGTTTGTAAGCCTTCAAACACAATGCACAGAGCTCCATTATTAAGCTTAAAACTTCCTAATATCTTGCTAGATAAACTTTTCTGCAGCTTAGGTAGTTACTCCAGACAAGCATTAATACACAGACCGTTTTTCTAGTTGTCCTTACTTTTCTATATTTTACATCATTTTTCTGCTGACCAATCTTATGGCTACTGCTTAGCTCTAATCACAGTTCTGCTGTCTCTGAGCCCTGCCTTTTGCAGCTTTCCCAAAACCCTCTGATTTTATGAATTCCCACATCACCTGGGGAGAGGCCAGCAAGAATCTGAGCAGCAGCTTGGGATGTGTTTGTGTGAGCAGGAGCCATCTCCATGCTGGTGTTTCCAGGTGCTGCTGCGTGGAGATGGGGATGGAGGCAGCTGAACATGTGCTGCCTGTCAGCACTCGCTGCTGCTGGCCCAACACAGCTCCTCACAGCCCAAAACTGTGAAGAAACCCCAAAAATGCTCTCCACATGCTGGGACATGGACTTCAGAGACCTGAGAAAATAAATAGTCACAATATATCTGAAAGTGTGTTTATTTTGTTTCCATATTCTGGACCAAACTTCACATTCCCAAGGGTTTCCAACCACTCTTTCCTTCTCCTACCTTTGGTTTTCCACTTGAATTTCACAAGTATTTTCTTTTCTTACTCTGCCATGAGAATTACAATACATAATTTGCTTATCTGGGGGTACAAAAATTGTGTTACTGTACAGACTGGTTTTGCAACACAGAATGAGTGTTGCCTGCTAGGGGTGTAAACACAGAGTTAATCCTTCCTTTCACGGCCTGCACTTTCCCTGTACTTGTTTATTCCACATTTTGTGTCTGCCCCAGGATGGATCAAACTGTTTAACCTTTGACAGCAAAGTCAGAAGAATGACTCACTTGGAAGCTAAAATGTAAATAGATAGATGCATTGCTAAATAAATCAACGGCTAATGCCCTAATGCAAGGCTGATAGATATCCTGATTGAAATCATACTTAAATAAATGAGGCAAATTATCAGACAGGGGGCTTAAAAGTTATAATTTCAGGGCATAACTCAGCACAGCACCAGCCACAATTAGCAAATTGTTTTAATCTCTGATTTCTCTGTGCTATATAGAGTGAAATCTTTTCTTCTACAGCTGTTAAGTGAACCCTGGTATTATCACAAATGTTGCAAAAGGAGGCTGAAACAGACAAATGAAAAAATCTCTCCTTGCTTACATTGACTGAAAAATGTTCCAAAGCTCTTAAACCTTCCACAGCCCAGAAAAGTGGGAAACTGCTAAGTGATTTCCCCTTTTACCTGTACTCCTGCCATAACTCTGTGTGCCCACAGAAAAAAGCTCATCTCCCATACAGGTACCTTCCCCTCAGGCACTAAACTACTGAGCACTACCCCCAGCTACAGTCTCTAAATCCATCAGCAGTTAAGAGAAAATAATCCCTGCAATTTGTGCAGCAGTAAGTGCTCTGTACGACACAGGAATTTGCAAAGAGCAGCGGTGGCTGTGCCAGAGGACGAGCCTCAGCTCAGGACTGCCACCTCCCTGCTCCTCACCACACAGAGAGCAGCTCCCAGGCAATCCCTTCATTTCATTGATTTCTTTTCCTTTATCTCCAGTCTTGTCCTTAGTGAACAGCCCTGGCCTGGCCAGCCTGTCTGCGAGGGCTCTCTGGCACTCGTGGTGGTTTTTGGCTCCCTGAAGGAACAGGTATTGTTTGCCTCCCACGTGTGACCGAGCCCTCTGCACCCGGTGTTTCCACATTCCTGATTGCCCTGCTGGGTGTGAATTGCATGCCAGCTAAGGAGTCCCTTAGATCACCTTCCCAGCTTCATTTTTCCCCCCACATGCTGACTGAAAAGCAAATGAAATACTTTTTCTACCACCAGTTTCCTTTCTTCATGTAGCTGCCTGCACTTTTTATTTCTGAAGAATCTTATCAAAGGAGCAACAGGTTGCTAAAGTGGTGGTTTGGCCCCCAGATGATGCAGTGGGCTGATAATTTATTAAGGGTTGTGTGTTAGAGGAAGATTGCTCTGAAGTGCTGTGAGCCGAGCACACTGGAGGGGATGGAGCAGAGAGCATCCTCCCCTGCCTGCCCAGCCCAGGCTGACCCCAAACCAGGCATGGACCAGAGGAGCAGGGTTTTCTGGAACCTACCAGCAAGATTTTGGCCTTCTCAGATCACATATTCATCTGTCCTGCTTGTCAGCCTGGGATTCTCCAAAGAGCAGCTCTGGTTAATGCGTTCTCTGGCAGTGCAGCTTCTGTGTAAAGCAGTTCCTACATTTTAGGCATTGTCCTCACTCATCTGACACTGTCCCTTCAGACTTCCAGGGATGAGGACAGAAACTGATGAACCAGGGTCCTAGAATTCAACCTAGATCCATCATGGAGTCATGCCCGTGATCCAAAGGCCTGAAGTGAAAAAGGAGCATCTGCAACACCCTAAAAATTGCAAGAGGAAGGCAAGGTTTCAGGCATTTACTTGAATTTCATAGGAATGGTGCAATCCTGGATTGAAATGCATTCTTAAGAGGAGGTTTAAATAACTTATGTTTACAGATAAACCTTTCCCCTCACTGCCCTTGTACATGTAGGACGTGATCAAGGCAGCTTCCAAAATTGCAAAAGGGCTTTTGGGACTAAATCCCAAGCCACACCAATGTTCTTCCTGGTGAGGACATTGGGGTTTGGCAGAAGAGTTTTACTGGGTTTGCACATCCCAAATCTTGTCTTTTCAAACACATGAGCTGACATTGACACCCGATTGCATCAAGAGAGAACTTCATTTTGGGGAGAACTTCATTTTCACCTGCTGGTACCAACCCATGAAGAAATTATTATCCTACATCAGGGCAATTCCAGTGGTATAAAAATGGATTTTTTTTTTTTTTTTTTGCCAGCAATTAGCTAGAAAGGTTTACATCCCCTGTTGGAGTTACCTAAATAGAACAGATTGTGTTGCCTGCACAATGTTATTGCCTCCCACCCAAAGCCAGTCACCCATACCCTCCCTGAAGCTGAAGAAGTTTCCCCACCTTCCTCTCAGCCTCCAAACTTTGATCACAATCCCAGCAGATGCAAAATATTTGCAGTAAGGGGTGCCAGGGCCGTCAGCTCTCCACAGTAGCTCCCAGTCAAAATGTTTGCATGCACACTTCAGAGCATCATTTATCTTGAGGGATGTCAGCTCTAAAAATGTTAGCGCGTGTCACTGTCAAAGCAAATGCCAGAAATTAGCTTTCTTTCATCTCAGAGAAGAATAATTAACTTTGCAACTGTTTCCAAAAGTGCTAATTAATGGGTTTCAACAACTTGACTTGTCAGGATACATCTTGATTGGAACAACAGCTTGCTCTTCCCCTTGAGGATTATGGCTCTTCTTTTGGATTCTTTTCCTCATCCACCAGCTTAGTGAGTTGTGGAAAATGGATGTCATTTATAACACAAAAATAAACATGTGAAAAAAGGAAAGCCCTGGGGACTAGTTAACATTTATTAATTATTGGTGTGCTTTATTAGCGATAATGTAAAAACACAACCTCCCACTTAAACTGAATATTCTTTAAACAAGATGGGATTTTGTTTGCTGTTTATGTTTTTGAAAAAACAAGACAAGTCTTCACCTTCATGTCTCTGCATGGGTATGGCTTGGACTGGGCTGAACAGTGCATCTTCCTCTCTTGTCTTGAAAGTTTCCTTCTGCACCCAAGTCCAGCACTGCCTGGAAATCCTCCCTCTCTCCACTGCTTTGACTACCTAAGTTCTTCCAGCAGTTTACAGAATAGATTTTCTTCTCCCAGCTTCCTTTGAGGCAATAAATTGCCTGAATCTCAGCACTGAGCTCCTTCCCTCTCCCTTCATGTCACTGTTTGGATGCATTCCCTCCTTCCACCAGGATGACATCTGCACTTCAGCTGCCCATGTTGAGATGAGAAGTAGAATGCCCGTGTTTGACAATGGGATTCTGCTATCCCCATCCCACAGCAGGTCTGTGGAAGTCATGTCACACAGCCAAAATCCCTAAGACCCCTTGAAAACCCAGAAGTTTGGATGCATCTAACAATTTAAAACACTCTGACCTGAAGAACCAGCGAAGGCCATGGTCAGACTTGCTATAAACAGCCTGGTGAAGTCTCAGACCCTTATATGTGCTCCTGGAAATATAAAGCAAATCAGGAAATCAAGTGGAAAATCCAGGAGGTTGTTATTAAAAACCCACAGCTCAATTATCATTACTATAAACCTTACCCCATAGGTCATTTACATTCATGGTAATTAGGGAGGGAGGTTATGTTTTGAGAATAAGTCCATACCAACAAAAAAAGAGGTTTTGTGCAGGAAACCTGTCCCTAATGCTGCCACCTACAAACACCTTAGGACTTAGGGAATAGGGGTTATCTGTGCTTAAAAGCTCACCTAGGAGTAAGTGAGGTGGCTACAAACCATGTATTAATGCTTTCAGTTCCCAATAATTGATAGATTGGTACGTTTTAAGCAACTTCGAGTTTTTGAGCTGTTTATAATTTCTCTGTTGCTGTGTCTGTAGCCTGAGCAGAGTTTTGCACTGTCTTCTCATGGCAGTAAACACCAGGAAAAAATTTGGCCTGGCATTTTTATGGTAGGGGGCTGAAAAGGGGAGAAGTGAGCTTTGACAGAAGAGGATAAATGGTGTCACCTGATGGGACTGGCACCAGAAGGAAATCCATTATGATGGCTAAATCCAGTCTTCCTGTCACTGGGCACAGAGCAGCCTGTAAGAGTTAAATGTGAAGCAACTTCACTTTCAGGGTGTTAACATTACTTAATAGGTGTTAACATTATTTAATAGGTAATTTGGTACTATATTTACACTTACAGTAGAGGCTAAAATCCTGTGTTGCTCCATGTTTATGTGGGGTCTATTTTTATCCATGAAGAAAGGGAAGAATGTTGATATTTACTGGAAGGTGTGGGGTCATCATAGCTCTGGAAGAATAAATATTCTGAAAAAATAAATCTCTCATCTACTTATTGTCACGCTTGGAATTTCACCTGTAGAGCCCAGGCAATTCACTAGATTAAATTTAGAGCAAGAAAAAAAAAATGTTTAGGGCATAAATTTCTATTGGTTTTCTATTTCAAATGACCTTTTATTCTAAGAAGTTGATGGGAGCACATTTTGCTTGTTCCCCATTCACCTGGTGCTGAATATGCAAGAATTTCAACAAAAGTGGGCCAGAACACTGGTGGGAAGATTATTTGTGCAATAAAAATGGGGAAGAAAATGTCCTTTATACAGAAGTCAGTACAGTGTTTAGATGCAACCAGGGCAATTCAGGTGTTAGAGTAAGGACTGGAAATGGCAGAGAGCTGAGCTTGAGTCTGCAGAGAGGCCAGAGGAATCCTGGAAGGAAAATCTTGGTGGTTTTCTGCTTGTTTGCAAATGTGAGGGGAGCTTTGTCAAGTCCCGTGAGATCTGATGAGAAGAGCAGCACAGAACATTTCAAACCTGGGTTGTGTTTGGATCTCTCAGTGGTACATCAAAGCACTGGCTCTGGCAAAGGATGCTGCCATGTGCTTTTTGTCTTCAAAAACCTGGGGAAGGGAGAAACCCTCAAGGAGGAGGGTGGACAGGACGGGAGTGGCTTTGCTTTTTGTCATTGCAGGGGAGGTGCTCCCTGTGCCTGCACCCTTGGTGGAAGGCTGGGGCTCTGGACAGGGGGTGAGGAGCTGGGGAAAGGAGGGACTGGGACAACAGCTCAAAGCCAGCAGGATCTGAGTGCAGGGCTCCTGTGGGCAGTGTCAGAGGGGCCTGAGTGGAGTGCAGGGCTCCCATGGGCAGCATCAGTCCCACCCTGTGCATGTTCATGTTGTTGTGACATGGAAAGCCCTCTGCTGCAGGTGGGACAGGCTGCAAGTCCTTCAACTCCTCTTTATTCCCTTTTCAGGTCCCCCCACAAGTGCTGTGGCACATTTAGGGGAAAATACACTCTGGCTGCATGCAGCAGCTGCTCAGGCTGCCCTGGCTCTCCTCTGCATGTCCCCAGCCCTGCTGTCCCCGTGGTGTCCTGCCCAGCTCCAGGGGCAGGGGACACCAGCCCTGCTGGGTGCAGAGCAGCTCCTGTGCAGCTGCCAAGAGCCAGGGGGGCAGCGTGGGCTGTGCCCAGGGGCTGCTGTGCAGATGATGGCTTTGTCTGTGTTTACTGGAGTGCATCTTGTGCCCAGAGTCCTCCCCAGTGCACATCCCCCATGACACCCCCTCCGGATCGGGCTCCTTCACTAAAAATTGGTTGGGAATGAAGGAGGGGGGAGAAACTTTATTAGTGTTATACATTATTTTCCTTCTCTGCCTTCTCCCCCCCTTGCCTTCCTGCATGATGAATTGCCTGGTAGTGAGCTGGTAGCTCCAGCCCAGGCACTTAGCAATCTCCTCCTGGTCCCCTGCACAGACAGATGGGACGGCCCATGTCCTGACCGTGATTGATTAGCTGGAGAAAGCCTGTTGAGTGGAGTTCCATGAAGATTGATGCTTTCTCCTTCTAACAGCATTGCCAAAAAGTTTCTATTACATTTTGATTATGTTTATAGAATCTCACTGGTCTCCAGGAAGATTCAATCTTCTTTTTTTCCCCCCTCTCCCCTCTGTGCAATGTGTGTAACTTCCCTCCTGTGCATATGCTGTTCATCCATCTCTTACCTTTATTCTTTTAGGGGTGCTCCCAGAGGCCTCTCAGGACAGTTCCCTTCCCAGGTCCCTCCTGTCCCTCTGCCCAGGTCAGTGCTGTTGGTGCCCTCTGGCTTGTGGAGGCAGAGCAGGAGCTCCCCAGCACGAGGCTTCTCCAGGCTGCAGAGCAGGAGGAAGGAGAGTTACCTGTGAGAGCTTGTGGAGAACTGAGACATGAAGAGCCCCTGAGTCCCAGCACAGGAGCCTGTGGCTCCTACCTGCCCACAAATACCTGCTTTGCTCTTGATTCAGAGCTGGAGGGCTCTGCCTGTCCCAGCTCAGTTCGTATCAGCTCAGATGAAAGCCTTTAAAAGCTTTGAACCTGGGATTAGTGTGTTTGGCTATGGAGGGGGTCAGAAAGCTGAGCTATTTCAGCATTGCAAACTGCCCTGTTGCAGCTGGGCATGGGGAGAGGGCAGAGCATGTGCCAGAGCTGCCTGAACTTCAGCATCACTGCAAGAAGAGAATTTTGTTTTACAAGGAAAGCTTAAGTCCTTGGTCTTGGGTTGCCTGTCTAGGAAGGCTGATCTATATTTTCAGTAGCTCCATAGCATGTGTGTGTGATTTTTAAGTAAGATTTTTAATAACCATAGTTACTATTAAGTAATAACTATGGTATAGTGCTGAAAAATGTGTTTGCTGCTGCACAGAAGCAAAGATAACATTGGTCCCTAGCATCAGACAAGTCAGCTTTAAAATGCTGGGCTTCTCCAAAGTGTTAGCAAGGAACCTTTTCAGTTGGTTCCTAATTGTAGCAAATAATTCTATTACCAAATCTTATTAAGGAACTGGCTCTTCTGGTCTGTCCTTGTTATTTAATTAAACATAGAGATTTTTCTGTGGAGCAAGTCACAGGCAGCCACCTTACCTTCACTCTGGTGTCCTCTCTAGGAAGCAGAGATGCTTCTCTTGGGCTGTCTCAGGCAATGAGCAGGAGAGGCAGGTCCTGAGCATGGGAGCAGTGCCCTGAGGCAGCCCCAGGGCTGGGTACACTCACCTGCGTGGGCTGAGCTCACCTGGGTCCTGGGGATGGGCATCTGCTTGTGGCTGCCTGTCTGCTGCTGTCCTGGGGAGCAGGATGGAATCTGCTGCTGCTGCTCTCTCTCAGGCTCCAGGACTGCGGGGCTGTGCCACAAAACCTGGCATTTAGGAGTGAGCATCCCCCAGAAGGTATCGATGCCTGGTGAAGGCTGCCCTAGAACAGAGCCCTGACAGAGCTAAAGAATAAGGCAGGGATTTATTAGAAAGTCTCAATGGATCCACCTTGGGCAGCACAAGAGCCCAGCCAGGGCTGGACCAAAATGGTCACAAAATCCATGACTGGTCTTGGGGTCTCTCCCTTGGATCAGTTCTGCTCCATTTGCATCTTGCAGTTCATTGTCCCATTCCAGCTTTAGCCCCTGCAGTCCCATCCTTGTTTTTCTCTCTCCAGCCCACGGTGTTTGTGCTCTTGGGCTGAGATTTGGATCATTTGTCCTTGGTGCCCAGCTGGAGCAGGAATTGTTTTGTGTCCCTGCTCTGTGCACAGAGCTCACCATCCCCTCATGTGAAGCTCAGAACTACACACTAAAGCAGCACAGAACCTGAAAAATAAAAAAGCTAAACCTGAAGCATCAGTACTGGTTTTTAATCACATCCTGGTGAGCTTCTCAGGGCTGGACAGGAACTGTGACCTAGTTTACACTTGAGAAATTGGGATCAAAAGAATGATAAACAGTAACTGAGGAGGCAGGTGGGAGGCAAAGCCAGGATCAGTGCTGTCACAGAAGAGCCTTCCTCCTCCCAGTGCCTTTCCAGGGCCTCTTTGGCACCTTGGTGGGTCAGCAAGGCACTCTGGAGAGTCCCTCCTGCTCCCAGTGCTGCCCCTTTGCCAGGACACTGGTGCAGCATTCCTGTTCCTAGGCATCACCACTTGCCCACAGTGTTTTAGCTGTATACTCAGCTTGGTCTCTGGCTGAATCTCACTGTGCTTGAGTGTCCCTGGCTGTGTGTGAGGTGGCAGCTCTGCTGGTCAAGGCAATGCCGAGGGTTTTGTTCCTTGCTGGGTTCAGCTTGCCCCAGCTGAGCTTCACACCCTTGGAGTGATCCCCTCCCCACAGGCTGCAGCTTGGCAAAGCTGGCTCAGGTGTTGCCCTGCTCCTCAGCAGGATGGGCACAGCCTGCATGGTCCTGCAGAGGGGATGCAGGACCCCCACCACGAGCAGGGAGGCCACAAAGCATGCAAGATGTCAGCTGGGCTGCAGTCCCTGCATCACTGGGGGTGTGCAAACAGCCTGGCTGTGCTGAGGTGCCCCTCTAAGTGCAAGCAATGCACAATTCCAGCTCTTCTGCTGGAATTTCTTGTGCCCCTTCTCCTTGTGTAAGATCTGCCTGGGCAGGCAGCCCATGATGTGTGCAGGAGAAGCCTCTGGGTGTGTCTGGGTGTGTCTGGGTGTGTGTCTGGGTGTGTCTGGGTGTGTCTGGGTGTGTGTCTGGGTGTGTCTCTGTGTGTCTGGGTGTGTCTGGGTGTGTTCCCCTCCCTGTGCAGGAGAATGTTGTGCCCTGGGATGCAGCCCATGGTGTGTGCAGGAGAAGCCTCTGTGTGTGTCTGTGTGTGTCTGGGTGTGTCTGGGTGTGTCTGGGTGTGTGTCTGGGTGTGTCTGGGTGTGTCTGGGTGTGTCTGGGTGTGTGTCTGGGTGTGTCTGGGTGTGTCTGGGTGTGTTTCCCCTCCCTGTGCAGGAGAATGTTGTGCCCTGGGATGCAGCCCATGGTGTGTGCAGGAGAAGCCTGTGTCTGTCTGTTTGTGTGTGTGTTTTCCTTCCCTGTGGTGCCCTGGGATGCAACCCCCAAACCCCTGAGGACCCTCCCTCCCCATCAGCTTGCCTGCCTGCCCCTGCCATACCAGGCTATTCTTTAAAATATGGCCCCCATTTTTTATTCCTGCATTTATTACAAATGCAAATTACAGATGAAAGCATCAACTACACAAACCATTACTCAGAGGAGCATCTTTCCAACTGCTGGACTTGGACTGAACAGCTTGTGGTTAATTTGCTATATAATCACTGCCTGCAACAGGAAAGCAAGTGCTTCAACTGTGCTAATATTATGAAAGGGGAAGTTAACCATAGAGATAAATTCTGAGGAGCTGCAGCTGGGATGAAAGAGGGAAATAAATGTAGCTGGAGTCCAGGCTTCAGGCTTGCAAAGTGGCGGCTTGGATATTTAAAGGGATAAAAGATAAGAGTTCAGGTTAAACATGTGGTTTTTTGAAGTTGCTTTTAGCCTGGATATATTTTCCCAGAGGCAGAGGATCCCTGCAGCTCCCCCTGACCTGTGCCAGAGCAGTGGCCTGGCCTGGGCACAGGCATGCCAGTGAACACAGTGCCTGCCCTGCCCCATGGCTGGGAGGCTTCCCAGGGCAGCTGCAGCTGGGAGGGAGGCACTGGCACACAGAGGAGATGAGCACATGGGAATTTAGCTGTCAAAGGCTTTTACTGGGGGTGGGGTGGTTCTTCCCCATGGCTCAGGTCTGGTTTTGCCTCTTGCACAGAGCCAGGGACACTCTGTGCTGGTAGAAGGGTGTCCCCTGTGTGGTGCTGAGGAAGGGGCTTGGTGGTATCTCCACAAACAGCCTGCAGTAGATATCAGATCCAGTTCCCAGGTTGATCTCACTGCAGCACAGCCCTGGCTGAAGGAGCAGTTCTGCCCTAGGACTGGAAGTGTTCCTGTGCAGTGCTCTGTGCCCTGGCTTCAGTAGAACTGCCTTGATACCCTATTTTACCTGCAGAGTAAGTCACGACGTGGGAGATGATTCCTGGGACTTCTGGATGGCTGAAGAATCAGAAAAGGTGTTGGTATAGAACAGGGTCTCCTCCCTGACTGAAATAATATTTAAACTTTCCCAAGTACCTAAACCTCCTCACCCTCTCATTCCCTCTCACTCCAATGTAATTGCAGTACAACACTCATGTTGTTTTGCAAAGTGCCCTAGGGATTAAAAAAGTGTTCCTGGAGATTATCTCTAGGGACAAATCTGAAGTCTTGTCTAACTCTGTTCTCTGGAGGCTTGGAGAGGCAAGAGTTATAGATTATCAGGGGTAGGAGTGGGAGAGTGAATCAGCTTAAAATGGGTGAGCTGGTTCTTATGAAGCAAGAGCTCCAGCAACTCTGCAAATTTACATCCACTGCAGACACCTTTTCTGACTCTGAAATGTTTGATTGCTTTTCACTGTTCCCCAGGTCTGGAACAAAATCCTGGGGCTGGGGAGAGGGCATGAAGTGTCAGGGGATGATTTGTACCTGGGAGAAGCTTCTGAGGCCCCTGAGCTGAGGCTGCTGCTGGGAGCATTCCTGAATGCTCCCATGGCACAGGGATGCTAGGGGGGTCTCAAACCCCCATTCAGCCCCACCACTATGAATAAATTTTGCTGGCAGTGTGATACACTTGGCAGTGGCATGAGGCTGCCTTTGCCAGAAATTTGGCAGAGCAGCACCAGTAGAAATTGCCACTTAGCTTCCCTGTGCTGGGAATTGATTTTCCATGAGGGCATGTTCCAAAGGTAGGATGCTCAGTGTAGGAGGTGTTAGCCCCACAAATTGGAGTTTTGAATGACCATAGCAGGGCTTTTTTTCTAGAGCTGAGTTTGATTCCTGGACCTTCTTAATCTTAGGGCAGTATCCATTGGTATTTTGTTTTTAAATAAACATTTTATCCAGTCTTGAGAGATGAGAATTTCTCTTAAGCTGATGGCTAAAAGCATTTTCCTCACCTCCTGGCTATTTACTGCAGGACTGGGGTGTCACTGTCACATTTTTGGAAAAATTCCTTTGCCAGGATTTTTCTCCTGGGAAGCTGAGAGGCCTCAGAGAAAAATAAAAACAATAATTATTTTATTTGCTTCTCCTGTGTTTTGCTGCTTTAGAACGTGGTTGGAGATTGTTTATCCATCAGGTGGTTGTTTCATTGGTTTCATGTGAATTGTTTTGGCTTAATGGCCAATTACAGTCAGGCTGTATCAGGACTCTGGAAGGAGTCATGAGTTTTTCATTATTATCTTTTAGCCTTCTGTAAGTGTCCTTTCTGTATTCTTTAGTCTAGTTTCAGTATAGCAATCTTTAATAAAATATAGTATCATAAAACAATAAATTAGCCTTCTGAGAACATGGAGTCAGATTCATCATTCCTTTCTTCGTCTGGGAACCCCACAAACACAAGGCTGGGGCAACTCCCAGCTCCAACAAGGGCAGCTGCAGGAGTTAATGATTGAACAGGCAGGATGGAGATGCTCAGGGTGCACATGTAAAGAACAGCAGGGCCAGAGGCAGGGCAGTGGGAAGAAAATGCTGTTTGGGGAGAGGGAAGGGAGAGCATGGCTGTCTGGACAATGGCAGGGCTCTTGCATCAGTGCTGGCCTTGCAGTTTGGCTCCCCAGTCAAAACAGATGAGCCATGAAGCTTTGTGCTCAGTCAGGAGAGGATGCTAGGAGGGGGTATCAGAGCAGGGATCATCCAGGCTCAGCCTAGCAGAGCCCATTCTGAGATGTGTGTCACGGCACACGCTGTGCAGCAGCCTTACCTGCTTGGGTTAGGTCAGGCCAGCTCAGCTTGAAACAGCAAAAATTGTAGGGGAAATCCACTCCCAGGAATGAAGCCCCCCTCCTCCTGAGAGTACTCAATGCAGAGAACAAGGATGGGGTGCATCTCTTGAAGGGACACTCCTGGAATTACTCAAAGAGCAACAGCTGGAAAGGGCAGTGGTTGGACCCACCCTCCTGTGCTCAGACCTGTCCCCTTCCCTTGCCATGGCTGGAAAAGCTCCTGCCCTGTGCTGCTCCCTGTGCACAGGGATGTGCAGCACTGCCTGCTGTGTGGTGTCACCCTGGCAAGCAGGAGCAAGAAGCCCAGAGTTTGTTCAGGCAGCTCCCCCTGAGATTTGACAGCCAGAGGACAGGGATGGGGCAGGGATGCTCTGAGGAGGGAGCAGCCACGTGTTGGTCACTTCTGCAAAGAGCTGCCCAAAGCTGCAGCCAAGGAAAATCCCAGCAAACCACAGCTCTGCACAGGCTGAGCATCCTGCTCTGCTGGCAAGGCCAGAGCCTCCAGAGCTGCTGGTGTCACTTGGGCACCCCAAGGGGGTGTTTGCAGTGCTGAGGTTTGGGGCACAGATCTCCAAATGGTTCCGGATGCTCCAGGCTACCCTTGCAGGAGCACAGCAGGAGCAGATCTGCCTTCTCCAGCATGGGAAGCAAATGCAGAGACACAAGGAACACAGATCTTTTTCTTGGAGTGTGAACTCAGTGCTTTTCAGCTTAAAGCTTCTCTTCCTTTGGCCCTTGTGGAGCTAAAACTCTTAGGACAGCCAGAAAAAGATTTCAAATACCTCAAAGATTGGAAGGGTCAAGAAGATATGAAGAGAGGGAGCATTTATTTAAAACTATCTGCAATCCTGTAGTGGGCAACTGCACAACCTGGCTGCATTGTATATTACATTTTTGTTGGCTTTCATAAGTATTTGTTTTGCTCTGGCCTTTCAGAGGTACTGATTTGCTTTGTCACCAGGCCCTTTGAGGAAAGCAGCTTGTCACTTTAAGGTAACCTGCCAGAACTGTCTTCCAGGAGGAGAAATGAGTCGTGGTTAGGACATGGGCTCTTCTGTGTGCAGCTCTAAGTGCTTGGTGCTAGCATTAGAAAATTCAATAGTGTTCTAGTGAATAAAAGGGAAAATACAATAAGCCAGTAAATAACTTGCTAATGTTTCAAAAGAGAAGGAAATCTCATGGTTGACAAGGTTCCTCCATCAGTTTTACACATAAGGTGAATTCACAATCAAACTCCAAAAAAGGGAAGGATTAATCAATGTAAGGGACAATTTCTAAAAGCAATTGAAATTTCCTGGAATTTTTACATGTAAAAATTGCTTTTGCTGGTGTAGACAAAAGGCAGGAGTTGTTCAGACTATGAATTGCTGAAGCAAAAATTGCATCCATAAATTGAGAAGCTGCTTTTGGTGCCTTTGCCCAAAGACTAAATGCTTCAGAGCAAAATCAAAATAAGTGATTTAAAGAATAATCAATAACATTAAAATGAACTGGCAAAGAAAAGACCCTGCATCTATAATGTATTTTCTAGATATTTTTAAATAATACATCACAAGCAAACTCCTGAGTGATGAATTTGGCAGCTGTTTGGAAAAGGTGGTTAAACCCAGGTGCTCTCCAGCCTCTGCTCTCCTCCTGGGAAGGTGATCAGCACCCCTGTGGAATGAGTCTCCTTCCTCATGGAAAATGGTTTTTAGGTAGACCCTAAAGGTGTTCTGATGCCAAAGGCACATCTTTCCAATGTGCCTGAGCCTTGGGGTCATGCTGGTCTGCAGGAAGAGACTCGAATCAGGCACACAAGATTTCCTTATCTCCTCTCCAAGGGCTCTGCTGTGGGGTGTTTGTCACAGACATTTTTTATGAAAAATCCTTTCCTTAGGATTTTTCCTCCTGAGAAGCTGAGAGACCTCAGGAACAAAATGTAAACAATGATTATCTGCTGCTGTGGAATGCAACAGGTGCATCTGGGATTGGTCTCATGTGGGTGTTTCTAATTAATGGCCAATCACAGTCCAGCTGGCTCAGACAGAGTCCGAGCCACAAGCCTTTGTTATCATTCTTTCTTTTTCTATTCTTAGCCAGCCTTCTGATGAAATCCTTTCTTCTATTCTTTTAGTATAGTTTTAATGTAATATATACCATAAAATAATAAATCAGCCTTCTGAAACATGGAGTCAAATCCTCATCTCTGCCCTCATCCCAAGATCCCTGTGAACACCACCCCAGGTGTTTGGTGCCTCCTCATCAGCCCTGCTCTGGACAGGCTCAGATGGGTACTGGGGAGCAAAAAGAGAAAATAAGGGGGGGATGGAGCAGAGCTCCTGGGCATGGAAGGCTGGTGTGGGGGGGCTCAGGGGATGGAGGAGCAGGAGGGGGAGTTTGTGGCTGCACCAGCTCAGCCCCAGTGCTCTGCTCTGTGCTCTGTGCTCTGTGCTCAGAGCTGGGGCTCTTGGAATTACCCAAGTGTGGGCTGAGACCTTCATCTCCCTGAGCACACAGACTCTGCTGCATCCTCTGCCCCCTGTTTGAGTGCAATAGGAGCTATTAAAAACTGCCATTTCAAGTGAAAAAGTGGGAGTAGTGGTATCCAGACAGGCAGAGCTGTTAGTCAGTCTGCCAGGGGACAGCCTGGCAGTGAGGGGGAAGGAAAGGCATTTGTCTGGTTATCCACTTTTATCTAGTTACATTTTATCTATTAAAGAAAAGCCTTTCAACATAAAAATTCAGCAGCGACTCACAATTTTGCGCCTTCTTTTTAAAACTAAGGCAATTTTTTCTAGTCTAGGGATGTGACTGGTCTTTTACCTTTGGCTGGGCTGTTTGTTAAAGGAAGATAAAACCCACTGTCCATTGCTCTGTCCTCACCCTGAATGGCAGGGCTGGTGAGGAAGGCAGGATGAACTGTTGGAGAGCAGCATTCCCAATCCCAGCGAGTGGAATGTTCTGTTTTTTCCAGGCACCACACTGCTCTTGAAAGGCAATTCCTGTGCTAGACCTGGCAGCTGTGGCACCCTCCTAACCTGCAGTGAGTGAACTGGAGGCCCCAGCCATGTCCCCAGCCCTGCATGTTGTGGGGGAGATGTTTGGGGTGCTGCCTCCCCACAGGACTGAGCTGGGCTGGTGGAGCTCATCCCTGCTCAGCTCTGTAACCACCGTGGCCACTTAGGAAGCTTCCAAATGCAATTAGACAAATGCACAGGAGAAACAGCCAGCCATGTCCATTAAACAAAATGATCCTTTCTGGCTCAGGGAGGAGTCCCTGAGCTGCAGAGCTGGAGTCTGGAAGGATTGTTAACTTTTTATTCTATAAACAACTTCTGCTTGCCAGTTGTGGAAGGAAAACTGGTGAGATGTAATGGGTTTGAATCCTGAGCTGCAGAGCTGGAATCTGGAAAGATTGCTAACTTTGTATTCTATCAGCAGCTTCTGCTTGCCACAGCTGTGGAAGGAGCACTGGTGGGATGTAAAGGGCTTGAATTGTCTTTGTGTCCTTATTGAAGCTCTGGTGTTTGCAACCAATAATCGAAAGTTACAAGGCTCTGTAAATTGTCGTAAACCAGGTTTACTTTGATAGACTCAAAGATATATTTCTGTCCTGATTTTGAGTGAGCTGCATTAACAGAGTGTGATTTGGGTCTGGTAGATGCTTGTGTAATTGAAATCTGATTGATAAATTTGCTGAAACTTAACTGTGAGCACTCTTTGCAGTTCAGCCTCCCTTTCCAGCACACCTGGAGAGGAGTCAGCAAAAATAGAGATGCTGGCAGAGGTGGGATCAAAGCCGGGCTGTTTTAAAGGAAAGAAAAGTTGCAAATAAGGAGGGAAGCTACACACCAGCTTCCTTCTCTTTAACAGAGGAATGCACATGACTCTGTCCTGATGGGCTGTCAGGGTCCAGCCACTGCTGTTCTATTGAGAAATTATTGTATCTGCCCTTAAGACCAGACATATTTGAAATAACCACCAAATGATGCATGATAGCATCAGTGTCTTATGTGAATAATGATTGATCACTATTTCAACCTTTCCTGCCTTGATATGAAATATCCTGGGTATGCAGGCAGCAGGAAAAGCCCAAGACCCATTTCAGTTTCTGCACTTGAGGGTACCTTGGACACCATAGTACCAGTATCTTTTTCGTGCTTAGAAACTGTGCAGTTATGTCACTGGACCCCTAAATTTTAAGTCTTTAGTCTGCTGTCCATTTTAGCAGTTTTTGCTACTTTCTTTCAGTTTTCAATTTCTTGGTCCTCAGCAGTAGAATCTGACTCCAACTGGACTCCAGAGGAACAACAAATTCAGGTGATGGGTAAAGTATGACTCACTTGCCTCACACGTGTCTCTGCAGAGGGACAACATCTCCAGAGCTCCATGCAGAGCTGTCACTGCAGCACCTAAAGTGCTTTCTGAAGTGGCTTGGTGGGAGCTACTTCCCAAACAAGAGTGAAGGATACACTTCAGCTGGATGTGACCCTTTATAAAATGAAAAGGTGTCTCTACACTCCTGAAGGAGACCATGGGCTGTGTTGGCACTTCCTTTAGGTGGTACATGGGTTACTCTGAGGAACACCCGTGACACAGACAGGAAAGATGGGAATAGAGCATGGTTTAGAGAATGGGGCTGGATCCTCTTCTCCAGGAACACAGTCACAGCTGTGGTGTGCAAACCAAAGCACTGCAGGCACTTCTCCTGCATGCACTCTCCTGGTTTGGCTGGTGGCTGCAGAGGGAGCAGAGCTGGCTGGTGAGTGCATCGCTCTGAGCAGGCTCTGTGCCCAGACACCACACACCAATCTGGCAGATCCTGCATGGAGAACAGGCCTGATTTCTCCCCTCAAAGAACTCATGGAACAGAAGCTGAAGTGCTCCTCAGTGTGGTCACTCCAGCCTGTGCATTGCACACCCTCATGGTTTATACTGGAGCCCTGGTGTCCAGCTCTGCAATAAATTTGTGTGTAGAGACACACTGGACACTGGGAACTGGTTAGATTCCACTGGTGTCAAGTTTTATATCACACCAGAACCTCACCTGGCTATAGGAAAGGAATGACAATTGGTGGCTGTAGGTTCAGGACTTGGTAACAAAACAAGTGCCCTCTCCTGAGCTGCACCCATCCTGAAAGCTGCTTCTTCTGTGGTCACCTTGGGTTTCTAATATTTCATAGGGAAACATGGGTAAGTGGTAGCAGCAGCTGCTGAGGGAGCAGATGGTGCCACCTGCATCATCAGATGTTTTATCACATTCTCTGCTTTATCCCACAAAGAGTGGCTGGGAAGCAGAGGAGAGCGTGGGAGCTGCTGTGGGTTGTGAAGGTGTGAAGAATCACAGGTAGCTGCACTGCTTCCCTGCCAGGCTGCTGCTTCCCTCAGTGCTGGGTTAACAAAGTGCTGGTGCTTATGAGAAGGTGTGTGCCCACCTGTGCTCGAGTCTGCAAGGCTGAATTTGGGAAGCACAAGGCTCTGGAGCGAGCTGGCTGTCCCTGCTGCCAACCAGGGATCAGTAAAACTCCAGGCAGGTTTGGATCACAGGCAAACTTGTAGATTCACCATCACCTGCCTGGATACCCCTTCCTAACCAGATCCCAAAGAAGGTCGAGCCCTGGGATTAAATTTGCTAAAAAGTCCCACCTCTGAGCAGCACAAGGGCTGGGCCTTGGGTCTGAATAAACCAAGAGGATTTATTCTCTTGGTATGTGCACTGCACAAACCCAAAGAGCAAACTAGTCCAGCAGAGCAGCTTTTAATGTCCTTTCTGTAAAAGACCTGCACCAGAGCCCAGCAGCAGCAGCAGAATAAATACTAAAGTTAGTGAGTAGAATAAATACTAAAGTATAACAACCCCTAACTGATGTACTCAAGGGAGCACAGCTGGGGATGGGGGCAGTAGCTGGAAGGGAACACAGGAAGAGGAGTCAATGATGATGTTTCATCCAGAAAAAATAACAGAGCAGTAATGCAGTAGCAGGGTGGGCTGCTGAAGACCGGCTACCCATGGACATTTCCCCCCCCTCAGCTTTGCTTCAGCTCCTGTTCTGAATTTTGCTCCTCTTCCCTGGAAGTTACAGTATTTTTGTAGGGTATTCTCGATGAGGGGAGAAAACGATGAGGAGGATTTTATTTTATTAGAAGGTTAATTTATATTATATTATATTATATTATATTATATTATATTATATTATATTATATCTGAATTTGCTAAGTATTCAACTGCACACAACTGCATAGAATTGTATTGAATTTTGTGACTGTTAGCTGACAGTTTTGATACACACACTTGGCTTTGATAGACTAAGAAAACAAAACATTATTCTTTTGGGTAAATAATTTTCATATCATATTCTATTTTTGCACAAACACAGGTACAGTAAACAAGATAGGAATTGTTTTTCTTTTTTCTGAGGTTCAGAGAATGTGAATTTTAGAAATATTCTTGGGAAGAATTGTGCTTTGCTTTTCTCTGTGAAGAGAAATGGGGTGACAAGCAGCTGTGTCTGTCCATTTTCCTGTTGTCCCAGCAATCTCTGAGGGGGGATGACATTCAGATGTAAACAGGGCTGATGCTGTGGCAGACACTTGTTTATGTATCAGTCAGCAAAGCCATTCACCAGCCTGGGTTAATATTTCAACAGGGTGGATGGATGGGTGGGTGAGGAGGCTGGAAGTCATCAAGCCCAGGAGGAAGAGGAACATGTGAGACTACAAAAGGGGAGGAAGCCCATTGTGTGGGAAACAAGATGGAAGATGCCACCCAAGGACGCCGGGTAACTGGTGATTAATTAGAGGCACGCTTTGAATTCTGAGCCTGCTTTAGCATTAACAGCATTTCCTTGTCATGCACTGAGGTGTCTTGCTTGGTGGTTTCATTGTCTGGGCAGGGAGGGGTTTTCTCCAAAAAAAGAAACCTTTGGGAATTGAGAGAATACATATTAGCAAATATCAGCTTCCATTTGAGGCAAAAAAAAATATGGAAAGGAAAAAGGAAAGCAGAACAAGTTGCTGAATTTCACAGATGAAAAGGAGATGAACAGAAAATGAGCTTGGCTTTGTTTGAGGTATGGAGAAGACTCCTGGTTGTGAATGCTGTAGTAGTTGTATTGCATGAGTCTGGACTTTGTGAGGCCAGCCCAGCCCTGGCAGTGCCTGTGAGGTGTGGGTTGTTGTATTCCAGGCATGTCTGCAGGTCTGTGCCTCTGTATTAGTGTTTATAGGAAGTCAATGAGATGGAACTCAATAGAGAAAAGGAAGACTTAAGAGTCACTGGAAGACAAATGTGAAGGGCTGGCACTCAATAACTTTACTGAATCATATTGTTTGTTGCTGTGTGTTTCTGGGCAGCAGCAATGCCAGAAAGGAGAGTGGGGCTGTGTGTTTCAATAGGCTGCTCACCTTCCCCTTTGGAGAGAGGTTTATCTCTCCTGATAGAGAGATATCCATCCTCTGCTTGACATGAAGTCAAGCAGCACCATGAATCAGGAGGAAGGTGCCAATGGAGATGAAGACTGGGCTGCTGGAGGCAGAGGAGGGAAAATGGGACATTTAAAAATAAACTCTGTGAGCTGCAAGGGCACAGGTGTCTGTGTGCAGCTCCAGCTGGGATGCTGGAGCACAGTCTAAAGAGTTAGTCCAGGCTGACTCAGCTTGCAGCTCTGGTCTAAGAGGAAAAGGTGTTTTTTTCTGAATGGGCTGAGCATCCCCTCGAGTGTATCCTTGGCAGGTGCAGGCCAGGCAGGGCTCAAGCAGATTCTGGAGGGAAGGCACAGTGCAGGCTGAGCTTCCAGCTGAAGCTGTGAAACCTTTCTGTTTCATAAAACAGGTGAAAAGATGGACAAGCCTTTGGTGACAATTGTGGGATACAGCAGCCAAAGACTTTGTCACACCAGCGGTGGATGGGGCCTGTTCAGCTGCAGAGTTGTGCAAAATTCTGCTAACTTCATTTTTTTGAATAGGAAAGTACTTTTCAAGTGGCTTTAGTTGCCAAAATAAGCTTGAATTTATAAGTACAAATACAACAAAAGTGCATAGCAAAAAGCTTAGGGATGGCTATCCAGCCTGGGATGGATTCCTGGAAGTGGCAGGAGTGCTTGAGCACAGGTACCTTTCTTAATTTTCAGAGAATTTCACTGGAACTTGTCACCAACTAAATGTATGAAAAGATGGGAAATGGCAATACTAGAAAGCTGCTTTGTTAATTGATAAATATAATTAAGGGTACCACATTAGTATGAATTTATATGGCTAATTAACTAAAGCAACTCCTATTAATGCATAGTTTTGTTACAACCCTGCTAGCTCTGCTTCCTGGACAGCACATTTTTGGATATTAACCCTGTGTGGGTTTAGCAAACACTTCTGAACAGCTAAGTACCAAGTCTCTTGGCACTGCAAGCCAGGTCAGCAGAGATGATCTGGGGACATTTGGGTGTCACAGCTGTGCAGGCAGGACAACGTGGCTCCCACCTGAGGATCTGTCCCCCTGCTGGGGGGGGATGGATGCTCTTCTCTGAGCCCAGCAGCCTAACCCACAATGATTTCTGCAGAAAAATGCTTTTTCCAGGAGGATGTTTGAGTGCTCTGACCTCTTGTAGGTGCTTTGAGCAACAAGAGCTGTGTGCTTGAGAAAGCCCGGACTGCAGGCAGTGCTCACCCAACAACTTCCTCCCGTGCAGGCTGTGGCAGTGGCACTTGGCCACTGAATTCCCAACCCAAGCAGATCTGGGCTGGTTTCCCTCCTGCCAGAGGAAACACAAGCTGCATTGCTTCCTCCTGCAGCCTGGCTCTGCCCCAGCTCCAGAGCCCTGCTCTGCCCTGTCTCACAGGCACTTGTGGGCTGCAGTCACAGGGGATCAGCCCCTCAGGGCCTGGGATGTGGCATTCACATCCTCTGAACAGGATCCCTTCACCCAGGGTTGTTCTGCTGGGAAGCTGAGAAGCCTCAGAGAAAAGGAAAACAATTCTTATCTCATTTGCTTCTCCTGTGTTGTGCTCATGTGGAATGTGTTTGGAGATTGTTTACCCACAGGTGATTGTTTTATTGGATTCTGCTGTGTTCTCACTCATTGGCCAGTTGGTGCCAAGCTGTGTCAGGACTCTGGAAAGAGCCACGAGTTTTCTCATGAAAATTTAATAATAAATTTTATAGTAAAGAAAACCCTTTTGTATGAAAATATCAGTCCAAGGGAGTGAGGAACCCACAACCAACCGAAATTTTTTAGAAACCATTAATATGATTCCCTCAGTCCTCCTTGCAAATCTCAGCCAACTGTGTAATCAGTGAAGAAATAATCATTTTAGTAATAAAATTATTAAAAGATTATTATCTTTTTAGCATTCAGTAAGTATCTTTTCTGTGTTTTTTAGTATAGTATAGTATTCTTTAATATAATAAAGTAATAAATTAACCTTCTGAGAACATGGAATCGGATGAATCCTTCTTCCCTGCCACGGGGCTTGCTGTGCATTTCCAAAGTGGGGTTTTGCTGAATGCTGCATTTTATAGAGAACTGGCCATAGCCACAGTGCAGGTGGACATGGTCACCTCCACTCTGATGTGGCCAAAGTCCCAGGGCAGGACATTCACCCCATGTCCCCACAGAGCTGCAGCACCAGCACAAAGCCCCTGCTACAAACCCCGGGCTGGCATCCCCACGGGACCCTCTCTGTGCACACCCCCACTGAGAGGTGCTGATTTGGCACTAATTACAATTTTGCTAATTGCTCCAAGCTCCATTGCCTTGCTGCTTTCCACAGGGAACATTTGGCCACAGCTTTTGCTGAAGTGGGGGGCTCTGCTTGGAAGCTTGATAAAATCTGCAGGGAGACACCTGCCAATCTTCACACACAACATCTTTATTTTAATTTATTGGAGCATTTAGAGAAATTGGCTTTTATGCAGCATCAGTTGAACTTCATTAAAATAATAAGAGAGCTAAGTTAGTAAAAACAAACCTGGCCAGCTGGCAACTTCAGACTTTTGTCAGGACTGATCTATGCTGGAAGATATAGATTTAGTCCATCTACAGTAATAAAGTCCCATGATCCCATGGTTAAAATGTCTTTTTCCCTGATAGCTGATGCAATTCATTAATTATATGACATTTCCACAATGATTTCTCCAGAAGACAGCCCTGGATGCCAAGGTTTACATTACATTTTCAATTACAGAGATATCCATATGGTGACTCTGCAGTATGTACAACTGCTTAACATGCATCCAAGCCCTGCTGCAGTGCTAGAGGGACTTGTGATCTGCAGGAAATTCCCTTTTGGGCTATGGGGCTCTTGCTGGACTCCCATACTGACTGTGGAATGGGAGTGGCATTTAGGTGTTCCCCACAGGAAAATTCCTGGAAATTGAAGATCCTTATTTGTTTTAGGCCACCAGATGTTTTAAATAACAGCTTGAGCTGTGAGGATGAGTTTAAATCAGCATTAAAGCCCATCAGTGGCCTGAAATCCAGCAGGGATGGGCAAATTTTAGACCAGTCCAGAAGGGCTGAGCCCTGCATGGATTTCCCAGGGGGGCTCTGAGGAGCTGGTGAGGGGTCAGAGCCCATCTCCTGCTCCCTGGTGAGATGTGTGTGCTGCCACCATGACACCTGCTGCCCCACACAGCAGGACAAGATGCCCAAAGGAGGGACAAGCTGCAGGGAGAGGCGCTGCCATGGCCACACAGGAAGGGGATCCAGGGTTGCATTGGTGTTTTTTCCTACCAGGGCTGCTCCTTCCTATCGAATTCACAGGCAACCCTGACAAGGGGGAGAGAGAAAGATGCATCTGACTCCATCTTGTCAGAAGGCTAACTAATTACTTTATTATACTATATTGTTCCATACTAGATTACACTATATTATATTACATCTAAACTGAATCTGCCAAGCACTCAACTGCACACACTGCACAGAATCTGTGACTGTCACCCAACAGTCCTGACTCACACACACCTGGCCCTGACAGGCCAAGGAAACAAAACATCCTCACTTTGAGTAAACAATCTCCATGTTGCATTCTACTTTGGCACAAACACAGTCACAGCAAATGATATAAGAATCGTGTTTTCTTTCTCTGAGGTTCAGAGAATGTGAAACCCAGAATTATTCTTGGGAAGAATTGTGCCTTGCTTTTCTCTGTGAGGAGAAATGTGGGGCTACATCTTCCCACACATGACCTGCTGGTGCTGTAGAAGCTGCTTAAGCAGCCCCTAGTTTGAAAGGTACAAGTTGTGATCCAAGTACTGCATGGTCTGAGGGAATGTACTGATTTTCTCCAAGGAACAGAACCCTTGGAGAAAACCTCCCTGACATTTCTCAGGTGGTTTGCAGAGGGTTGATGTTCAGCCAGCACCAAGCTCCTGCCTGCCCCAAACATTGTGATAACACAGCTGGGCCCAGAAGGGAAAGCACAGGTTTTCCTTGGACAGCACTGGTGTGTGGAGTGTCAAACAGCAGAATTTCAGGTTTATTTTTCCCAGCTGTGGACAAGGATGTGTCCATGGCTTGTGCTTTGCTTCTCCCTGCTCTAAGGATGCTCCCTGCAGCACCAGAGTCAGGAGTCAATGCTGTTTGCACAGTTCACTCTGATTATCTCTGCAGAGCCAGTAACCTCAGAGCACTAAACCAGTGGCATATATATAGTTGAACAATTATATGTATTGTGACTAAATTTCCCCCAAAGATCTCATTCAGGATGTTAGAGTGAAAGGATCATAAAATGAATTAATAGCTGATTCACTGTATAATTTCCTAGTTCAATATACTTTAGTGTACCAGCTAAATGAGCCATACACAGCATTCAGCTCAGCCAGTTAACAGCTTTATCATTGAGATCTCAGGCTTAGAAATAAAAGCAATTCTTCTGAAGTAATTGCGTCTAATTAAAAGAAACATTTAAAAAGTGTAACCAAAAGGAATTCATTTCAAATGGAAAATTAATGCTGAAAAATAGCCCTGAGCTCTCTTGTCTTTGCTAATAGCTAAGCATTCTCAGAATAATTAAACTGTTTTGAGATGTTGATACCTTTCCCTGCTCAAAATTACAGCCATGGCCTGGCACAGAGGGAACCCTGAGCATGGCCCTGGCTGGAGATGGGTGTGGGGCTGGGGAGGAGGGTCCCCACCCTGGGGCTGCTCTGCCTGCCATGAGACAGGGTCTTTGCAGCCTCCTTTGAACAAGCAGGATTGCCCAGCCAGAGGAGCTGAACTCAGCATGGCACAGGGCTGGGAGGCTCTGCCAGATGCTGGGACTCCCCATAAAAGCAGAGGAATTAACTGAAATTAGCTCTCTTTAAAAGTGCGTGGATTTGGATAAGATATTTGCTCATCTCTGCAGCACCCAGGGTCAGGGTGCATTCCCAGGTGAAACCTGCTCACTGCTTTTCTATCATTTCTTTTCCTGTGAGCAGAAATTGCAGCATTTTAACTGCACCCAGAAAGGTCCCACAGCAAATATCCAGAACTGGTGCTCCTGGCTGCTGTCTGTGCTGTGTGTGTGCCTTGACACAGATGATCCTAACTCCTGCAGGTTCCTCAGCTGCTTCTTCATCACCTGCTCCTTTCCCTGGGCTTGTTTTGGCAGGGAACATTCCAGAGCTGAGTGTGCAGTGAAACCCCTCCCTTAGGTGCTTCTGCCCCTTCCCCTCCCTCCACCCAAGGATTTGTTGGTGTTGGGATAATAAATGTGAAACTCTGAGGGTGAGCACCAAACCCCCACTTTGAGCTGGAGCTGGTTTTTAATCCCCTGTGCTGGGCTGGGAGGGCTGCTCTGATTAATAGCCTGTCTCTGGGTGCACCAGGAGACCCAAAGGTGCCTGTTGGGGTGACAGGGATGTTTGGGGCCTGAAATTGTTGTTGTAATGCCTCATTTGCATGGACTGAATGGCCACCAGCAAAAGGGACCTGCTGCAGCTGGTGCTGCCAGAACAACCATCACCCACAGTGGGCAAGAAATTGCCAGCATTGCTCTGGGGCCCAGAGCACTGGAGAGGGATCTCAAAAGCTGCTGCTGTGTCAGGAAACACAGCTTCCCCAGATGTGCATCTTTTTCTGGAATTTTGGGGTTTTTTTTTTCTTGAGGAGTGAATGTGAAGGCAGGAAAAAGTTTTGAAAATGTCAGTGTTTGTTTTCAGTATCTTTGTTAGTGTTTGACTCTAATATTGAAGCAACTTCTCATTGGGAAGGAAACACTGGCAGAACTGATTCATTTAAAGTGTTAAAAAGGTCAAACCCAAACTCTTCTGACCCCAATGACTTTTTTTTTGCTGGGTAACCAGGACATAAGTGCTTTTGAGACTTCAACTTTGTGCTAGTTGAGGGAGGGAATTTGTTCTCTTAAAATCCTTGTGGGATGGGAATGTAGTTTCTCATGCTGCTGCAAGTGGGAAGCTCAGGGAATCTTTGGGGGCTGTTGCTCATTACAGCCAGTACCTACTGAATTTGCTTTCATTATGTTGTTTGGTAACTATGACAGGACCAAGCATTTCCATCTGAGGCTTGCTTAAAATATTCCCAGCAAATTCTGTGAATGTACAATAATGTGGTATGTAAACACACAGTTATAGCATTGACCCTACAAAATAACCTTTGTCTCTGCTGCCTTGTTTCCCTTTTCACAGCACTGTGCTGTTTCATTTGTTTCCTTGATGTTTCTCTTCAAATTGTAGAAAATCAAAGTTTTCTGCCTTTTATTCTGGAGGCAGAGCAGAGGAGTAACATCTGAAGACAGAATTCTGTGACATGTATTGCCACATGTTTTTCTTTTACAAACAATGCTGAGAACATCACAGTTTCTCAGGGAACAGGTAAAACTGGTCCCTGGTCAGTGAAGTCCCTGCCCTGGTCCACTTCTACAAAATTTTTCCTCTATTTTCTGGATGACCCAGAACTTTCTTTTTTTTTTTTTCTTTTTTTTTTCTTTTTAATTCCTGAGTGTTTCTAATTGAGCTAACATTATTAGAAGGGGTTTTTTTAAAAAAAAAAAAGCCCTTTCCCAAATTCCCTTTGCGTTTCAGTAGCTCTTTAATATGCAAGGCAGCGAGAGATGAACTGGGTCTAATTACGAGTCCCTGGAGTAGCCAGTCAGAAAATGAATTGATGCCTTTTTCCTTATGAACAATGCATGTACCACAAATTAGAGGCGCCATCACCAGAGATTTAATTACAAAATATCATTACTTTCACACATCATTTCAGATTTGGCCTGATCAAATCAAAGTTGGGGGAGAGGGAGACGGGGGGGAGGCGGGCGCAGGGAAAAACTGCACCACTAGCAGGGTCATTCGTTCAGGGGTACTTGAATGCAGGAGGGAATTGGTGTTATTGAAGCTTCCCAAAAGGCAATTCTGCAGAGAAGTGGCAGCCAGGAGGAAATTCATTTCCTTTTCCAAGGAAGGCTCCAGGCAGTTCAGCTGTCCAGGGAAAACATGGCAGGAGCAGCCAGGGCAGGGTGGGCTTCACTGGGAGCTGCTGCCTGAAGACCATGGGCAAATCCAGCCCTGGGGTGAGTCTGACCCTGCTTGGGGAGAGGGGAATCTTTTGTCAAGTAGGAAAAAATGTGATGAAAACAGCATTTAAACTGCTATCACTTGGCTTTTTAAACTCAAATATACTGGGCTGCCACTGGCAGCAAAAGCAGTGTATGGAAAAAGAAGGAATTTAATACCAAGATGTATCTAAGTGTACTCCAGGCATATCCACTGTGCATTGTCCAGTGTCTTTCCTGACAAGCCTCCCCAAAACCAAGAGCTGGAACTGGCTGTACAGGCCAAAGTGCATGATGGATTTTGTCAAGGGGAATGGCTGCCAAGGGAGGCCTGCAAACTCATTTGCTGCAGCGTTCAGCCCACAATTGTGGTTTAAAGGTCACAGTGGCTACCAGGAAAAGAAGGGTCTGGTGTGAGCTGGGAGGGGGGGTTGGCTGCTTTTGCTTCTCTGGTCTCTATTCTGTCCTAAGCAATACCAGAGTGAGCAGATCACCTGCTTAATTTTAATAAGACAAGTCCATTCATGTGGTTGGGCATCTTTATAGCTTGTAGTGCTTCCTGCACAGAGAAATTTAAATGGTCAGTGGTCCCTGTTCTGTGAGTAAATTCACATCTCCTTCAAGCTGAGCATCCCAAGTAAGAGTCCTCCCTTTTGGTCCCTGCCCACTGAAATGGGGTAGCAGAGTTTCCTTGGCATGTGACTCTTGGGTGCAGGAAGGTGTCTGGACTCCAAGGACCCAGGACAAAATGGAAAATCTGGTGAGCATTCAGAAATTGAGTGGTACCAGTGCTGTGTACTCGCCACTGCAGAAGGGGAAGTGTCAGAAATAACCCAGTGAAATAAAAAGTGATAGGCTGTTAGTATGTGATGTGTGCCTGCATGCTGATTGCTGCTAATGGATCAATGCTGCAGCATCAGAAATCTCTTGCCATCCCAAGGAAGAAGTGAGGCTGTTCTCCATTGGGAGTGACACCTGTCTGGTGCTGATTTAAGGGCTGGCAGCTGAGCAGGGTCACTGGTGCTGAGTTGGTGCCATAAAGCCAATCAGCAGCACTGGGAGGGGAGGGCAGGGTGGCTGCTCAGCCCTGGGGTGATTTACAGCCCTGCAGCCAGCCCAGGCCACGGGCTGGGATTATTTCCCAGCTGGACACACGAGCCAATCGTTTCGAGAAGGTAAAATGCTCCTCAAAATTTATGGGGAAAATGATGGCTTGTTGAATACATGATGTAGCAAGATGTAGTTTCACATTAACTTAAGAGGCATTTATGGGGCAAAATTCATCTTCTCTGTATTATGGCAAGGATAATATGAGAGGATGCTATGTCAAGGGGATAGGAGGCCTGACAGATACGATGTACACAGAGGGGAAACCACGATGAAATGTAGGAGCCTCAGGGGGTGGGACGGTGGGGATGGACAGAGATGAGAGATCTCTGCAGCCAGGGCTGGAACTTGGGGTTCATTGCAAAGGGCCCTGCTGGGAACTGCCAGCCACAGCTCAGAGCAGGACTGAGAGAAGAGAGGGGTAGGGAGGATGAGAGGGTGAGAGAGTAAGGGAGTAAAAAGGGTAAGAGAGCGAAGTTCCCGTTACAATACAATAAATCTTCTTCTGTGTTGAATATTCTAATTCTCACTAACCAATCTAGTACAATATACAAATCCTATAGCATTTACACACAGCCTATAAGAATCATTACATTACCATCCTGTGTTACATTTTAAACCCTAAAAACTCCTCTTTGGGCCCCTTCTGCCAAGCCAGTGGGGTCTGCTCAGACCCTTGGGCCTGCCTGCAAGCAGAGGGTATTATGGCAACACCACTGTTTTCCTGTTGTTCAGTAACTGAGGTATCTCAAAGCTTGCTTTCATTTCAATCTCGCTTATAGTTTCCATATTCTCAGAATCTTTTGCCAGACAATCATATTTATAAGGCTTTCCTTTTTCACCTTCCCCAACAATGAAACAGAAAAGGGCAGGAAGAGCCAGAGCCAGGCTGGATGGGGATAGGGCAGGAAAGAGGTTTTGTGAGAGTGGGAGATGCCACCCCTCTCCTCCATATGTGGAAGCTCCATCATTCCCATGGATACCCACCAGCTGAGGACACAACTGGGGGATTACAGCCCTGAGGGTTCACTTGTGACTCAAGGCAAAGCCCCACTCCCCACCAGCTCCAGTGTAAGAGCTGCTCAGCTTTGGTTTTTATTCAGTGGACAAGTGAAACCCAGGGCATTAATGTGCCTGCTAATTCCAGTGGAACTGTACATGTGACACCAAGGGGACCACCAGGAACGAGCTGGGAATGTATGGCCACATTTGCAAAGAGAAAAATTATTGCTTCCAATAATATCCCATAATATCCTGCCTATGAGCTGGGCTCTGCCATGCAAGCACATGGGCTATAAAAGGTGGTGTGGTCTTAGGGAGGAAGTAGCAGACTCCCTTGGGAGCAGGGCAGAAAGGCACATATTTCACTGCTGGCTAAATATAGCTGGGTCCTCACAGAGCTCTCTCCAGCTGGCAAAGCACACAGCTCCTGTCTGCTGCACATCTGACTCCTCAGAATGTGCAGCACGGGCCAAGCTCTCAGCCTGCTCCAAGTAAGCTTCCCTGTTTCACTCTGGCAAAACTGTAGCTGAAAGTAATTCCTAAGCACCTTTTTACCACCTCTGCATCGAACTGCAGGCAGAATTTTGTACTAGAAACAGTCTGATTTGGTAAAGGGCATCAAAACACTGTTTAACTGGAGCTCTGGGTTAAAGCAGCATCCTTGGTGCTTTTCCACCTGTCCCTGTGGTGTCTGACCCCAGAGAAAGTCTCTGGGCTATTCCTGGTCCCCCCTTGCTTTGTATGAGCACAGGAGACACTGGTGTGGCCAAGTCCACCAGTAAATGATGCAGGAGAAAGCCCTTTCCCTGGTGCCAGGGATGCAATCACTGCAGACAGCTCTCAGTGTCTGTAGATAATCCTCCCTGGCCATTATGTGCAGGAAAAGGGGTTAAAATCTGGGTTTTCTCCTTTGGTATCTTGAAGACACCAAAAAGAGCTGTGAGCCCAGCCTTAGAAAAATAAAGATTTACTTTTTAAAGCAGTGGCTAATCACCAAGGGACCAAAAAAGCTTGCGCAAAGCCAAAGGTTTCACTGCATCTCTGCTTCAGCCCCTTCCTCAGAGAGTTGCCTGACCTGTCTGTTCCTTGGCAGGAAGGGATGCTGCCCCTTTATTGCCAGTTTCTCACCTGATTACATAAAACAGGTCAAAGCTACCAGACTTTGATTCAGCCTGGGGTGAGCACCAAGTCAGGGCCCAACTCCATCTGTTACCATCACTTCTCCACAGCCTCTGCCTTTTGAACTTTTACCCAACCTTTATCAGTGAGGCTTGTAGCTCTGACAGAGGGATGTTACTAGCAAAAATAAAACCAGAAGGTTGTGTGGGGGCTGTGTTGGCCTTTTCTTATATCAGCTGGGCTCAGAGTCCAGAAGACCAAGAGCAATGCAGGGTTAGTTAAAGGCAGAAAGGCTTTCCAGGAGATGGGCTGAGGCTGGAGGAGATGCCTGCAGAGGTGCCTGGGTGTGGAGGAAAGGTTGCAAAAGCCATGGTGAAGAGGCAGGAGAGCAGGATGATGTATAACACCCATTACATGGGAGAGAAATTAAAAGGATTGATTGATATCAATTATCAGGTGCAATTTGTTGCTGCACAATTGACACGTTAATCACCTCCCTGCTGCATTTCAGCATTGCAAGATTTTTGACCAATTTGAAAGGTTTACAGCAACAATATGATGCTGATTTATCTCTCCTTAATAAAAAAGTGATCAACTGAAACCTGCATCCATCATTCTGTTTATCACTCATGGTGATTTATTAACTAATTATACTTACAGTGGGTCTTTTTCTATAAGTATGGATAACAGAGTGATGCAGTGTCAGTGCAAGTCATAAATAATGCCACAGAACAGTATGTTTAATACTCACTCCTAGGACCAGCCCATAACAAGATGCCTTGATTAAGGTAAGCAGATGGCTTCGTTTGTCAGGAATGGCCCTGAAATTGCACATTGAGGAAACAAGTCCATTTCTCATGTTTTCAGCACTGGACATCACACAAATGTCTCAACCATGTAATCCAGATCAGGAGAACACTCCCAGAATGGCTGTTTTTCCACAGGCATCCAAACCTCACAGCACCCTGAGACTGAGCAGCAGTGAGCTACTCAGCATTGAGCTCTGCACAGTAAGAAGCAGCTACAAGGACAAGAAGAGGCTCCACTGTGATTTTAAAACTGAGGTGGGGAGCTGACAAAAATCAGAACTTCTCCAGCCATCATACAAGGGGAAATTTTTGTTTGCTTGTTTTGAACAGACAAGTTATCAGGCCCCTAAACCAGTTTCATCTATCAAAAGTACCTTGCACAACACTTGTAGGTTATGGTAATTGGCTAATGTAGACCCCTAGGGTTTCTGCCTTGACAAAGAGATGTGGTCAGTTCCCTTGCCTCTCACAAGAGGACGATGCTGTGACTCTATTAAACAATTACACCCAGTAATTGTGTGATCTCAAGGAGAAAGCAGAGTCTCAAATGACACATCAGACAGCTCAGTGCTGCTTTGCCAGGCTGTGCAGCTGAGCAGGTCTGTACAATCCCCTCTCCCTGCAGAGATGCTGTGAAAGTGTCACTGAGGTGATGGCACCGCTAAAGCAGCTCTGCAGTGACTGGACCGGCTCTCTATTTTGGGGTTTCTCCCTGAGAAATCCTACAGAAGCTACTGGCATTTTCACACTTTGCATTAAAGAGCAATGCAAGACACCCCAGGGCTGCTCAGCTTCAATGTCATTTTTCTCTTCCTAAAATCAGCTGAGAATTACTCTGCAAACGCCAGCCTTAAACTTCCAAGTCGCCTTTCTGCTTGGAAAGCAACTACAAAAAAGGCAGAGATTCTCTAAAGCCCCATTCTGGGCCTGATGTTTCCTGTGCTGGATCACAAGGGTGCAGCAGGATCCTTCTTTTCCCTTTTTTCTCTTGCACACCCTTATTCTCCTGCTGGGCTGCAGGTGCTGGGGCACCAGGTCTGCTCTGGCAGACTGCAGCTCTGCTCAGCCTCAGAACAGACAGAGGCAGCCCCAGCTTTTCCTTCAGTACCTGAGGAGGGGGTGAAGTGCCAGTTGCATCCCACAGCAGGAAGGTTGAGGGTACCAGAGGATAAACTGGACAAAGCCAGTTAATCTGGGTGCAGGGGTATCCCTCACCCTGTCGTTGTGCAGTAAACTCAAATATCCTCAATCCAGTTTCCAACCTTCTGAGCTTGGACCAAAAGCATCCCCAACTTCTTCACCTTGATGTCTGCCCACAAATGCATTTAGAGTCCATTATTGCTCATGATCTTCTGCTAAAAATATGATTTATCTTAGCAAGAACAAAGTTCCATTACCTTAAAGAAGCTTTTTTGATCTCCTTTATTCATCACTGGCCTTAGTCCATAGTGAATATTCTGGGTCTGGGCTCCCTTGTTTCTTGGTTTTACATGGCTATAGATCATATGAATTTTATTTTTTTTATTGATTGATATCTGTAATTAAGAACCCCATGTAAATGCAATATATAATGGCTATTTTCCCATCATGCTGGTACTTTTCTCCCAGCCCTGTTATTGACTTTGCTGACTTGTCCAGATCTCATTGCTCCACCACTCTGAAAACATTAGGTGGAGCACAAATGTTCTTTGGGAGAGTATCTTATTCTCAGTTTGAGCATGGTCAGTAAAATCTCAAATTAAGCCTCTCTTTTTCCACCCTAATAGCCTGTCTCTGCTTTGTGACTACAGCTTGCACTTCTGGCACAGAGCAGCAGCACCTGAGCACCATCCTGGAAGACAGGAGGCCAAACAATCCCAGATTACAGGAGTAGAGAAAATTGAGGGGATGTAGGTGTGATTGGTACATTAACAACAGGATCCATAACCAAGAAGGAACACTCAAATCAGCAGCAAATAATTGTTAAATTATTGCACAATTAATAGCTGCTTTAAAGAAAAGCAGAAAAATACGCAAAACAAAAAAAAAATCCCTTTTTGAGAATTCCTTTGCAGGGCTGATGGGCCCAGGCAGGTTTGCAGCTGCAGACAGACTGCAAAAATCACCCAGCACCTCCTGGGGGAACAACACACAGTGACAGATCCATAATTTATAGGGGGCAGTCAGTGCTCAATAATTAGGGCATAATTTACACTGAGTGGCTTTGGTGAGGGAGGAGAGAGGCAGTTTTGTTTGTTCTCCTGCTCCTCTGCTGTGTCTGTCCCAGAGCTGGAGGGAGGATGCTCCTGCAGGCAGAGCTGGGTACATCCCTCCCATCCTCCAGCAGGGCTGTGAGCTCACCATGACCATTTTGTTGGTTTTTCAGATGGAGAGGTCACATTTTTCTGCTCTGATCCTTGGCACAGCTCTTCCCCTCTTGGTGTTTAATCCCCACCATCCCTCCTACACCAGAATCTCCAGGCATTCCCCAAGCCTGCACATCAACCCATGCATGGTGACAGCCTGTCCCAGTGGCTTGAGCACATCTGTGCCCTCTCAGGGCCTTGGTACCTCCAACCCATCGCCATCCTCAAGGCCTGGAGCAGTGGGAAATGCAGTGCAATGCTTGTTCTGCCTTTTGCCCATGAGCTGCCTTGCAATCAGGCTGCAGGTGAGCTCTCCTCATGGCTGCCTACCTCCCCTGCCCTGCCAGGCTGTGCAGGGGTGAGGATGAGCACCTTTGCTGTTTACAGGTACATCTGGTCCTCAGGTGTGACCGTGTTCACAGGGGTCTTAGGATGAGGGAAGAGACGAGGATCTGACTCCATATTTCAGAAGGCTTGATTTATTATTTTATGATATATATTACATTAAAACTATACTAAAATAATAGAAGAAAAGGTTTCATCTCAGAAGGCTAGCTAAGGATAGAATAGAAAGAAATGAATAACAAAGGTTTGTGGCTCAGACTCTGTCTGAGCCAGTTGGGCTGTGATTGGCCATTAATTAGAAACAACCAACATGGGCCAATCCCAGATGCACCTGTTGCATCCCACAGCAGCAGATAACCATTGGTTACATTTTGTCCCTGAGGCCTCTCAGCTTCTCAGAAGGAAAAAATCCTAAGGAAAGGATTTTCATAAAAAGATGTCTGTGACACTCAGGGACACTTTCCCTGCCAGGACATGACTGTTTAGAGCTAATGCACTCCCACTGAAGGACTTGGCTCTGCAGCACTCAAGGGAGATCTCAGGAAGAAAAAGTCTTAATTAAGTAACACAGCAGAAGCTGAAGAAATCCTGGGAGTTTTGGGTTAGGTGCTTGCTGGTGTGTGTGTGAGGAGGGAGATCACCCTCTAGACTTCTCAGTGAATCCGTGCCCAAGCTGTCAGTGTGAGGAGTAACAGGAGCCCAGTATTTATGCTTAAACTTAAAGCTAAAGTGTGTCTCTGGAGATGATGTGTAAACGAGACTGAGGACCTGCAGACCTGCAGCTGAGAGGGAGGGGGCTGGCAATCACCTCTTCCTTCCTAAATTAGCCCTGCCCTGATCACTAAATCATTAAGGATGGAAAAGACTTCTAAGATCATGGAGCTGAGGCATTAACCCAGCACTGCCAAAGCCATCAGTAGCCCACATCCCCAGGCACCACATCCACATTGCCAGGGGCAGCAATCCCACCTCTTCTCTGGGCACCCTGTTCTGATGTTGACCACCCTTGCAGTGTAGAATTTTTTCCAAATATCCCATGTAAATGATGACAAGGGATGGAAACTTTGCTGCCTGCCCCATCAGCCAGCTCTGCCCTGTGGGCAGCAGTGGGGAGAGGAAAGGTGTGAGTACCACGGAGTGTGACAGAACAGGTGGGACCCAGCCCCACCAAAGGCCTTGGATGCTGCTGGGGCAGCCACTAAGGAGTTAAATTTGATTTCCTCATGGGGAAGAGGCTTGCAAGGGAAGCAGGTAAAAAATGGCCTGGCTTCATCTTTCTCCCATTTTAGAAAAATTAATTTTTGAGAAACCTCCACAGTTTCACTATTTCTGGTGCTTAAATCAGGCCGCCTGACAGCCTGTCCGGGGCTATTTATGGGTTCCCCTGCCGTAGCCATCTTCAGGGAGTGCGGCTCCATCTGCAGACCACGAGTGCCATCTTCTGGGAGCCTGCAGCCGCATCCCCTTCTCCTTCCCCGCAGCACCCCCGAGCTGTGCCAGAAATCTCGATTCCAGAGGAAAAAGTTTCACTGCACTGAGCCTCACCCTTGGGTTTTCCACCCCTGGGTACCAAGGCATCACCAGCTGCAGGGACAGCACGGGGCTCCATGGGGGGAAACTGAGGCACAGACACAGTTGCTGTGAACCAGTTCAGATGCACAGAGAGGTCTGGGATGTTCTGTGGTCTCTGGCACACCCAAGAGGCTCAAGATCAGGAAGAGGTGTTGTGCACTCTCAATTTAGGGCTCTTCTCTAGCATCAAGTAACAAACTGAGACCTCCTTTCTCTTTTCTCTGTTAATATTCTGTTAAGGAGAGATCATTTTCTTTGTGCATCAGGATTTAACTCCAGAATTGTGCACTGTAAGATATTCTCAGCATATCACCTGCACCTAGCCAAATCCCAGTGAAGGGCAGCATTGGAACGAAACTTTTTGCTTAAAATGAAGGAATTGCCTCAGCTGGAGCACAAGGCAGTGAGGCTGCAGAGGGGGTGGTCAAAGAACCCCAGGAAAGGAGACAGAGGCCATGATGTGGGGACAGTGCCCCTCTTGCAGAGGTTGACACAGCTTTCATTTCTTTTTGTGTAAAGTTCACCAGAGCATTTTGCTCAGGTCTGATTTATGGCAGTGGAAGTGACCAGGCACACAAGGCAGCAGTGGAGGTGGCACAGAGGGGCTGCCAGCCAGGCCCAGAGCAGCCATGCCCACGAGAAGCCAAAGAAGTGGCCCTTTCAGGAGTGTGGGTCTGTTTGACTCTGTACCATGATCCCCATGCTTACAGGTGGGGCAAGCACTGCCCTGGTGCCTGGCACTGGTGTGTGCATGAGTGGATGTGTGCAGGGGGTAGGATGTCAAAAAACGCTGCTGCTGGTTATTGCAGCCCTGGAGCAGGGCACAGCTCAGCCTGCAGCCCATACAGCAGCTCTGTGGGTGCAGCCCATCAGCAGTGGAATGTACAGCAGGATGGGATGTGCAGCAGTGCCAGATGTGCAGTGGTGTGGGATGCTCAGCAGGGTGGGATGTTCAGGGTGGGACGTTCAGCAGTGACAGATGTGCAGTGTGTGATGTGCAGTGTGGGACATTCAGCAGTGTAGGATGCTCAGCAGGGTAGGATTTTCAGCAGTGTGGGATGTTCAGCAGGGTGGGATGTGCAGGGGGTGATGTTCAGCAGAGTGGGATGTTCAGGGTGTGATGTTCAGCAGGGTGGGATGTGCAGTGTGGGATGAGCAGAGGGTGATGTTCAGGGTGTGATGTTCAGCAGGGTGGGCTGAGCAGCAGTGTGGAATGTTCAGCAGTGTGTGATGTGCAGTGTGTGATGTTCAGTAGTGTGGAATGTTCAGGGTGGGATGTTCAGGGTGTAATGTTCAGCAGGGTGGGATGAGCAGGGGGTGATATGCAGTGTGTAATGTTCAGCAGGATGGGATATGCAGTGTGTGATGTTCAGCAGTGTGGGATGTGCAGTGTGTGATGTTCAGCAGGATGGGATGTTCAGGGTGTGATGTCCAGCAGGGTGGGATGAGCAGGGGGTGATGTGCAGGGTGGGATGTTCAGCAGGATGGGATGTTCAGGGTGTGATGTCCAGCAGGGTGGGATGAGCAGGGGGTGATGTGCAGGGTGGGATGTTCAGTATGGGATGTCCAGCAGGGTGGGATGTGCAGTGTGTGATGTTCAGCAGTGTGGGATGTTCAGGGTGTGATGTTCAGCAGTGTGGGATGTTCAGGGTGTATGTTCAGCAGTGTGAGATGTTCAGGGTGTGATGTCCAGCAGGGTGGGATGAGCAGGGTGGGATGTGCAGTGTGTGATGTTCAGCAGGGTGTGATGTTCAGCAGTGTGGGATGTTCAGGGTGTGATGTTCAGCAGTGTGAGATGTTCAGGGTGTGATGTTCAGCAGGGTGGGATGTGCAGTGTGTGATGTTTAGCAGTGTGGAATGTGCAGTGTGTGATGTTCAGGATGGGATGTGCAGTGTGTGATGTTCAGCAGTGTGGGATGTGCAGTGTGTGATGTTCAGGATGGGATGTGCAGTGTGTGATGTTCAGGGTGGGATGTGCAGTGTGTGATGTTCAGCAGGGTGGAATGTGCAGTGTGTGATGTTCAGCAGGGTGGGATGAGCAGGGTGGGATGTGCAGTGTGTGATGTGCAGGGTGGGATGTTTAGCAGTGGGAAGCACAGCAGAGCGCTGTGTGTGGAGCACATGCCAGCACAGTCTGTGCCACACGATGGTGCTCGGAGCTCTCGCTCCTGCTTTCCCCACAAGCCAGCGCTGCCGGGGCTGCTCAGGGACATCTCCCGTGGCCAGCACAGAGAGCACAGGCAGGGAGCCCTGGCCTGGCACGGCTCCCCTCCTGCTCTCAGCCCGGTTCTCCTGTGGCTGGCACTCAGCGTGGTCCAGGGAAGGGTGACACCTGCCTTGTGCCAATGCCTGTGGCATGGGAGTGTCCTGGCACGGCTGTAGCCATGATATTTTCCGAAAAATCCCTTTGCTGGGACTTTTTTCTCCTGTGAAGCTGAGAGGCCTCAGAGAAAAAGCAAAACAATGATTATCTGCTGCTGTGGAATGCAACAGGTGCATCTTTCATTGGGCTCATGTGGTTGTTTCTAATCAATGGCCAGTCACAGTCCAGCTGGCTCGGACTCTGGTCAGTCACAAGATTCTATAATCATTCCATTCTTTTCCTTTCAAGCCTTCTGATGAAATCCTTTCTTCTATTCTTTTGGTATAGTTTCAATATAATATATATCATAAAATAATAAATCAGCCTTCTGAAACATGGAGTCAAGATTCTCGTCTCTTTCTATGTCAGGACTGCCTGCAAATCCCCACACACAGCCTCCTCTGTACCCCACCACATCATCACCCCATCCAGGACATCCCAGTGGGGGATTTTGGACCAACATACACAGAATGATGGGGCCCATGGTATGGGGGTTTGGTTAATGCTGGAACAAAGCAGGGATGGCTTGAGCAGAGTGATGGTTTTCAAAGGAAAAAACAAGTGTCAGGTGTTCAGAGCCTCTCCTATCCGATTTCAATATCTGATTCATTAAACTCTGCAAAAATCCTCTTATGTGATGAAAATTCATTATTTTTAAAGCTATATCTCACCCTCTTTTAACACTCAGCACTCAGCTCTTTGCTGGGGTGGGGGGAGAAGAATGTGAAAAAGTCCTGCTAAATGTGCCTGTGTCCATGCTGAGTTTTGATTCCAACACCTGAACTTCAGGAGGGTTTGGAGTAAAACTGTGCCATCTCTGCTGGAGAAAAGGGGAAACAGCCCAGCTCAGTCCATTTGTGGCCCAAACCCCAATTTACCAAACACTGTGGGGAAGCTGGCAGTGCCCTCTGTGATACACTGACTCCAGGGATGTCTGCAAGGGGCTTTGGATAAACTTGGTGAGGTTTTCATAAGAATGATCACTGCCAATAACACCACAGGCAAGATTTCAGAACAAAGCCCTTTTCTCATGAGTTAGCAGAAGCAATGCTGGCTATCGGTGATTTCTGCCTCCCTCATAAATTACATTTTAAGACTAGGATTCTGTGTCATCAGAAAAGATACATTTTATTTTTATATAGCATATTTAGCACACACTTAAGGAGAATGATGGTGTTGTCAGGGGTCTGGGGTGAAGAGAGAGGGTATTTTTGCACCTTTTTTTTACTTTTTTTTTTACTTTTTTCTTTTTTTTCTTTAAGCCCAGAAAGGTTTCAGCCTGGGGAGTTATGGCAGGGTCACCAGCTGGCAGATTTAGGGGAGAAGGCAAAGATCAAAGCAGGGGGCACAGTGCACAAAATGTGTGGGAAGAGGCTCCCATGGGAAAGCCATGGCAAATCTGGCCCTTGGAGATGTCAGGTCTTACAGATAGACCCAAAGAGCCCTTGCCATGGTGTCTGCACTCTGCTCCCTGCCTAGCACCTCACCCAGCTGTGCTTGAAAGTGCTCCAGAGCTCATTTGGATGCCCATGGCTGTATTTTCTCTATGGGGTTGTCACATTGGCACTGACAGGTTCTGCCTGATGCAGGATATGATCAATAAATTTGTCACTGTGAATTGCTCAGATCTGACCTGGCTCATCCAGGAATTTAATCCATTTCTGTTGTGACTCTCAGGGTCCCTGGGTTGTGTAAGAGCTGCAGCTTATGTGGGTTATGGGGTTCTTCCTAAAACTTTTATCAGTGCCAGGGAGCATCCAGCAGGAATTGGGAGGCACTAGGCCAGTTGTCATGTTTAAAAAAGAGAGTCCTCTTCCACTGCAATTCCAGCTGCACATTCACTGGGAATCTGTGCTAGTGTATTCCAAGCCTTTTTTGGTCCCCAAAATTTCCAGGTGACTTGGAAAAGTGAGGCATTCATTGAGTAAAGGTCCAACAGCTATATTCTTCTGTCATTCCTCCCATGTTTTGTCCTTATCAGCTAAAACAAGGCCTGTCCTAGCCAGGAGCAGAGCTGGTCCCAGTTATCAGCCCCTCAGCAGATGCAGCCATGGCTTTTGCATGCTGTTTTCTCCCAAGGCTGGAGTGGCAAGCCCTCCAGCACCATTCCCTTTCCCTCCAGAGCCTGCAGGGAAGCAGCAGGGCAGGCAGCAACATCCCATGTGGTAAACATGGGCTGGGTCACCCTGTGACTCCCCTGGGTCACCTCAGGCATCAGACAGGTGTTCCCCCTGCTTTGATCTTTCCCTTCCTTCCAAAGGGCTGAACTCCCTGCTGGGCACTGCTTTCCTCCCTGGGGTGAAGCAGAGCTGGCCCTGCTGCACTCCTGTCCCTCCATCTCCCTTCCCAAAAGGATTTTTGCAAGCTGGATGTTCAGAGATTTGGTTTTAACAAACTTTGCCTGCCTGTGCAGCAGGTTCAGGAGCTCTGGAAGAGAAGGAGGATTGGGTCATCTCCATGGGAACATTGTGGGAACACTGCTATGTGCCCCAAGAGGCGGGCTGCAGTTATTAGCATTTTCCACATCCTTTCCTGCAGACTTTTTCTTTTTTTTCCCTGCTGAGGAGGAAGAGCTGGAGTGTTTTCTAGGAGAAAAGAACGTGAACATCTGAAATAAAAGCACCACTGCAGATCCCAGCCCCTTTTGGCAGCAGGTCTCAGTTGATTGTCACAGCACAGCTGAGAGAGTTCCAGCCACACCAAAGCCTGAGGGAGCCAAGTGGGTTTGCCCAGGAGAGGACAGCCCTGCTGGCAGGGTGACACAGATGGCACCAGCCACCACCAGCTGGATGCAGAGCACTTGGAGATGGCAGCTGGCAAGGAGGGTGAAGAGAGCAGCTCCTGGTCACAGCCATGGGGAGCAGCAGGTTCTTTTCTTCTCACTGCCTCACCACCACAAGTGCTTCACATCACAGCATCACCTGAGACAGTGAGATGGACTCCAGCTCAGTTTGGTGAGCCGAGCATTGATCTGAGCACCCAAATATTTCTGGTGTAACCAGGAGGGTCAGAGGAGGCCAGCTCACCTCAGTCTCCTCTCAAAGCCCTGCTCTCCCTGGCCAGCACTGGGGGCTGCCAGGAGCCCTCACACATGCTAACCATTTCCAGGAGGGGTGGTGGGCTGGGACAAGCCCTTCAGCCTTGCTGGAGCCAAGAATGAGAGACCAGATGGTGCATGACCTGGTAAAGCCCCCTGTGATCTTCTGTTTGTTATTCTCCTACAAGCACATTGGACTGGGAAAAAATCCAAGGGTTCATTTCCAGGACCCAGGCTCCTTTCATGTGCAACGACTGCACCTACCCTGGCCACACACATTGCTCACAAGACCCTCTTGCTGCTGCAATAAGGGGTTTGGGTGCAGGGGTCTGGTGAGGTTTCCTAGGAAAAAAAACAGGATTTAGCTTCTCATTCAGCTCCTCTGGGGTACAGCTGCAATACAGCTCCTGAGTTTGTAGAGCACCTAAAGAGAGTCCCAGCCATGGCAGCTCTCCCATGGGTGTCACTAGCAACAAGGATATCTTTAAAATAAAAACTTCTGCTCTGGGCTATGTAGGAATTAATCACAAATAAATCACAACACTCAGGAGGAACTTTATTGTTGCCAAGCTGATTTGCCAAAGTGGACACAAGTGCAGAAGCAGATCTGTAACATGCTCTCAGGTGAAGACTGTATGCTTCTCTCCCACCCCATTCAATTTCTGCTTGCTTCTTACTCCAATTAATTTCTGCCTGGCAGTGAAATTTGGATGGCTGGTCTCTGCAGGGCAGGAGATCAGTCCCAGTATCTGTGTGTGCAGCACGGTCAGGACTGGAAAAATCAAGGCAGCATTTGCAGTAACAATAATAGTGAAGTCCCCAGAGTGACATTCCAAATGCAAATGAAAAGAATAAAAATATCAGTTCCTGTTATAACTTTGTTGCTGCTGTAACCAATCCAAAGGAAGGCTTGAAGCCATCCCCTCTGCCTGGCTGGCAGCAGAGCTGTGACTCTGTTTATTTTCATTCCCCCAGCCCAAGTGGACAAGGACTCAGCCAGGAGCTGAGGAATGGGGTGAGGAGTTGGGGCTGACCAGACCAGTCTCGTTGTGGCACTTGCCAGATGTTAGTCCCATCTCAGGCATGCAAAGTGAAGGGTGACAGCAGCTCTGTACGGTGTGACTGATAACTAACCCAGCACCCTGAGAGCTCAGCAGAGCCCTGCAGTGAGCCCCTGACCCCTGGCTGGGCACTGGGGGCTTTGGCTTTCCAGGCTTCATGCACTCCAGCCCTGGGATGGGAAATGCTTTGTGGACTGGCCCCAGCAAGAAAGATTTCTTGCAGTTTGGATTTGGATGTTCACCTCCAATATCCAATGGCATCCCTTCACTCTTCCTGCACTGACACAGCTGTCTTCCCTTCCCTTCCCTTCCCTTCCCTTCCCTTCCCTTCCCTTCCCTTCCCTTCCCTTCCCTTCCCTTCCCTTCCCATCACAGTGCTGAGCATTTGCTGCTGTGTTTTGTGGCCTTTGCACAAATGCACATGGAGAACACATTTTATTCTGAAATCAGTATCACCCAGTTTTTCATCTTTAGTTAGATACTTTGTGCAGTCTGTGTGTGTCCTGGGCAGAGGAGGGGGACTGGGGTGCAGAGGTTTGGGCTTGTGTGAGCCCAGAGCCACAGGGCTGCCTTCATCCCATGCACAAGGTAACCCCAAACATGCACAGCCCCACACCCTGGTCCTGTACTTTGGAAATTCAGAAGCACAACATCAAATCCATTTCTGAATTGTAAAAATAAACCCTTTGACATTGATCAGACAGGATCAGTTTGGCTACCAGTGGGAGAATCAGGCAAGGATTTATGGTCAGGATTTATGGTCACAGAGCACATGGAGGTGGCACTTATTTGGACAATTCTACTAGCAGCTTTTAAACCAACACCCACAATAAATCTCTTTATCTGAAGACACTTTTCTTTTTTCTTTTTTTTTTTTTTTTTTTTTTTTTGCAGCAAAGAGATTGTCTGAGAATGAAACTGATGATTTTCAAAAACAAAGAAGAACAAAAAAAGGATCTGAAACTGCTCGGGCTATTTTCAGTTGCCAAGATGAATGAAACGTAAAAAAATTAAATGGGCTGCAACTTTTGAATTCTAAAAATGACCAGTCTGAAAACATGAAAGTCCAAGCAGGTGCTGTCAGCTGCAAGCACTGACAAGGCAGGCTCCTCTGCTGGCAAGTGGTGGAAGATTTCAGCAGGCACACACAGGACAACTCAAACCTGCTCATCTGCAGGGCTCTTTAATTATCAGGGGAGACCAGAGACATGCTAATGCTTTGCTGTTGCTCCTCATTCTTGGTTCCCAAGGCTGGAGGCTGCTGATGGAGCTGCCAACAAGGCAGATCAGACCTGCAACCCTGCCACAGAAGGGTGCAGCAGAGAGCAGCACAAAAGGAGTTAATGCATCAAGGGAGAGAATGCATGCAGCTCACCCTTGTGCCCCCACCCACAGCCCATCCACACAGCCCTCCAGCCTTGTCCTGGGACTTTTGCTCTCATTTTCCTCGGCATCAGGCAGGGAGAGATGATCAGGGCAATGGGGGCTGTGAGGACAGACAGCCTCAAACCTCGAGATTTCTACTCTCCAGAGCCACCACCCCCTCCCACAGCCCCCCACCCCAGCTGAGCAGAGGAAGCCGTGCACAGTAATTCAGAAACAAATCTGAGCTGACCACTTCAAGATGTGGCTCTGAAAATTCCCTTTTTAGTGTGCAGTGCCTCCATGGGATATGCATGGGTGGGTGGAGGATGGAGGGCAGGACCTGAGTGCACTGGTGGCTGAGCCAGCTCGTGGTGCCACCATGGCAAGAAGGAGCTGCTCCAGCAGGGATGGAAGGGCAGCACTTACCCCATGGCAGGGGGACACAGCCAGGCTTGGGGCCTCCTCTGGGCAGCTCTTAGCCCATGCCAGGGGGACACAGCCAGGCTTGGGGCCTCCTCTGGGCAGCCTTTACCCCATGGCAGGGGGACACAGCCAGGCTTGGGGGTCTCCTCTGGGCAGCCCTTACCCCATGGCAGGGGGACACAGCCAGGCTTGGGGGTCTCCTCTGGGCAGCCTTTACCCCATGGCAGGGGGACACAGCCAGGCTTGGGGGTCTCCTCTGGGCAGCAGCACTAGGACCCAGCAAAGCCCCTTGCAGCACAAAGCTCATGCTAATCAGAGAATGGAGCCCCCAAAGGTCATGGAACTGAGGAGATTTCCAACCCACTGCACTTGTATTTGGGGCATCTCCTGCCTTTGTCAGTGACTGTGATCATCAGCTGCTCGCAGGGCCACGTCCCCATCCCTGCCTCAGGACAGGGGTGTGATGGGACACAGTCACACTGACACTGGTACATGAGACAGGGTAGACTGAACAGAAAGAGCAAAAACACTTTCTCACCCACAGATGTGGGTTTATGCTAAGGGGCCAGCTGTAATTCTTCTCTGGCTGAAGCAGAAAACCCTTCCCAGAGCCCTTTCCCTCTGTTCCCTTGCTCACAGCAATTTGGGTTGGTGCTGATCAAGTTCATTATGTTGAAGTTACCTATCAGGCAGTTGCAGTTCACAGTCCTAAGCACCATGACCACATCTGACTGCCCCAGGGGTGCCTGTATGGGCCTGGATGTGCTGACAGCTCTAATGCCTCCTGCCCTGGTGACCATACAGATGCACAAACACAGCAATGGGGCTTCCAGAGGCTTTGCTGAAGTTTATTAGTTTTTATAATGGTCATGAAAATAATTGGATCACAGCCACACACCAGCAATTTGGTATGAAGGAGAAAAAAAATGAGGCCAGATGAGGTGTAAATCAGGAGTAACTCCTGCTGGAGAGGTGTGAGCAGAGCAGGGTGAGGCAGAGAGGCAGAGTACAATGGTGATGTGGGGCTTGGGAAGATCCCAGAGTCCATCCTTGATGAAATGACCTGGTCCATCTCAGTGAGGAAGGGGATGATGCCTGGGTTAAGTGCTGCACCCAGGAGCTGTACAGGCCACAGTGACTCCATTCACACCTTGCAGGTGTCACAGCACTGTGTGTGATGTGGTTTGGATCCCTGCAGACATTATGGGCACTGCTGATGGCTGTGGGCACTGGCAGCACTTGCCCCACTGTCTGCCCAGCACCCATGAGCTGCTGCCACTCTCTGCCAGCTGGGACACCCTCACCTTGCTCAGCACCCATCCCCATCCTCCCTCAGGGCCAGCAATGCTGATGGCAGCTCCTGTCCTTGCCAGCTTTTCCTGCAGGATTTTCCCTCTGAAGCCCTTCAAGGAGATGGCATCACCCTTTCCATTTTACAGCTGGGGAAACTGAGGCCCTGAGGAGCACCCTCAAGCAAGCAAGCAAGCAAGCAGCCACAAGAGCCTGCAGTCTCTGGGGCTTGTCCTGTGTGCTGTCATAACACCATTCCCTGCTGTGAGCCCTTCCCAGGCCTGCTGTGGGATGAACAGAGCAGGGCTGGGATGTGCTGACCCCAGCAGGGGCTCAGGGTGCTGCTGGGTGGGCTGAGCCATGCCACGAGCAGTGCAAGCAGCAGTGACCATGAGCTTTCCACCACAAGGCCACCCATCCTGTATCCCCAGCTCCATGCATGCACACACACTCTCCATGCCAGCTCCATCCCAACAAAGCACTCCCTGTTCCCTGCTCCATCCCAGCTCCTCCCCTAAGCCCCATCCCAGGCAGGGCTGGATTTATGAATGAGTGCCCTGCTCTGGTGACAGTGGGCCCTGCCAGCCTGGGGTGTCTCACTGCAGGGAGGAGGCACAGTGGGATTTCTGCCATCAGGAGCAGCACAGGATGGGGATGGCAGAGCTTTAGGGTGCCCAGCCTGCACCCCACAGAGGGCACAGTGCCACGCTCCCCTCCCAGCCCCAGCCTGGCCCCATGCCCACTTGTTGGGAACTATTTTGGATTACAACTCGTGAGCTGCCTGTGCCAGGTTGCCAGCTGGCACCACTGCATGGGAAACAGCTCCTGAGTCCTCACCCCCTGGCACAGCAGCACAGGCTGTGTTGGTGCTGCTTCCCTCTGCTACTCTGGGCTGCAAACTCCAGCCATGAGAGGCTTTCCTGGGAGAGAGGCATCCCCACTGGGATCACACTGGGACCTCGGGCAGGCAGGCAATTCAAGCAGCTGGCCTGCAGCCCTTGTGCACTGCCACACTCACACTTTGTGTTTTTACCAGCAGCTAACACAACACAGATGAAGGATGGCTGATTTCAACACGCTCCGTGCAAACAAAGGCACGGAGCTGGCAAAGCGCTCGGCAGCACCACACGCTGGAGGCACATCGTGTAAACCTGACAGTGACAGCTTGTTGTTCACTTGCCCAACACCTTGTGTGCCCAACAGCTCTGCCCATACTCCTGGGAAAACCCTTCCAGCACCTCTCTGAGCCAGGTCAGGGCTCATCAGGATGCTGTCACTCAGACACTGAGCTCTCTTACACCTCAAATGTTTTCTGCTGGTGTTGATGCTCAGCACCCACAGCTTCCCAGGAGCCAGGATTTCACCCTGTGCTTCCAGACCACACTGGAATTGAGTAGCTGCTCTGGTGTCATGTGTCCCCTCCCCTCTGCATGTCTTGGGACCCTTCCTGGAGCTCTGTGAACCATAACAAACCTTTCTTGCTTTCAGAGTGGCTTTGGCTCAGCATTGTGCCAGCAGCTGGCCCAGTGCATTTGCATTTATTTCTTCTGCATCTTGATTGCTCTAAGTACAACCATCAAAAAACAGTTCCCAGCACTGCAGGGGCTGTGGTCTTCGTGGGCAGAATGAATGGAAATTGCTGCTCTGTGGCATTTCATGGCTCTACAGCCCCATCTCCAACTCTCTTCCTTCTGCTGCATCTGGAGGGTCTTGGAAAAGGAAAGGGAAGCAGCAGCAACCAGAGCTGAGGCCCAGCTTGGAGGTGAGAAAGGAGCTGGTCCCACCCAGGTGGGTTCTCACTTGGTGCCTGGAAGCAGACAACAGTTGCATCTCCATCCTCTCCAGAACCTTTCTCCGTCCTCCTGTCTCCTCCACAATGCCCCTGCTCCCCTCAGAGCCACAGAGCCTGGCTGCAGCAGCTGCAATGGGCTCCTGGCGCCTCTGCTGTGTGCCTGGAGGGAAATGTGTGCAGGAACTCAGGGAGACCAAGAGCTAGACAAAACCACTATTTCTGTCTTCCCACTCCAGCTCCAGGCTCTGAAGTGACACTTTCCCATGGGCTCCTTGTTACTTTTATTTTTTTTTAAGGCTTTTTCACATCCACGTGGCTGGGCTGTGATACAAGCTATGCTTTGCTTTGCCACCAGGCTGCTTTCCTACAAACACACTGCTTATACCAACCCTACAGAAAGATATTTATGCCTATATTTCAAACCACACAGAGCTGGCTAAGCCTCTCCTTATAATTGCATGTGCACACCCTTGCTTTATTACCTGCAGTTAATACTCACATATCTCCATGATGAATTCAGAGGTGCACTACCCTGATAAAAGCCTTAGGAAGTCATCTGCTGTCTGTGTCACAGTCTGCTGCCAGGACTGCATGCAGTCCTGGGGCTGCATGCAAGAAACCCTCAGACACACTGAGAAAAGGTCCCTGCCTTGGGAAGGGCTGATCCTGCTGCCAGCTGCCAGTGTGTGTGCCCAGGCCAGCTCTAGCCCCTTCTCCAAGCAGGGGCTGCTTGCACAGAGCTCCTGTTGTTCTAGGAACAGGATAAGCATCCTCATCAGCATCAGACAGAGGTTAAAGATTAGGTTAGATATCCTTAGATTAGGTTAAATATCATTTTAGTTGGTATTCAGCTGGTTATCCACATCTCTGAGCTGTCTCCACAGTATCTGGGCCCTCTAAAGCAGTGATGATTTTTGCCTGGCTATCTCTCTCTGCTTTGACACAAATGTTGAGTCAGACATGGATGGTACAGACCAAGGACTCGATCTGCTGGACAATCCTTTTCTGGTTATGGTCTGTGTGTTTTGCCTTGCTCCATCTTGCCCAACCAGACAAGGACATGTTGTTGAACAGGGTTTAGAGGTTACCACCATAAGAAGTTTATCCCACCACCTTGACACAGGGGGTGATGGCAACTTCACTCCTCACCACTTACCTGCCCATTTTCTGGCTTCATCCAGAAAAAAAAATCTATGTAAAAGGAAAACCATTGTTGTTGTCATTGTTATTGTCATCATTATTGTTGTTATTGTTATTATTATTAAGCCAGCAGTTTGTTTCTCTGACCTAAAGATGTAATTCACCTGCAGTGTAAGATTCCCTTAGCATGGAGGAGTGCTCACATAAGGTCTAATCACTGATCTAATTAAACTGATTTGCTGCTGTGTTAAATCAGTGCAGCTATATTGAGCAGATCAGGTCTATGTTTCTATTCCACCTCATCTTAATAAATGATAACAAAAAGCACCTTCAAGACATCAGTGCAAAGAATTTAAACAGAAAGTTACATTTATTATTTTAGATCTGGTCTCATTATTTCCAGGCTAGGGATTTTTGAAAGGAGGTATGAAATCCTTGGCCTTGACAATATTCATCTCACATATTATCAAGAGCTCTACAGGACATGGAAATATTTCTTAATGTTCCAGAAGGGTTTAGAGAGTTTAAAAATCTAAATTCCAATGAAGATGACAACCATCTTTTAAAATAAAAAAGCATGCCAAAACCATCATTATTTTAAAAATGTTTCATCCTTATTTTCATTCATTATTTGAGATTGATTATTGTTTCCTTATGAAGTATCTTCATTACTTCCTCCTTGACAAAATTACATTAAAGTAGTTATTTCCACTTGAGGTTTTGGTGGATTTCCTGATCAAGGGTTCATGCTTTGGCTTTTGTAGCTCTGTTACAATACTAACATTGCAAGTTATTTTAGGAAAGATTTATGTTCCAGCAAAAACCATGATAAATATATTTAAAGCCAGTGATATGGACATTTTTAAGCAAGGCTATCTAATGTACAGATTGGATTTTCAGAGCCAGCAGCCTTAGCCTGACAGCAGGACAGCCCTAGGCTTAGACACATCCTTCCAAAACCTCTCCAGCCTGTTTGTGATGCTGCCTGTGGACATTGCATCCAGCTGTGACATGGAATTCATGGTTAGCACCCAGGGTGAGGTGCTGCTGGCTTTGCTCTGTGGTGTGAGCCCTGGCAGCCCTGCCCTGACATGTTCTGCACCTGTCCCTGCTGATGGTTCACCACATCCTGATATTAATGCAAGGATTTGCACCCAGGCTGGACCCAGGCCCAGTGTGATGGGCTGGGGGGGGATGCTAAGAGCTAACCCACCTCCAGGGAGAGGAGAGACCTTAACAAACCCCACTTTGACCTACAGCTCCTCAGTAATGGCAGCACTGGTCAGGCTGATTAACTCAGATCTGAAAATGCCCCCACTACCTTGGGTCACTCTCATCTGATCAGCAGAGCATCCCACACCTGCATTTCTCACCCCATCACCTCCACTGGCAAGGAGGAACCACAGCCTCATCTGCCAGATGATGAGTTGAAGCAGAGAGAGCCCAAAAGGAGGGTAACCTACAACAGACCCTCCTTAAAGTAGGGTATTTGCAGCCCCAAAAGCAGGGCCGGTGTCTATCTCACCTTTACCAAAGGTCACCTCACAAAAGACCCTCTGGTTTATTTTCTAAATAAAGGGTACCAGGTCTATCCAGGGCTCGGGAAGAGCTCCAGAAGAGAGCTGAGGCACACGGGAAAAGCTGCCAGTGCCTTTCTGGCTGTCCCAGGAATGTGCTGGAAGGGATGCAGGGTGGGATCCCCCAGACAGCTGGGTGACCCAGCAGGACACAGCGCTCCTGGGGCCATCCCTGCCGTGAGAAGCAGCGGTTCAGCGAGCACAGACACCAAGAGAAAGCTGTGCCAGAGCAGGAACCGAGCAGCCCTTGCAGCCCTGCTCTCCTTCTCACTGGGAAGTGCTGCCCAATTGCATGGGGCCACCAGAGCTAATAAAGCCATTAATGGGGCCACATGTCACCTCCCGACTAAGGCGTGAGCAATTCACACCTCATTCGAGCTTTCAAGTCAGGATGCACCCTCGTTTGGCCGGACTCCTCGCCAGCCTGGAGGGCAGGCCAGCTTAAGGTTAGTTCCCCACATTTTGAGGGGCTCTCTTCACTGAATTTTCCAGGCTAGGCTGAGCTTAGGCTGTCTCAGAGCCCTCCAGCAAAAAGCAGATTTTTGGCATGGGACAGGAGGGCGATGGCAACTGGCACGTCACAGGGAAGCTGTGCCAAGAGTCTCTGCTGAATTTTCAGTACTTGTCACTGACTCCAGCAAAGTCTTTAAAGGCTCCTTTTCTAAAGTGTTCCCGAGTTCAGCAGGGCCAGTCTCTGGGATACGTCTGGACTGGCACTTGGAGTGATGAGTATCAGAGCTCCTGTGGATTTTGGATGCGTTTAGGCTGCTTGGATCTCCTGGAGTTGGGCCCAGCATTCTCCACATGGCGCAACTCCAGAAATGGAAACACTCCAAGTGAGCAGTTTCTTTCCCAAAATGGGGATTCTTCTCTCCTTTGGATGGAAAACAGTAGACACAGGAGAAATATTATCTCATTGTACTGTGAAGGAGAGCCATTTATTAACTGTGGGTACCAAATTTAACTCTGGGTATTTTTTAATAGCAGTTGTGATGTGAATAGAACTGCTTGGATGCTTTTCCTCGCAATGTCAGGAATCTGCATCACAGAATTATGTCATATTGTGAGAAACAGCCACTGAAATCAACTACAGGAGATAAAAGTGAAACCAGCTAGCCTAAATTCATGAGAAATTCATTCCGGGGGGGGCACAGATTATACGAAATGGCTCCTTATCTCAGCTATATTTGCAACATGTGAACGCTCTAAAAGAGCCATCCTATTGCCTCCCACGCCTGCCACGTTATGCAAGGGTGGCTTTTCTCACGTGCTCTGGAGCTCCCAAAGCACCCACGCTTTGCTGCAGGGAGCCCCGGGGTGGGGTAATCGCCAAACACTGGGCACTGACTGCTCTGCACGGCAAAGTGAGGAGGCCAGGCTGAAGCAAGGTGTTGTTTATGGCTTCTCATTGGTTTTTTCTCATTGTTTTCTCAAGCAGGAGAGTCACTTTTATTTGCTAGGAGCAGGAAGGCAATGAGGCACAGAGGGATAGATGTGCCTGACAGCATTTGGTGTTACACACTGGCCATGCAGCAGCCACAAACCATCACAGCAGATGTGTGTGGATGTGCTTGGGAATGTTAGCTGGAAATCCAGGTACGTGCTCCTTGGATTATGATCCGAATGTTCTCCTATCCATTACATCAACCTCTCTAGCACTGCTGTCTCTCTTAACCAAGGCAAATGGGGACATAATGAAGTTCAAGTGATATCAGCTATTGTTTTCTAACTGGTAATTTCCCAGGACTTCTGCAAGCTTCTCCCATCCCAGGTGAAACTCAGTAATTAAGACTGACCTTTGAAAGCTCCCACTTACAATCATATCTGCTGGTTCTGCTTAATTTGCTCCCTTGCCTTACATATAAAACTGTGAATAATTGCTGCAGTTTATTAAAGTGCATTTCTTTCAGAGCACTGAGATCATTTAGTTTCAATGCATCCGACAGTACATAATAAGTATGAGTGTTTTGAGCAGGTCATGCTAATGAAAAATGAGTGGGGAGTCGTGTATCTGACTGTTCCTATTTTGTACCAGTGTCACTTGGTTCTAGAGACAGCAGGTTTAGAGGATGACGCCAGCTGGGAATCCTGCACATCAGGCAGGTCTCTAGCTGGGAAAAAAATGTACAGTAGTGATAGAAATATCCAAACCATAGCTCTTACAAATGAGCTGCGGCTAAAAAAATCATTACAGGCTTTTAAAAATGAGATTGTTGGGTTTAAATGTGTTTTGTAACAGGTTCTTTGTTACCTCTTCACAAGCAAAATGCATTTGTTTCATATTCAGATGGAGGGGCTTTGTTGCTTTTTTTTTCCTCCTAAAACATAAATACTAGAAACTGACTGCTGCCTCTGACAAAGGTAGAGATTTTTACAAAATTATATAAAGAAAAACTAAACGAGTGAACTTGGATCTGTGGAACTGCTAATAAAATTGAATAAGTTGGCAGTGTTGTGCTCCTCCTTCTGCACTCCAAAATAAGCTCTAAGGCCTGAACTTTTGGTATTGTAATAAAAAACACCAAGATATGTGCATATTTAATTACCAGTGTTGTTTCACTTTCAAACTTGAAATGCATCATATAATCAAGTTACATATAAAGGAGAATTAACTGAAGGAATACAACGTAGATGGCTTCACCTGAGGCTAAGAGCAAGGCTTGGAAAGAGGGCTGCCGATGGTTTAGGGGTTTGGATGTCGAGGTTTCTTGTCTTGTCTGTGCACGAGAGTGGGACTCAGGTGTAGGATCCTGATACAGGACTGCAAAGCTGCCCAGGAAAACAGCACCCACCTCCCTCTCCCAAAACATGCACCCTGAGCACAGCGTGAGGCCCCCAGTGCACCAGATAAATCCAATCTCACAATTCACCAAGATCAAGAAGTGGAGGCTTTTCTACTGGTTTTGTATCCTGGCTGATTTATGATTTAATTTAAACACATAGTTTCCAGCTGGTTTTTTTTGCAGGCAATCACCTAGGCTACATTAACCCGATGGTGATGTACTGGTCCCAGGGAGCCCTGGAGAGAGACCACAGCACTCCGAGGTGTGAACTTCCCCCATTTATCTTGATGGGGTGTGCACAGCCTCGCCAGGGAAGCGGGTCCAAGCATGTTAACCCCTTCACTGCCAGCCTCCACTGTGGAAAGGGCTGCTTAGAATCAGAATCTGCCGAGCTGGAAGGGATGCACAAGGATCACCGAGTCCAACTCCCACCTAGGACAACCCCAAGAATTCCCTGTGCTTGAGAGCGTTGTCCAAATGCTCCTCTGACTCTGGCAGGCTTGGGGCCATGACCACTTCACAGTGGTGTGTCCTGTACCTTCCAAGAGAGCCTTCCTCTCCTTTGGCAGAGCCTCCCGTGTCCCAAGGGATGCCAGCGTGGAAGGGGGTGAGGGAGGTTCAGCCTCCTGGACGGTGGTGCTGCAGGTTATAGGTTTGGTGATCAGAAGGTTTTTTTATCATACAGATCCTTGCAACAGATGGGGCCACACGGGTGTTCCGGTTTAATGTGTTTTGAAGAAGCTGTATATATGTATAAATATAAATATAAATATAAATAAATAAATATATATAAATATATATATACACACATAGAACCCTGCCTCTTGGGTTCTAACAGCAGAGCAGGGGCTCCCTGCAGGCTCCAACATTACCCTGTGGAAAACTGGGGACAAAACGCATCCCACGGCATGGCTGAGTTTGGGAGGTGCCTCTGCAGGCTCTCCTACAGCAGGTTACACAGGTTTGTGTCCCGGTGGGATTCCAATAGCTCCAGAGGAGGAGGCTCCGTGCAGCAGATGGGAAGCGATTCCTGGGAGGCATCTGGAGCACAGCTGTCTCAGCCGCAGGTTCCCCCGTGGTGTGAGAGGTGTTTGACATTCGAGCACAAGGTTGTGCTCGTCCCTAAAGGCTCTGGCAGTGCTGCCGCGGCAGTGATCCTTGTCAGGACCTGAGATACCAAACTGGGGAGCTGCCTGTTCCTTCCGAGCTCTGCCACCCGGCTCTCAGCAGGCTCCTGCCGGCAGCACAGCGCTGAACCTCTCGTGTGCCGGTTTCGGGGGCTCTGCTTTGCAAGCAGAGGTGCAGTGAAGGTGGCAGCAGCTGCTGGAAGGGGCCGTGCTGCCTTCCCCTGCACAGGGCTGGCTGCAGCTGCAGTGTGCCGGGTTCCCTTTCTTGTGGCAGGCACAGCCACCTGAGCAGGGCTGCTTGGGGAGACAAAGATGCGAGGTTTAAAGTGAAATTGCTGCTTCAAAGGGAGAGCTTTGAGGAATTTCTAATGTTGGAAGCAGGAGGTGCCAGCCCGCTCCCAGGCTGTCTCAAAAGACACAGCCCTGCAGCCCGGGATGGCAGCAAAGGAGGGGCTCAAACCCAGGGCAAAGCCTGCCTTCACCTCATTCTTGTGAGCCAGGGGCACACACCTCTTCCCGGTGTCTGAAACAGCCCTTTCATTACGTTTATATTTAAAAAATCTATCAGTGACTAAAGCAGTTTGCATAATAAACAGCTCCAGAGCCAGAAATATTTGCCTGCTCTCGGTAAAAAAAGGAAGTCCTCAGATCCTCTTCTGAAGACGGTAAGAAAGTGACAGAGTTTTCCCTTTGCAGGATATAAATATGCAGTGCAAATAGGTGGCTGCTGTCACTGCTTACATTTTGATGTATCTCTTCAGATAGCCTGGCAGCGCCAGGTTATTTTAGTGTCAAATCAAAGCTCTGGTTGTGTAAAGAAGCTGAGGAAAGGTACAGTCTGTGTTGCAGCAGAGGATGGAAGCTCCAAGAAGACTGGAGTCAGTCCTGTGAGACACGTACCAGCCATGCATACTAAACCTGCCATTTAGTACACCGACAAGAAAACCCGTTTATAAGAGCTGCTGCGGAACAGAAATAAATGTCTTCAGGTTTGGCTTGAGGAAGGAGGGATGTTTTTCTAGGCAGGCACGTGCTTCATTATCACATTACCTAAAAGAAAATAAAGCTTTGGCCCCATTTACCCTCCATTTCCTCGCAGGAGAAAGAAATTTTAAGAGCCTGCTGATGCCAGGAGAAAAACCTTGCGGGCTGATCCCTTTTTAATGCTCTTGTATGCAATGCACCAGTGCTGTCCTTGACTTAAACGAGTCAAGTGAGCCCAAACCTGCCTGATCTGCATCCCCCCCCAGCATCTCCTCGTGGTTCCTGCGGCCCCCGCACGCCAGCCTGGTGCGGTGGCGTGCAGAGGCGGACAGCGAGGGGTCAGCAATACCGATAACAGAGACTGATAAGGAGGGGTCTGCGGGACAGGGGCGCGCACCCACTCTCCTCCTCTCACTAGGAAATGCTCTAATTGCCCTGCGCTGGTGCCTGTGGGGGGGTCTGGCGCGGCGGGACTTCAGGGGAAGCCCCGAGGGCCCCATAGCCAGCGGAACCGGGGGCTGCGGGGCCCGGCGGGGTGCGGGGCCATCGCTGTGGGGTTATCGCGGGGAGCAGCGCAAACGCCTCCCCTCAGAGCGGCCCGCCCGCCATGCGGCCTTGGGGGTGGGGCCTGCGGCCAGGGGCGGGGCTCGTATGCAAATACAGCCGGCGGGGCGGGGAGGTAGCGCATGCGCGCTGCGCGCACGGAGCAGCACGGGTTCTTACACAATGCACCGGGCCGGGCAGCCGCGGGGAGGGGGCGGGGCCTCGCATCTAAATGAAGCCGAATTTTGCCGCGCCATTGGATGAGAGAAAGGAAGGAGCGGGACCGGATATGTAAAGCAGCGAGCCGGCGTAGCATACGGTGGGGAGGTAGCGGGTCGGGGCGGTCACGCCGGCGGGGCGTGGCCCGCATGCAAATCATGCCGGCTCTGGAGGCGTGGCTCGGATGCAAATACGTGCGCGGCCGCTTCCCGCCCCCTGCCCGTCAGTCCTCTCCCCGCCGCTTTAAAAGGCGCCGCGCCTGCGCAGAGTGCCGAAACCGGGACTTAGTCTGTTACACAACCGCGCTGCGCTCCCCGCGTCCCGCTCCGCCCGGCGCTCCTCTGCCCGCCGCTCCTCCCGCTCCGCCCGGCCGCCCGCGCCTCCGGCATGAGCGGGGACCAGCTGCACAACGATTCCCAGGTGAGTGCCCCGTGCCCGCCCGCGGGGCGCGCTCCCGGGGGACCCCCGCCGCGCTGCTCGCATCTCCCCGTGCCGGCCCTGGGCTGGCCGCCTCGCCACCCCCGGTAACCCTAGCACGGGGACCGTGCCCCGCGGCCGCCCCCATAAGTCTGGGCAGAGCCCTGTCAGCCCCGCTGTCCCCCCGCGGTGGGATGGGGGGCGGTGGGAGCGGGGACCCGCGTGTGACCCCCGGGCTGGGCGGAGAAGGGGAGGGGGCGCCTGCCGAGCTCCCCCGGCTCGCTCCCCTTTGGGGGGCTCGGGAGGGTTCCCCTCATGAGCTGTGCGGGGGCCGGGGGGGCGCTTCACCGGTTCCCCCATCACCTTCCGCATCGCGCCGGGCTTTTCTCGTTTAGTATTTAATTCCCCTAAAAATGAGGGTGAGGGCGGGGGTGGGGGTCCCCCGGAGCGCCGCGGAGCTGGGCGTGCTGACGGTGTGTCCCTGTGTGCTCTCCCCGCAGATCGAGGCGGATTTCCGAGCGAACGGTGAGTGCGGCCCCGGCGCGCCCCTCGCACAGACATGGCGTCCCAGAGACTAAGTCCCGGCTCCGCGCTCACCGGCCCCATTGTTCCCATCGAGCTGCCAAAAGCGCCCCTTTCCCGCCGGGATCAGCCCCCCCCGACCCCCGCCGCCCCGAGTGGGGGCACCGCAGGCCCCCGATCCGAGCGCAGCGGCTCTGCCGGGGTCGCCTTTGGGCCCCGATTCCTCCCTGGAAAGTCGCCTTGTCGACGGTCGGGACTTAGTCTCTGCGCCATTTTCTTTTTCTCTCTCTCTCTCTGTGGCTTTTCTCTCCTTCTCCTCCCCGAGCTGCCGCCGAGCCGCCTCTGCAGAGGCACCGGGCCGCCATCCCCGGCACCAGCCCCTTGTAACCGAGGGGAAAGCAAAGTTTTTAGCAAAAAAAAAAAAAAAAAAAATTAAAAATCCCAAGTCGCCTTTTTTTTTTTTTTTTTTTTTTTAAATCGCAGGCTCCCTCCCCCACTGCTCCCCGTCTCTGTTCTTTTGAGGGAATCCCTCCCTTCCCCTAAAATGAAAGGTGATTGCAACATGTTGCTCTTTAAAAGAAGCTGCTGCATCCATTTTAAGATCAGTCTTATTTTCTTCCTGGCTATTTAAATGATGTGACTTTAACTTGTTAGATGGGTTTTTTAAATTAAAATGAAAACCTACTTTAAAAAACCCAACAGACCATAGTGTAGACAATTCCAGAAAGGTAGACAGCATCACTTTAGGGACTTTACAAGCTAACTTTATTTTGTTCAGAAACATTTACAGGAGTCCTGTAATTTAATATATATATACACTTATATATAATTTTTGGTATATTTATATATGAATATATATGCCTAGCTGTCTATATGTATATTTATATTCATATATATATATACAGACGTACAATATTTTCTAATCAGCCTGTTGACTGCTAACTTTTTCTGGTAATTTATTAATTTTTATAGGAAGCAAGCTGATTGCAATCCTTGTCTCATTTGATAGGTGTTAAATTGAAGGGCTTAAATAGGGTGAAAAGGAGTTGAGGGTATACAACCAACCTTTGTGTGTGTGTATTACTGTCACTGTTTGGGATGTGTGAGGAGCTCTGAGCTGTCCCCTGACTGCTGAGTTGTTAGAGGACCAAAAGGAGGTTGAAAATATCTGCTTGACTTATAGTTACACTAATTTTTAGAATGCTTCTCTGGATGATGTCCACGTGCCTGGTTGCTTTGTAGGCTATTGCGTGTAAATATTTACAGATCTACGCTTGCGAGCACCTTTCGTTCTGTCAGTTCATTGGAATGTGATTGTGTGTGTGCAGCAGGAGCAGACAGTATTAAATATGCACATTTTGAACTCTTCATTTCCATTCTGAATTTATAGTGGGGCTCTATGAATAATTGTTATCAGGAAAAAAGGGTGCAGTGGATTTCCCAAGAAGTACGGGTGTAACTCTTGAAGCATTTTTAATATACTTGCTTCATCTAAGGATCATCTTTATTTAGGGAAAAATGCTCCCTGGTAAGCTTTAGTTATTTAGTACTGTTGTACATAGAGGAAGTGATGTATATTTGACCTTTTGACTCCATCTTCCAGTGAACCTTTCAGAGGGATTTCTCTCCTCTATTGTGACCATGTGCTGTTTTATTCTTCTAAGAGCTTTAGTCATACAGCTCTTAAAACTCCTGTGGTTTTTATTTCTACCATGTGTTGAAGGAATTCAATACAGAAATTCAAAGTCAGACACCTTGATGGAAAAACCGAATTCCTGGTAAATCAAGCACACCCAACAAATCCATACCAGTGCAGGCATCAGCACCCTTTCCCTCCTACTGTAATTATTTGTGGCAGTCATGTAACATCACTGTCATTGATCAGAGGCCCCTAAACCCCAAAACCTTTTTCAGCACTGGAAGGTATGTGTAACCCTGTTAGTCTTGCTAAGGGAATAATGCTGAATAGACACTGGACTCTCTGAACTTGTGACCACCCCTGATCTCCCTGAAAATCTGTCACCTCTCTTGCTCTGAGCCTGGTTTCCCCTGCACAGGAGCTCTTTGCACTGGTGCATCGGGAATTGTCACACGCGGATGTGAGAACGGCGGTTCTCCTTCAGGCAGAGCACCGAGGCTCTCACTCTTATTTTCTTGGTTTTTTGATCCTATTTAGTGGCAAAGGTTAGGAATGGGTGGTAGGAATCCCAAGTGCCAGGTTTTTTTTCCCCCAGATGTTTAGAATTGGTTTGTACTCTGATTATTGTCAGGCAGCGCTAAACAGTAAAGCCAAACTCTCCTTTTAGGCCTCCTGTACTTCACATTTGGGGGAAGGGAAGTTTTTCTGGGGGCTGGTACTGACTCATTCTAAGTGTTGAGTGTAGCAGCAGTAAACATTTTTGTTAGTTAAGAGTGTTTTGGGTGACTTTTGGCTAGTGTATCAGTAATAGAGCAGCTTAAGCACTTTGAAGCTTCCTGTTGTTACTAATGTTCCTATCTGGGTCAGTGGACACACTCCTTCGAGTTGTGGTCACACAAGTTGTTGCAGCTGCAGTGGGTTGGGTGGATCTGCCCATTGTAGGTCACCACGGTGCAGCCTGGTTGTAGCTGGGTCTGGTTACACACCCATTTCATTGATAGCAGGGTAGTGCTGGGTATGAGAGGGGGTGCCAGCTGTAAATACGTGTTCCTGGCTATTTCTTGTCATTAAATTGCCAGATCACTCTAAGCAAGAGTGTCCTGGGCAAATTCCAACTTGAGTAATTGCATTCCATGTCAATATCCAGGTTCTCCCCCCTGTTTGGCTGTGGTGGGTATTTTTTTCACCTTAGCTGTATTTTTAGTATCCGTACGCATTGCAAAGAATTTTCCATGTTCAGTCCTAGCAGTGCCTGTTTGCAGACCATGCTGAGAGCAGTATTGTGCTGAAACAGCCAGCCTTTGCTGCAAGTAACATCCTTGCAGTCCTCAGCATTCAGAAGGGAAATGGAGTCCAAAATTATTGTTTCCAACTACAGCTTGGATGCTGAAAATGTCCCCACCTCCACAGATTTGGATTCTATTGAGTTTTGCCTTTAAGAGCTTTGTTACTCGGGTTGGATGTAACAACCTCTTACTACTGAGGGCAATGAGACTAAAAGCAATTTATCTTGACTTTGAGCTCTCCCATTGTGTTTGCAGAGTGCAGTAGATAAAAATTACTGTTGTTTGCAAAATAATCAAATTGCATTCCAAAACTACTAAATTCTACTAACTGCTATTAGTGCCTTGGCTGCTCAGCAGCCTGTGATCAGAACTTGTGTAAAATCCAGAAGTGCTCAGTGTGGAGACTGAGGACATCACCCCAAGCAGTGCTTTTTGCTTCCAGTTGATTTGGCCAGTAATGTTAAGATGCAATTTGAGGTCAAGTATCACTGGAGTAACCATTACAGTGCGTTAACAGGAGTCAAGTGTGAATTTGTCCAGCCTCACAGAGGTGGCTTCTGGAATTCAAACATGTTTGAAGGAGGGGCTTGCTTTAACAGTGAGTATTTTTTTGGAGAAAAAACCTGAAGCCCTTACTGGTGCAGCATCTTATCAGGAGCTGGCAGGTTTTTTTTGTTGGCCCAAGCACTCATGGGGCATCTGTGTATTTATCAGGCTGGCAACATAAAGGAATGAGCAAGAGGGAAATTCAAATTAAATAACAGGAGTGCTGAACCAAATGCCTTACAAGTTAAGGAATTTCAGCACGTTTTGTGTTTTGCATTAAATTCATGTTTCATGGATGACAGAGCTGTGCAATAAGAGGTGTGGGTGATTTAAATGCTAACAAACTGTAGAGCAACATAGCAGAGATCTTTAGGATTTCTCAGTGGTTGTGAAACAGTCTGTTGGAGACCAGATTTGTGCTTCCTTGCTGCTGCCTTTGCTGGCGCCTTCTGGATGGGTGAGAGTTTTTTGAAGGAGAGCAGGGCCACTTCTGGCACAGGGCTGTGTGTACCTTAGCACTGCTGTTAGAGCCACTGTGCTAAACAAACTGCACGGATTTAGGAAGTGTGAAGGCACTGCCTGTGCTCTGTGTGTGTGTGACATGGCAGGGAGAAACTGTCTTTTAAGTTCCCTGGGAACACGTCTCAGGAATGCTTTAAATGTCAAATGTTTGGCAAGGGATCCAAAGTACAAAAGGTAATTAATAGTATTTAGGTGCAGATTGATATCTCTGCTGAAAATTTCCTTTGCCTTTTCTGTGATACGTGGAGATGAGAATCCAGAAGAATGTAGCTTGTTCCTTCCTTGCATGGCTCCCTGCCTTTGCTCCAGACCGCAGTGCTGGTGGTGAGCCTGCATTGTGGGAAGTGCTGCCCACAGCCTCAGAACAATACTTGGGTAGTTTTAAGTCTGCAACCACTTAGATTTATTTTTTTTTAATTTCAGAAGTATTTTACATAAGACGCCAATCTTTGCAAAATTTCTTAATTTTATTTTTGCATTGATTTTCAATATGTTCACAGCAATCTCTTTCAGGGCTTGTTAGGATATGACAGTGTAGCTTCACGATGGGAATTTTCAGATTGTGATAGGTGAGAGTACTCTGAAGTAAATTTCTCATTCATGACACTTCTCAGAAATGTAAATAAACATATTGTTGGTAAGCTGTTCTTCACTATCATGTGCTACATAAGTTGGTTGTATTTATTTTCCCCAGCAGAAGCCTCAGAAGGGCTTTGCTAAAGACCTTGAGGTCTGTTGTGTTAATTGTTCTGACACATTCTGCATTTAGTTTAAAACTTAATGGGTGTCTGGTGGGAGTGGGGAGTTGAGTGTGTTTCTGGGAGCTGCAGCTGACTTGTGTTTTTGTTAAAACTCAGCAGAATTACTTAAATGTGCTGGAAGATGTGTTTCAGGGGTTAATGGCCCGTGTGTTTCTTCCTCCTAGCAGGTTTTCTTAAGATGTTTCTTCTTTCACTCCAGTGTTAAGCACTCTCTGTTACTAATGTGTTATCAGGGCTTCTTTGTTTACTTTGTAAAACATGAAAAATTTTGAACCAGGGGACCTGTGTAAAAGTGTGCTTTTTTTACATGGCTTCATGTAAATTAGACACACAGCTCATAAATGTGATCAAGCACAAATCAGATCTAATTTCATTTACAACTGTGACTTCAGATATTTGTTAGATAGTTCATTGAATTCCAACCTCCTGAGTTGCACTGTCAGCAGAAACTGCAATAATATGTAATTATAGCAAGTACTTAACATCTCATTGACTCAAATTCCTCTGTTAATGATTTCACTGGATTCCTGTTAAAGTAATACCTGCTGAAATAGCACAAGCCACTGTCCTGTTAGAGGGAGGCTCCAGGTCAGATTCTTCCTGGTGTTGTAAATTGCTGTAGTTCTGCTAAAACCAATGGAGCACTGACAGTGTATCTGCTTTTTTGTTACTGGACTGCAGGGATGGGCTTTAATGTCACAGTGACTATTTAAGAGAAATACAGTTTAACCTAGGAAATAATTTTTTTTCCTGGCTTTTCAAGATGGGACAGTTTCTCTTTCAAGTCTGCTTGAGCTGGTTGTGCTGATTCAGTTTCTCATATCCTTGTAGAACATGTAGAGCATTCACAAATATTTATTGGCTTATTAAATTTAATTGATTTTGTGGCTTCCAGTTTTATAGATACTGCTCCCCATTTAATAGAAAACCTCATACTCCAAAACATGGGAGCAAAGTCTATTTAGTGTTATATATGCTGCTTCTGCCTGGGTTTTTGAAGGTCTGTGTCTTAGCTTTCCAAATCTGAGAGAAGATAGCTGATGTTGAAATCAGTGTTTGTTACATTGCTGTCCTGGGACTGTCCCTTTTGACAGAGCATATGACACATCTGCCTGTACCTTCTCCCTGCAGGACTCTCTGTTCTGAGCTGTTCAGCATGTCAGCATCCAAATGTGGATCATCTTTAGATTTCAGAATCCTCCTGGTCAGGGAATGAGAAAAGGATATGAGCTTGCTGTGGTTTCAGCAGCAAGTTTGCTGCTGTTCTGCTCTTCTGAAAAAAACAGTAGAAAATAAATGTAAAACCCGGTTCATAGGTGCAGTAGGATTTAAAAGGATAGCTCCTTTTAAAGTGCTCCCAGTTACTGTTGTCCTTACTCTGCCAGTAGCTCCCTGCTCCAGTGAGTTCCCCTGTGTGTGCTCTGGTGGCTTCCACTGTCCATCAGTGGTTGAACACTGAATTACTACAGCGTGGAAGTGCTGTTCCAGGCAGAGCAGAGAGAGCCTTTTCTGCTGCAGGCTCCTGCTATTCCCTAGCTCAGCTGAACACGCTGTAGTAGTGCTTTCCCGGTGTGTATGAGACTACAGTATTTTTAGCACAGCGTTTGTTCAAAATGTCCTGGCTGACATAAATGCTAAATAGTTCCAGTGGATTTAATGAGGTTTATAGTTGGAAATATTTTCATCTTGAATGCTTGCTTTTTAAACTACCGATCTTAGTCAATGCTGTAATATCTTGTGGTGTCACAGCGAGAGTTAGGACTTTAGGAAGGTGATGTGAAAAGAAAGGGAGAAGTTAATTTTAGATTCTTGTGACCTGTATGGTGTAAGGAGGATTAAAAAATTGGTTTTGGCTTCAGAAATATGAGCATACCTGCATGTTTTCAAGTGGAGATTTGGTTTCTAAATTTGACTTCTGTAGCTGCTCAGCTGATGAACAAGTGAGAGCTCCAGAATTCAGAATGAAAATGGAGAATGTGAAGCAGTAGTCAATCTTCCTGAAACTTGTTCTTCTGTAATGTGTATACTTAGCATCAATGATTCTCTGACTTCTTTGAGAAAAAATTAGGACTTTTTTAAAAATCCCTCTCTGTGTCAGCAGGAGCGGTGGCAGGAAATACATTTTTGTGCCAGTCCTTGCAACAAACAATAATCTGGGAGATCCTCCAACTGATGGAGATCAGACTTGATGCTTTTGGAGATGTGGGAGACCTTGGCAATTAGTTCTCTATTAATACTAATGATGGAGATGGAGTTCTGTAGTGAGGGAAGATGAGTAGGAGGAGGACAGCGGTTCAAGTAAGAATTGCCTCACAAATTTTCTAGTGTTGTCACAGAGTTCTGGTGATGTTTTCCATCATCTCAAGGCCTGTTTCTCTGCTAGAATAAAATACTCTACTGCTGCTTCACCCTAGGGAAGTTCACCTTGTTTCATGGCAGTTACTTGAGTCTGAACAGTTTCTCTCGAAGGTGGTTGCAGCAGTAGTTCAGTTTGGAAGAATGACTTGCACTGACAGCTGCTCTGGGCTTGGGATCTGCCTGTTCCCAATATGAAGGAGTCCCAAGGACGGGCAGCAGTGAGCATGCCTTGCTTCTGTCTTGGGAGGCTTTGGAGGCGGGGGCTGGAAAATGTCTGAAGTGCTTATCTTGATGGGATGGGGGCAGTGCAGGCTCACTGGAGGCACAGCAGGAAAAGTTAGTGTAGGTGCCTGTCACTCAGCCTCGGCAGACAGTGTCTCCTCAAGAAAAACACCCTGCATCTCCACCTGGACTACTTAAACCCCTGCCTAAGTCTGAAGGTGTTGACTTCTGAAATTGGGATGATGGCAGGGTAAAGAGGGACAGCATCAGACTGTTGGGAAATGGTTTTAATTGGAAGCTCCTGTCAGTCTCAAAGAGACAAAAGTTGCTTCCCACAGAGCTTCCGATCAGTCGAGGTTTTTGGATTCCTTATTGATATTTTTGACGTGAGTGTATTTGTTCATGTTCACAAGCTTGCCATATGCTTTGTGCAGTTGTGAGCTGTGTGGGTGTCCCTGTATGTATTTTTATCTTATACCTTCGTCAGAGAAGGAGCTTTTTAAGGAGTGTTAGCAAGACAATGCCTTTCTTCTCTATTAGTATTGCAGAATGCTGAGCATCATGGTACCCATCAAAAGATGGAGATTTTCCTTCATAATTCTGCCCAGCATAGACATGTTACAGACAGATGGACATTCATGGAATTCAGCTTTGCAGCAGAGTAATTCTGCAGCTGCCTGTATCTTTCCATCACTGGAGAGAGATTGATTTCTGCCTCAGGAAAGCTTGGAGTGTACTTGCAGCTTCACTAAAATATTTTTATCAGTTTGTGTAACTCATCTTTGGCCATGTCCATTAAACTCATGTTCCATGGTGGGGATGTACTTGTGTCCTGGTTTTGGGCAGGCTGGAGTTAAGTTTCTTCATAGTAGCTGGTACAGTGCTGTGCTTTTGGATTTGCTATGAGAATAGTGTTGATAACACACTGATGTTTTAGTTGTTTGGACAACTAGCTAAGTGCCTGCTAGGTCTCATCAGCTGCAGTGTACAGCTGACAGTCTCTTTCACACACACAGCATTCAGCACATAGTGCAGCTTTATTTGGGGGAGAAATACTCTTACATTCTCAATGAAGGCATAGTTCTGGTTCTTCATGATGTCCATTTTCTTCCATAATGCTATTTTTCAGTGGTTTTCTAAAAATAAGACCCTGGTGGCTTTTATTCCTTATTGCTCATTTTTGTAATCCCAGTCATTGATTTGCATAGTGTTACTAATTTTTGCAGCAAGCATCTAGGACCTCAGTAGTTGAATATTTTGCTGTGTTTAAGAAAAAAATTATAAGAAGAAATTAAATATGAGATCTGGTGTTGAACATGCATAAACTGCATACAGCTTTTCTGCCTAAAATCCACTGTTTGGCTGCCCTGAAATAAGTTTTACCAAATGCTTTGGAATTTCTGAAGTGTTGGGCTCACTCTATTACTCAGTGTATGCAGCAGGAAATTGGAAGTTGTCTTGTTTCCATCCAAATGTCTTGTCAGTTTGGTGCAGCTCGATGTGTGGCAGTGTCTAAAGGGAATAATTTTAAGAATTTTTAAGAACAGTGTTTTTAGACATTGGCCAGAGATGTGGCTTCATAGTTAAAAAGTCAAGAAAATAATTCCTAGGGATGGAGCAATCCCCAAGTGCAGATAGCTTTTTAATTTTTTCCTGGCATTTGTCACATACTCTGCTCTGTTGCCTAACACAGCTTCTGACACACGAGAGCATGAACTTGTAGAGTGTTATCCAGAACATTTTTTCTTTCATTTGTCACTTCTGTACACATTTTCAATTGAACAACATTGCAGCAACTTTTCCTGTGCATGTAACATGGAATAGATGACCTGTACTTTAGGGCCAGGGCAATGTACTTTAGTTGAACTTTTTATTGATGGCAATATTTTACTACTCAAGGCTTATCCTGGTATTTGAACAAGGGCCAGGCTTGTCAAAACAGCTGCTCCTCTTCCTCTGAGGTTGCACTTTCTTGTTTTGCAGAGGTGGCTTATAAAGACCTTTTAGGAGAGAAGACACTCCAGCGTTTTTTCTCCCTTTAAACTATAGAGTCTGTTGCAGATTTTTCAGTAGCTGGAGATGGAGTTGAGAAACATGGTGATCTTCTAAGTAAAAGGCAGAGATTTCTGGAGTTAGTGTTTAAGCACAACTTGTAAGCAGAGTTTTAGGAGGAGAGAATTACAGGTAGTAGCAGGAGACAGACCCCCTGTTACATACAGTCTCTTTGGAGACCTGATAACCAGGTGGAAGGCTGTCTTCCTTCATCTGCTCTGCAGCAGATGCAAGAGGATGGAGTTTGTGCTGTCCTTAGGGAGATTAGTAGCTGATAAGTTGGCAATTCTTATTCCAGCTTCTGGTTTGGTGCAGTGCTGCCTTGCCAGCTGTCACCTTGTCTGGAGTGCTCGGTGCTCTGCTCAGGACATGAGGGTGGAGGGTTCAATGTGAAGAGAGACTCTTTTGAAGCTGAAGGCAGGAAGCACCAGGGAGGGACATTTTGTTACTCATGGATGCTGTGTCTGGGTTTAAGGTCATTTGTGCTGTACATTGTTATCTTGTCCTCAGGCCATATTGTTTAAACAGGCAGCACAATGGGGAAAGAGGGAGTACTATGCTCTTCTCAGAGCTGGAGAAACCAGAACATAGTGGAGTGATTTTTTTCCAGCACAGAAATAGATGTAAAGCTGTCTGGCTGGGATGGAGATTCAGTTCCATCTTGGACACTTGCTTCTGACTTTTAATTCCTTCTCCAGCTTAAGACTGAGGTGCTTATCAAAGGGCAGCACATAGTAAAAAAAAAAAAAAAGGAGCTTCTGCAGTTTTAGCTTATTGTTATATGCAAATCTCATCTCGGGCTAAGGTGGGTGTTTTTTTCTGTGGTGCTATATTATTTTACAAATACTTATGATACAGTACAAATTAGAAATGTTGTGTGGAAGGTTCTGCAATTAATGAAATCACTGGATTTGCAATAGAGAGACAGTGTCTTCCTGGTTTGTGTGCAGGGTTCTGGTATCAAGTACATCAGTCTCTTGCACCATACAGCCACCTTGCCATGAGTGTCTCCTAACTGGGCCTGGAGCAATAGGAAGAGCAAATTATGTCTTCTCCCACTTTGTGAATGCTTGTGAGTGTGTGAGTAAGATCAGTTTTTGGAAAGATAAAATAGCTGGGATGGGCAGGTACTGGTTTAAACTTGCCTTAGGAAGGCACCTTACAAGTCAGACGAGCACTCTCCAGTTTAATCCAGCCTTTTGGGAAATGGGAAGCTGGAGCTCTTTGGAGATCCATGTGAAGGGGATGATTCATTGCAACACAAGCAGCATGTACAAAATGGAGGGATGAAGGAGAGCTAGTGACGTACTCTGAGGTTTGTTCTCTAGAGTTAATGACCACCAGATGGGGAATAAAAGGCAGCCTGCTTTTCTTTTGAGGACCGGGAATGTCATTGAGGCTGTTAAAATGTGCTGTATCTGTGGTAATGCTGCTTGTGCACAGCAAAGCCTTTGATGTGTGGATCAGAGTTAACTTTCCTTGCTGGTGTTTCCCCTCACCACTTGTGTTTTGGCTGAAGATGAGATTCTTGCAGTGTGGTTTACAGAGCACCTCAAGGATACAGAGCAAAAGTCTTTGCGTGCTTTCTGCAGTAGAAAAAGTGAGGTGCAGGTTGTGTTCCTGTGCACAGTGTAAGCAGCCAGACACCCAGGGGCAGTTGGTTCATGTGGACAGAACTGCAGTGTGAGATGAACTCATAACAACAGTGACCCTGGTTAACTTCTGCAGTGTTGCCCAATCCTTCTGGAGGTGTCATCTCCATCCGTCTTTGCAGTAAGCAAGCACTGGCACAAATCAGAGTCTGAATGTCAGTGCTGTTAGCTTGATGCTCACAAGTTGTCATCCTAGAAGTGTGTAGGTGTTTGGGTTACTTCGTCTTGCTCCATCAGATGGGACATCTCTCCAGCTGTCCAGGATACCTTTGGACATGAACGTGGAAAACATTTGCATTTTTCAAGAGCCTTTTACACTTTTGCAATCTCCTCTCCTCCTGCCTTCTTCCTACTCCAAAACCTGGAGGACTGTCAGAGGAGCCGTCATCTTGTCTGAGTCATGTTATCATAGCTGTGTATGTCACCTGCACTTCATTAGGGAGCATAAGCAGGCTGTCCTTGAAATACCTGTTTTTATGAGGAGATAGAGCCTTCTAATTTAAAATATGCTGCTCTCTGGATTTTGGTAGCTGTCATAAACAGTGTCTTTCTTTTATCATCAAGTGGGCTTATTCAGCATCACCTGTGTCTAAAGGAAGCTGCTTCCTGGGTTTTAGGCTGTTGTAATCATATAGATATAAAAAGTACAGCTTGGCAGCTTTAGTTGTCAGCATGAAGTCTTGGGAGAGCCCAGCACAGAGTAGCTTTATTTGCCCCAGTCTATAGTTTGTCTTGCAGTAGATGGAGGCTGCAGCTGGCAATAAGATGGCTATCCCAGTAATTTAATTCTTAAATTGAATCCTGGGCAAAAGGCAGAAGCAGTTGAACTGGCAAGTGCATCATTTTCTTGTTTCAGAAGTGAAGGTGTAAAGCTGTTGTTCTGGAAGCACTGCTTTCTGTCTAACACATTTTCCCCTTCCTTCCTGTCCTGTTGTTGTGACTTCTGTCCACTGATGCATAATTGTCAGTTTATGGTTTTGTTCCACATCACTGTCAAAACATGAGCTTGTCTGTGCACAGCAAAACATGAATTTACATTTGAACCATAGCCTGAGTTAAAATTCTCCTTCCCTGTGTTCATGAGCGGGCCTCTCCTGCAACACTCATCCTGGGCAATATTTGCCTCTTTCAAGAATCTGATAGATTTTTCTTCAAAGCTGCCAGTGTTGTCTTTGCACACCAGCTGAATCTGGTCTATGTGCACTTGAGCAAGCTGGGTACACGGCTGCTGACAGCAGGAATAGTGAGTTCAGCAGGGGCACTGGATCTCCCAGGAGCCAATCTGTGCTTGGGCTGTGCCCGTGCTGCTCAGTGTGCTTGGGGAGAATGTGAAACGATGCTGACACCACGGCCACATTTCTGAGGGATCAGAGCTTTGCTAAGCCTTTGTGTACTGAAGTTAGGGTGTATTTTTAAATTACTTCCTTTGTAGGGAATGAGCTGTGGAGCATTGTTTTGTGAAATAAGTCCCCTGTAGCTGTATTTCACAATGGCATGAAACAGTGTTCAAAACAGATGTGAGCTTCATTTATTAAGGGCAGAATTAGTTTGGTTTTAATTTAAGTTTTTGTGTTTTTTCTCCCTTTTTGTAAATACCCCATCCATTCACTCCAGCACAGGAGCCTCATGGTCAGATTCTAATCCAGAGTAAGAAAACTTGAATTTCAAAGGGAATTTGTTAGTGTGTGGTTTTTTTTTTTAGATAAATTTTTATAATGTCTTTTTGTGTGTGTTAACATTTTGATTTCAGCAGAGCTTTGGAATTAGTGTTTGGCAATTAGCTCCATAGGTAACCAGAGTCAAACATTGCCTGACTTTAATTGTTTTTCACCAGTACTAAGAAAAGTATTTAAAAATTATTGTAGTACATGGACTACAAACAAGTATAATGATAATCATTATCATAGTAGCTCCAGAGGCCGGACAAGTAAGTTTTCAAGTGGTTTTCAGTTCTGGAAAGATAAAGTGTTCAGAAGGGCTTTCTTCTAAGCATCCATGATGTGTTTGAAGGTTCAAGAATTAGTGCAGATTTGTGTAATTTTGAGGTTTGTGACAGGTCTGTTGTATCCAGGTCTGAAGGTGGTGTCATTTGGTCAGCAAGTGTCAGGGACACTTGTTCAGTTCCTCATCCTGGGAGCTCAGGCTCTTTTTTAAATCTTTCCTGCCTCTTCCTCACCACGGCCAGGTATTCTTACAGTGTGTATATACTACTAGGTGGTGTATTCAGCACTTTGCTAACTACAGGTATGTGATTCCCCAGATCCTGTCATCTGAATGGGTTTAGTTACATTCAGATCAAATTACTTGGGGAGATTGGTACTTCAAAAAGGCACAGACTAATGTTGTCAGGCATCTTTGTACACCAAGAATCAGAAGATGTTTCTTCCCTGTAGGCCACTGCAGTTTTCCCTTGCACTTAATCCACCCAGAATTACCCTTGTACATCAGATGTGCACGTAGTTCATAAAACACTTTGTTATGGAACAAATGCTGGGCATGACCTTAACTGTATTTTTCATAGTAGCAAAGTTAGATGGGTTTTTTGTTTGTTTTTTAGCATATCATGCTTGGTATTAGCAAATGACCTCCTTGTTTTATTTGTCCCTGCTTATGGCTTTCACTTAAAAAGGAAAATTGCAGCTTCTCTATCAGGGTAGCTGTCTTACTGGGAAGTGCAACAGGATTCCTCTACTTGTCACAGTGAATGCAGTGACAGAAAGTGTCTTGATTTATGTTTTGATCTCAAGTAACTCATACTCTAAAGTCTCTTGTTGTGAAAACCTAATGCTGAACTGTTTCTCTGGTTGTAGATCCTTTCTTGAGCAGAGACTACTGCACTGCTTTACCTCGAACTTAGGAAACCAGGTTCAACTTACATTGTATCCAACAAATTTGGGGTATTCAGTACAACATCAGGAGAAGAAAAGTATTCCTGTTACAAGTTGTTACTTAATTCTCAATTTTATTAAACACTTCCCTTCAGGAGTATCTTGATCTGTTGGAGCAGCTGCTTAGTTTTGAGGATGGCCTGTGAAGTTAAGTATCTCATGTTGTTTGCTAATATTCAGAATAGTTAGTCACAACTATTCTTTCTTCTGGTATTAGGGCTACTTGTCATGCAGCTTTCTCCACTTATGGGCCCTGTTTAGTATTACACAGCCCATTAATGAAAGCAGAAGGCTCCAGGCTTTAACTGTTGGAGCCTTTTTACATCTGACAGGATCAAGTAAAAGGTGATCGCAGGTCGCAGTTGTGAGCACAGGAAAATGAGCAAATTTTCCCTGGTCTGCTGGAGACTGGAGTACAGGAAATAAGATAATTGCTAGTTCAAAAATAATGTGGTACACTTTAAAACTTGCAGAATAATGTCAGTGAAATGCTTGGAAACTCAAACAGATTAAATGTATTTGGATATTGCAGTTTCAGAAACTGCTGGGGCTGCTGTGCACTCCTGGGTAAAGCTGAACTTGCTCAGAGGAGAGTAAGCCTGGCTCTCTGCTGGATACCTGGATAATGCTCTCACTCCCACATGTGGTTTTGTCTAGCACAGGCTTGAAATATTTGGGAGATCAGGACAGGAGGGAATGGTGCAGCTGCTGCTCTGGGCTCTTAGTGTGAGAGCAAAGTGTGAAATCAGCTGGAGTGGCTGCAGCTTCCATGCTGGTATTAGTTATTCATGTAAAATTGATAATAAATTTTAATAGATGTATTGATTCAATTTTGACTCTAGTAAGAATTATCATAACTTTAAAAAAAATGTCTCAACATATATAAAACTGGCAGCCAAGAAATTTCAAAATATTTCATACCATTAGAGCTGAATCATTCAGGAATAAATTATGAGATTGTAAATAGTCTTAGATGTTCATCTTGTTTCCTTTGCCTATTTCTGCTGTAAAATAATCAAGTGGAAATAAATATTTCCTAATGCATTGGAATACCCCTGAAAATAAGATTTATAACTTGGGTTTCTCACTTTAGGTTATATTAAAGAGAAATAATAGAGCCTTGAATCTTTATGGTTGCTTCTGTACTGCTCATAGTTTTTCGAGCATGTTTCTACCCCTCTCACCAGTGAACATTTTAAAAATATCAGGTTCCATGTTCAGAAAACTGGAAAGTAGAGAATGTGATTATGTTGCAGTAGCTGTAGAGCAGAAGCTCTGATATGATGGGAGCCTTTAGCTAAGCACTTGGAGTCTGAAGTGTAATGATAAATGAACTTTTGATGACACTCTGCACCTGCAACCTATTTCCTTTGGTTTAAACAGCTCATTTAGTGACTGTGGTAGTGGAGGGCATTTGAAAGCTAAAAAGAAAAAGCTGTTTCCACAACTTGTTATTTCTGCGTAGGTAAAGAAAGGACTGCTCTTAATATTGAAGTACAGGGTAACCAGAATTGATTCAGTTCAGTTTTTGAGGACTATGCTTGCTTTCTTTTACATGGGAAACAAATTACATAAACATTTCCTCCCCTTCATGTCTTATTCAAGGCAGATTTGAGTTCTTCATGGGGTGGAATCTGAAAATGTTGACCGTGTGTTCCATGAAGAGATGCCACCTATAAGTTTTTAAAAAATGGAAAGACAAAAAAAGGAAAACAAACTAGCAAACAAAACACAACAAAAAAACCCTCACCAAACTGATAATACATTGCATGGAGTTTTTTTAATTGAAGAAGCTAGGAGTGTACCATGCATAATAATGTAGCCACAGCCTTTTATCCTGTGTCAATAGGTTATGCTTTATATTCAGGTATTTGTAATGGTGTGATGTAACAGTTGTCAACTAGTGAGATTTGGCCTGGATTTAACATAATAAACAGATTACAGCTGCATGAAGAGATTAAAATCAGTGACTTAAAGTAACATTTTGTAAATTGAAGACTTCCAGTGGAATTTAGTGCAGCTAGTTATTAAAATATTGCCTTTAAAACGACCGTGTCCTACACTGCTCTGCTGATCCTTCTTTCTGCACCCTCTTTCCCTTCCTTCAGAAGACTCTGGAGTACAGAAGTGTAGAAATCTCAACTGTCATTAAACATTTACGTTGTGTTTACTTTCTTGTGTGTTTTAGCTGGAATCAGATTTCTTCTTGTATGCTAATTGTGGTAAAATCCCTTAAGGCAGGGGAATTGCATTCCCTCCCTTGACTTGAGAATGGGACTTGTGGCAAGGCAGATTCTGATAAAATGCTTCTAGACACTGCTGGAATTGGCCTCTTGTGGGTGAGTGATCAATTAACTCACCCACAATGGGGACAGAGGTGAAATCGGGCTGTATCCGTCCAGTGCAGCCCTACACTTTAAAGGAATCACTGTAGATACAAGGGGAAAAAAAATGACCCAACCAAAAAAATCCTGTCTCTGGGATCATTGTGGGAGTTGCTCCTACAGTGAGGACCCAGCTCAAGTGTAATAAAAGTAAGTTCTCAGTCTTCTGAAACAAATTTATTCTAAGACTTTGGCCATGCTACCCCATCAGTTCAGCTTAATGGGAATGATATTAAACAAGTAGGAGAATAGTCTGACTCTGGTGCATCAAGCAGTGGTATTGCATGGTAGATTTAAAGCTTCTACCAGCCACTTTCTTTGTCTTGTGCATTCAGTTTACACTCTCAAACCAAGCATTGCAGAGGCTTGTTCCCAAGGGTGCTGCCTCTTTAGTCTTTCCTTCCTACAGCAAGCAGGAGCCCAGCACTGGCCAAAGCCACACGGAGCTGTCAAGGCGTGGTTAATAAAAGGCTTTGAGCAACTGCCATTAGAGCCTCTCCCTGAGGACGCTGAGCATGTACCACTCCCATGTGTATGAACTGTGTGATCCTGGCTGCTCACACAGGCTGGCCGTCCACTGCTGCAGGAGAGGCACGTCAATGAAACTGCTTTTCCCCCCCCCCCCCCCGATTTGTTACATTTTTCCTTGGAGGAGCCCTTGTTCTGGATTAAACCCAGGTCAGTCAAACACACCAGCCCTGTCCTGGTGTGGTGTTGGTGTGAACACAGACTCTGTGTGAGCTGCTCTTGGGACATCACTCTTGTGCTAAGGAGGTGTCAGGATTCCAGGTAGTCTTTACAAAAAACTTCTTTTCCATGAACCCAAGTACAGCAGTGATTTACACAGCCAGCAAGAGAAAGCGTTTTTCTAGTTGACATCATTGCAAGGTGATTACTCCTGACAACACAGCAGGTTTTTGTAATCTACTACAGTTTTTAAACTTCACCCCAAAATAATATCAACCTATTTTTAAAATACAGGTTGATATATAGGCTGAAGTCTCTGTTATCGTTTGTAAGGATGTCGTTGTTTGCCCCTGTTTTCTCCTGGTTCACCTTGTAAGTTTGCATGCAGTAATCAGCCGTTGGCTTTGCATCACAAATTGTGCTGTTTGCACCTTTCCAGGCTAATGATGGTGTAAAGAGCATTTGGAGGCAGAAGGAGCCTGTGCTGGGGGCACTGACTCAGTGTGCGGATGGTGTTCAGAACATGAAGTTCTCTTGTCTGCAGTGCGAAGTTGTGACAGATTGCACCAAAAGATTCTCTTTGCTCTTGACCCAGTCTGTTAAAGTAACTCTCAGAGCTGTTCCTGGGGCAATTCTTTGCCAAAATTCTCCCAAAGGTGATCCTGCTCTCACCTACCTGTGTTTGCAGTGAGGCAGCAGCAATGTCACTGCATGCTGTGCTGGTGGTCTGGGCTTGGTTCTTGTGCTGCAGCTGAGTGCTGGCTCAGGTTCTTGGAGCTTGGAAGCAACCAAAGAATTAAAGTGCCTCTGGTGCATGTGCACTTGGTGTTTCAGTCCACCTGGCTTGCACATCCCTCCTGAGAAGGGACTGATGAAAAGTAACTCTGGTGTATGTTGCACTTGGTGTTTCAGTCCACCTGGCTTGCTCATCCCTCCTGCGAAGGGACTGATGTCCCCAAAATTCTGCAGCCAAAATGGCTTGCCAAGAGCTCTTAAAGGAAAAGATTCCTGCAAACCAGAAAAATAAGGGTTAATGAAAAAAGAGGTTTGCTTTAGATAATATTGAAGGGATAGGTTATCTCCTGCAGTCCCTGATAGCTCCAAAGTCTAAACAGGGCTGTTAATGTTGGGATTGCCCTGTTTGCTCACTTCTGCCCTGGCTCTCCAAAGGCGTGTGCCCCTGCTTCTTTCTCCTCAGCCACTCTGGGTGACCCTGGCAGTTCTCTTTGTCTCTGTCTCCTGCACACACATCCCTCAGTGTGGTGGGTACATCCCTCTCTTTGTCTCTTCCCGAGAAAAGATTTTGTGTGACAGCAGCGCGTGACAGTTTGCGCGCTAAGCTGTGGATCTGTGCTAAAGGTTGGTTTCTTTCTGACTGTGAAAATAGGATTAGTCCCCCTTGCATTATCTATTTGAATGCCCTGAAATTTTACCTTCTTTCATAATTTTAAGCTAGTTTTACAGCCCTGGATGCCAGACTGGTTTGTGAACAGTTGTCCAGGCTTTCCTGGCGAGTCCGTCTGTCCTGCCGTGCCGGTTATGTTAGCTGTGTTTTGCGCAATAGGGAAGAAGCGGCGGAGAATTTGGAAAAGCCTGAGATTAGATGGTGTAGTAAAAGTTTTCAGTATTAGTAGACCTGAAATCCACAAGGAACCTGCTTTTATCAACTGCTTTTCCCCCTCCTGTCAATTTGTAACAGCTGCTTGTGCTCAGCCACAGTCACTTTATGTACCTGTAAGTCCTTCAGGATTCCAGTCTTGTATATTTGTGTATTAGCAAATGGGGATGCAGATGGAGCTACAATATGTGTAAGGCTTTTGAAACCTCAGAGGTAACTATGATTAAACTTGTTTCCCCTAGATCTGCTTGTGCTCTTTAGATCCCACTCTCTGCCTCATCCCAGCCTCCTGATGTGCAGGAGTGTGGGCTATGGCTGTTAAGTGTGTCTTAGTTTTGCTTCTTTTTAAAGATGGACATGCAGTGCAGAACTTTGTTTATTCATGTGGTTGTAGACTCACAAAGCACTAGGAAAAAATTGCTGAAACCATTTCTACCCCAGTAAGGGAAGGCAAGGAACTCCAGTTCTGAATGGAGGAGGCAATGGAAAATAAGTACTTCCACTTATAAGAGTGTAGCCTTATAAGAATAAATGTCACTAGGGACAAGAATGGGTTTGCTCTTGGATCCTTAGGAGACTACTCTGGACTCTACTCTCTTCATGCCAGCACAGCAGCATTTTAAGCTGTTCACTGACGCCGGTCATTCCCTGAAGTTTTAATTTGCTGTTCTGTTTTATTCTGCTTTGTTAGTGGAAACATACTAATGGGTTTCAGTCTCTGACTCTTATATATACAATTACAGGAGAATGTTTTACATCTTGGGAATCCCTGGAAACACATGTTTTTGTTCACATGGAACTTTTTTGGTTTTGAATGCAAATAATGAATTGAAACTTCATTGTTGCCTCTCGGTCGGGAGCCCTTTGGCATGTGTAAGAAGCAGCTATTAATTTAGCCTTTCTGTACTGATCAAACATGTATTTTCATGCTTTATAAGGCTTCCTTGGACTTGTTCTTTGTGTAATATTGTCTACTGCAATTTTACTGCAGTGATTTTATGCATTTGTTACAACAACTAAGATCTGCTGTGGAATGGGCATATGTGAATGTGCCACCTCTTTGGGAAGAGGCCATGTAAAAGGTGCTGACAAGTCATTAAACTTGCTGCTTCTGTCTACACCAGTAGTTGTTTTGTTGCAGGATGCCTGTAGTGTAGCAGTTTCTTAAGGTCAGCATCCCTGTATGCCACACAGCTATCTCAATTACTTAAGCATTAATTACCCACAGAGTATTAGCTTCTTCCCCAGCAGGTGAAAAAGTGAGGTGCACAGAAAATAAGCAATTAATCCAGTGTGGCTGAAAAATAATTTCAAGAAGGGCTCAAAACATGTGTACTAAGTGTGTCTGTCCTCTTTCTGAAGAGGCTTTTAAAACACGTCTTGCTTTGCCTCCCGAGCCTCTGCAGTCTGGGTGAGATTGATGAAATGCCAGCAGTGACATTTGCTTCAGGTTAACTTCATCTCCCAGAGGCTCCAGTCACAAGGTAGGAGTGATCAGTCAGGTTTTTTTTCTGGCATCCTTAACGTCTCCCTGATAAGCTTTTAATGTTTGGGGTATGGATAAGTGTACACACCAGCCTGCCCTGTCCTGTGGCCACCATGTGCTGTCCCTGTCAGCAGTGCTGGCACCTTTTACCTCTCTTCCTTGGATTGAAGTTGTCCTGAGGTTTCAGTGGAGCAAAAGGTGCATTGATTTCATTTTGCAAACTTCATGTTTTAAACAAGCTATCTAATATCCTTGTTTGCATACTAAAACTGGAGCTTAGGGGAACTTCTTGAGAAGTTGGTGGAGCTGTTCTAAAGGACTGAGAATGGCTGGACACAATTCTCTATCCACCTGTCTGTATTCTCCTGTGAAGATTCATCACCAAGTCATCCAGTTGGTTTCTTCTTTTCCCTCTATTCAAAAGCAAGGAGTACTGCCTTCAAATGACAAGATTAATGAAGAATGCAGTGTCTAAGGGGTCTGTCTTGTTCTGAAGCCAAGTTTCCCAGACCAGTCCTTTTAAGGAAAAAGACACAATATCTGTCTGGCCCTGGAGTATCTTTTGCCTCAAGTAACTGCTGAAGTGTGGAGAGGGGTTGTGAAGTCATTGGTTTTACTCGGTTTCTATCAAAAGTACTCAGTTTTCAAGCTTTGGCAGAATTGGATACAATGTAGTGTGGTCAATTCTGGCTCAGCTCAAAACAGGTTTTGTCTCAGAGTAAATATAGTCTGGGAAATGAATAGACTCAAATCTATTCAGTTGTGCTATATTCCTTCATTTGAGGCCTTAGAAAAAGGAAGAATGCTCTCTGGAGGAGTTTTACTTTTCGTAATAAAGTTCCTGCTCTAGAAAGGCAAAACTGTTGGGTTGTTCTGCTATACTTCTCAGGCTCCCTTTTTGAGTTTTCACAGCTTCTTTCTTGTATTTTTTGTAAGATTGGAAAATGAATGACTGCAGTAAAGAGCTGCATTGTGTATTCCACTTGTGCTTAGTCACAGTTAGTTTAGTTATTTTGCAGTAAATATACTATACTATAAAACTCAGATTTTATCTGGTTTATGGAGGGAAACAGTGCAGTGTTGAATTGTCAGCATCCCTCAACTGCTGCACCTGACCCAGTGAGGCACCTGAAGTGAAATAAGCTTGTGATAGCACGGTAACTTATTTCATTTAGATTTGATTTCGAGGAGGGTTTTAAAGGGTTTCTATTTCTTTAGCAGTGTAGATTGTGGAGGTATCTTTAATAAACACTGGTAAAAGGTTTTGTGTCAAGTTGCTTTTGGAATGGGTATCTTTGCCATTAAGTATGGCGTTATGAAATGAGGAAGCAGAAGCCAGACAGTCTTGCTTCATTATCATTGTAGTTTCTTTCCTTTTTTGACTGAAAACCCAGATCCTACTTCTGCTATTGAATTTCAGGCTTAGGTTATGGGAGACTCAAGTGGTGGTTTCACTGTTTCACAGGCATTCTCATTTCAGTATTCCAAATGTTTTGCAGTGAGTTATTGCAGAAATAAACCAGCCCAGCAAACAGACCTGCAATACTTTCTCAGGGTAAATGTTTTATGTGGATTCTGCAGTTGTGTAAATAGGGCCAGTAAGTGACATATCCAGCTTCACTTGGGAAGTTTATTTTAGATTATGATTCTCTACTCCAGCGTATCATCCGTAATACCATCACCTCTCTGAACAATGTCTTCTGGGTATGGTTTTCTGCTCTTGACACGTGTAGCTGTGTAGAGAGGTTTTCCAGTTTCTGTATCTTTCATATGTACACTTTGGTTTTCTTTGTCTACCTTGCTTTAGTGGCAAAGGTGTTGTCTCCATACCTAGCTGCAGTTCTGTTTTCTGCCCAGGATTTTATCTCTTTTCTGGGCTACAGCAGTGTCAATCCATTTAAATAAATTCCAGAAGTGCTGTTTAATTGATTACTAGAGCACCATGACCATAATGTGACTTCCTCTAACTGGAATACAAATATTTTAGAAAAGTATAGACCTCTTCCAGATGACTCAGGTTGGATTATTGTACATGGGTTTTAAATGGTTAAATCAAGACACATAAAGTCAGACATTGCTTGTCCAGAGCTAAAACCTGTTCAAGAGTGAGGGTCCCTATGCCTCAGACCATGCTATGTTTGCCATATGGTGGTTTTTCTGAGACACACAAGGCTTGTAAATAGGATTTTTTAATTCTGCACCATGTTTGCTTTCTCAGGCAAGATTTATAAATTGACCAGCACCTCACAGAGTGACCTTTACACGTGGGATTGCATTGCCTGTTTAGGTAATGTACTATAACCCCGTCACTGTCTGTGTTAAAGATCTTGGACAATGACTGAATGTTACACTCTCTACTGGCTGGTATCTGTGTATTGTAAAAGTTAGTGCAACACTAGACCATTCTGGTCAGATGCCAAGGGCAAGAGTATGTGTTCTTTGCCAGGAACATGAATAATATTTTAGACACCTTGGACTACATTCACATGTTTGAACACTCATAACCCTCCCTGGCATCATTTCATCAACTAAACTGTGGTAATTTTAATAGTAGTCCTTATATACAAAATGCAAGACATTAAATCTTTAAAAGTAATATGATTTGACAAAATAAATGGGGAAAAAAATCTTCCTAAAGTAAGAAGTCTTTTTCTGGTAATTTGCATTTTAGTATGAATGCTTAAAAGGAGAGCCTGTGGGGGAGGGAAAAAAAGCAGTAAAATTCTTTCATTTAGGCAATAATAAAGAGACTTTAAGCTTTGCTTACTATTGCATCACAACCATTGAGAAGAATTCAGGCTAACTAGTAAAGAGGCTCCTGTGGAGTACATGGCCTAACATGAAGGTGATGTTTCAGCTGAGAAGGGACTGACCATTTCTCCAGTGACAGGGAGTTTTTGAACTTGACCAGCTTTTGAACCTAATCCAGTGTTAGAGTTACCTCACTTTCAGCTGCATAATTTAGCAGTGGAACTGGAGAAGTCTTTTTTTAAGACTCTCTTCTCCTTTCCAGAGAGGCTGAAAAGACCCTGCTGATTTCATCTCTGCCAAACCAGAGGGTTTCTTGCTCATGCTTCAAGTTGAGTACAAGAAAGAGCCCTGTTCTCATACACAGCAGTGATCCTGAAAGCTTTGAGAGCTCATTTGCTTCTCCTGTAACACACAACTAACACTGAGAAATTGGATTTAACTCAGTGCAGAAATTTCAGCCACTCATCTGAAGCAGAAGTGTTACTGGAATGACAAGATGTTAAAAATGTTAGTAACAAGATGGATTTTTCATGCTGTGTCCTCAGATTTTGGGCACAGATTGTGATTCCAAGAATCCAGACAGCTTAAATCACCTTTCTGGACATCAGTGTAGAGAAGCATTGAGATGATGCATAAACTCAAGCATACTCAGCATTAGAAGTATTTCTAGCAAGAGGAAAAGAAACTGGGATGTTTTTGGAACCAGAAGGAAAATACAAAAAGTCCTTGTCCACAGAATCTAGTAAGACATTTTAAAGAACAAAGAAACCTCTCTGTAAGCAGATTAATGAGCTATTCAAATTGTGCTCACAAAAACTTAGAAGAAGGTGAACAGGAAGATGGCAAATCTGAAAGGCTAATATTTATCTGGAAAAGCTACTGTTGACCAGAAATTGAGGTTACCAGGTGTTAATTTGCTGGCTACCTCACTTAATTGGGGAAAAATTAGAAGGAACCAGATTGTGCTCAGACCTTTTTTTCAGTTCTTTAAAAAAAAAATGTAGTGCAAAATGATGGAAGGGAAATTAAGGTAGGGGGCGGGAGTGGGATAAAATAGCATCTGTAGCATCCTGTATCATGTGCCAACACTATTCTCTTGACAGCTGTACTGATTGGGCATACAAGAGCTTACACCCTTCTCTGATTTCAGTATTTTATTAGTAAAGTTGCTGTCAAAACTTCAGTATTAATGTAGGAAGTAGCCCTACTTCCCTTGATTGTGACATGTAAATATTTTGGAAGGTGTGCAGAGACAGGTGTTCAGAAGTAGTTTTGTGGCAAATGAATTTGGCTCGTGAATTAAAACATCACAGTCCCACATAATTGTTTTGTCACCAGACTAATGAAGCCAAGGGTTGTGCTTGTTGTGAAAGGGACCACTCACCTCTGCCATCTGTTGGGACTCTTCCTCTCCAGGTGACAACTGCCTGCTGGAAGAGGCTTTCTTTGCCTTCATCCCTGCTCTTGCCATGCTGCAGTTGGAGATGCCTGACCTTTTACAGCTCTGTTCCTGGATAAAGAGTAAAACTTCCCTGTTGCAGTCAGATATATATACAAGTATTGCAAATAGGGTTATGACTCAGCCTTTCCCCAGGGACTCGGCGCTGGAGCGAAGGCGGAGCAGGGAACAACACAGAGCCACAGACCAAAAGTGCTTAGACTTTCCCATCCTTAAACCAACATCCTTGTAATCTAACAGAGTTAAAAGATGAATCAACCCTGCAAAAATGCAGAGCTGCTCGTGATTTGTTGGAGGTACAGGGGAATGGCAGGAATAGTACAGGCACTGCAGTAATCTTTTGGAGACATACCAGGCTCAGCATTAACAGACAGAGATCCAGTGCCAGAGACATCAAGCTTTCTAGAACAGAAGAGATGCCAAAAGCTCTGTTTGGGTTAGAGGATACTGAAGGGAAAGCCTCAGGGGTAATGGATGCTTGCCCAGTGAGCATAACCCCCGTCCCCGCTGTAACCTTGTGCTGAAGAGAGACTTTGCATTTTCAGAAATATTTAAATGTCACATAAGCTTTTGGGGGTTTAAACTTTGCTCATAGTAGATGGTGGATTTTGCTAATGGTCTTGGAGAAGGAATAGCATTTATCTCCTTGTTACTGTTAGAGGGATCAGACTTACTTACTGTAAGACATATAAGGCAGGAAACAAATCTGAATGTGTGATAATGTCAGAGCTCTTTCTGTAGCTGATGTGAGGCTGGACTTAGTCAACTACTAATCAGCTGCAAGCTGGGAGAGAGTTACTGGAGGCTGGAAGATTCTTCTAGGAATCAATATGCTAAATATATCAAGGAAGATACATTACAGACAGGAACACTTCCCGTTGATTGCCTGTGTGCTGATGAGGCTTGGAGTGAGGTGGCCCCGTTCCCAGCTCTGTCATCTGTTGCCTGTGTAGTTCAGTCAGAGGTGATGCTGCCCTGGTTCCTGGCAAGTGGGTACACAAATGAGAGTGAAATGGCTTAAACTTGTTTCATGTCAGCCATCAAATAACCATTGGCATGGACCCCTAGATACAGCCAGTCTGGAACAAAGCATTTTTGTGTAGAACGCCAAAAAAAAAGGAATCCTGTGCTTTTTTAATGACCCAGTCTCCTGAACTTCATCCAGCTCCACCCTCAACAAAAAAAGACCAAGAGCTTTAATGCCTTCTGAGGACACACATACGTCAGTTCAAGACAATTGAATAAACTCTTTTGAAGTCTTCATTCTTAACCTACCTCATGGCATCGTGTCAGAAAGCAGCACCATGGAGTTTGAATACTAGGCAAATATTCCAGAATAATTTAATCCTTAGGTGATATGCCTGGGAGGTAAGCCTCCATGGAAGTACTGCATTTAAAGTGTTGTTCATAGTGAGAGACACCAGGCAGTTCTGCCTTGACATTTTTGTGCTTTTGGTTTGAGACCGTGCACAGGACCCATTGTTCCCCAGCCACTGTGGCTTTGGGCCAGAATAGCTCCATGGAAGACCTTCACACTGGCAGTCCTTTGGTAGACAGCAAAGGAAAGCTGTCTGGCAACAAATCCTAGCAAGCAGAGCTAGTTTAACTGGTCAAGCTTTTTTTTTTTTTTTTTTTAAATTTTTCCCTGCAGTACCAGTCTTTAATTGTCTGAAAATACCAAATCATTGTAAGCAGAGCCAAGGGTTGAGGAAACAGATACCCAACTCCAGCAGTTCTAGGGTAGATCTCTAGAACTGCTTTCCAAAAGTAAATAATAATTTCAGCTGTAAAGCACAAGTCAGCTGCAAGAAAATCTGGTGATCAAGGTAAACTGTTCTGTTACCTGCTTTTCTTGGTGACAAGTCATCGTGTGGCTGTGAGTTCTAAAGAGAATAGCACTGAGCACAGTCACACACGTTTTCCATTGATTGGTTGATAGGAGAAATTGATTGTGTGTGTGCTATAGTGTGACTGTACATAACTCTGTGTACAGCATCACACTGGTTTCTCTCGCAATTTACCTATTCATCAAGTGTAAATAGCTGCTGTTTGCTGCAGCCAGGCCTGTGGGAATCAGTGAGTAAACCCTCTGTGGAATAAACCCCAGGCAGTTTGCAAACAGCCAGAGCTTCCAGCTCCTGGCTGAACTGAGGAATCACAAGTGTGAAACGCACTGCGAAAACATTTTTGCCAGTGAAATGTGTGTTGTCCTGGTGGGAAGAAGGGCTCAGAGAAATTGCTTCTCTGCAGTTCAGAGCGTGTGGGTGTCTGGTCCCCACACAGTTTGCTAGAGATGCCTGCAGACTCTGCCTGCTGAGAAAGAGATTTTGCTCTTTAGGTACTCGAAAACTCTTGGGTGCTTTATGCTGTAACACCAAATGTTCCACATAACCTGCCACGTGTATATCAAAATATGGAAAACTTCATCCCTGCAATTTAAACATGTGCACTGTGTACACCAGAGCACTGGGAAACATTGCTGAGTTCAGGGGGATGGAAGAAAGGTGCTGAGGGCAAGCTGGAGGCTCTTGAATGTCAGTATTCCTGTGTTGGTTTATGTTGACTTTCTGCAGATGTCTGAAAGCAAACACTGAAGTTACAGAAAGCAATAGGTTAAAATCGTGTTCTATGGGTATGTTTCTTCTAAATCCATTTGAATGTTTTGAGGTTTTAAGAGCTAGTGTCAGTTAAGGAGAAAAATGAATTTGTGGCAGAAGACTTGGAGTCAGGAGGATGAGGCTTGTTCCTGGCTCTGCAGTGCATTTCCCATGTGACTCTGAAAGTCACAAAATCCTTTTGTTGCAGTTTCCTATTCTTAGTGCAGGGATAGGAGTCTTTTTAGAGGCATGGTAGCATCTTTATAATTAAAAAAGCATTAATACCTTACATCCAAGATCTCTGGAAATTCTACACTGGTATCTGAAAAACAATTGCCAAAGTCAGCACAGATTTTAGGTTTCTTGAAGAGCCTGTTTAATTTTGATTACTTTGAGTAGCATGTTCAAAACAAAACCTGGGGGGAGTTTTTGGGTATTGCATGTATTCCTCCCATTATACTGATCTTCACTGTAAATGGCCTTTTGAGGTGGTTTTGAGGTGCTAGCCCAGCCTCATCTCCTTTTTAATATACTTGTAAAAAAATGCTTGTAAATGCGTTTATTTGCAATTCAACTGTGTTGCTCTTTTTCTCTGCTGAATTAATTTCCTTGGTGCTTTAAAGGACTTCATTGTACAGCACAGTTGTCACTGAGGATGGGAAGTGTCACTCAGAGTAGAAGCTGATAGCAATAAAATTACTGTGTTCCTGTAGATTCACTTGAGTGCCAACTCCCATTTCTGCCCTGTCACATAATTGGGACCCACCCTGACCTGTGTAGGTGGGTGACCACCAACACAGCTCATTACAGCTGTCAGGTTGCATTTTCTTGGTGGGGCTGTTACCAGAGGGAGGTAAATGTGTCCTGCAGTAGAGAAGCAGGAGGAGAGAATTCTTGCTCCTTTTCACCCTTTCTTTTCATTTTCTGCCATTACTTCCCATTTTCCTTGCTTTCTGCCTGTCATGTTATATACTGTTGGGGATAAGAATAAAATTGTTTTCATTCACAGCAGGGAGAAGGGAAGGATGCTTTGTCAAGATTAAATACTTGTGGAAGTAGAAGTATTAAATTTTGAGATTCAACAGGCCTGACACCTCAGCTCTGTGCTTTGTTCCTATATCCTTTCTGTGTATTCAGCATGAATACTTGGAGGCATAGGAAGCCAGGCTGCCCATCTGCCAAATAAGGTTGAACTTCCTATATCAAGAGGTACCTAGTTAATGGAAGGGTTGCATTTCTTCAGGGTCTATAAAGCATTTAAAGGTCGTTGAACTAAAGACCATGTAAATGCAGCTGTTGCCAAGATGAATTAACTTGTGCTGCAGGAACAATGAATCCATTGAGGACCTCTGAAACCAAGAGTTTTGTTACAAATTTTGAATCACAGAAATACTAGAATGCGGTGGGGAAAAATGCAGAGGTTCACGAGGGACGTGTGGAGTTTTCTCCCAATTTAATTTCTTTTGTTTTGCCTCTCTGCTTACAGATTCTCACAAACACAAAGATAAACACAAAGACCGAGAACACCGGCACAAAGAGCACAAGAAGGACAAGGAAAAAGACCGGGAAAAGTCCAAGCACAGTAATAGGTGAGGAAAAAGTGGATGAAGTCTTCATAGGCTAAAACACCAATGAATGTGCAGTCTTACAAGAACTACTCTGATAATAAATGAATATGGAATTGCTACATTTTGAGTGTGGTTTTACAAGTGTAGGTGCTTTAAGCCTGATTTTTGTCGTTGCCTGCATTTCCATGTGGGTGGCTGAAGCTGTGTATCTTGCAAATGTGAGCTGATACTAATGTATAAGAGATTATTGTAGGTTAGAGTTGTTAAAGGTGCAGAGCACTACCTCAGCCTCCCCTTCATGCAGATTCGTGGGTTTTGTTCATAATCTTTTGTTTGTGGTTCCAGTTGTTTGTCAGAAATGTGGAGTTCTCTTCATGCTGGTATAAACCCCCACTGCTTCAGCATAGTGAGACCCCCACGTTGCTACTCATCCTTCTCCTAATTAGAAGTGCCTGGAAAGGTGGTCCCCCAGAACCATGGTGGTGCCCTTGCCTGCCACCACAGTGGCTGAATATCCCAGCTGGATGAGACAGCACTGGGAAACTGCTGGGTTAGATGGATCCCGAAGGACTGTGTGCTGTTTTGTCCAATGTGATTTATGCACTACACTGCCACTGGATGGGGAAGGTGTTTGATGCCAGTCACTTGCCAGGTTGCCCACATTGATGTGATGGCCTGTAGCTCTTGAGCTGCTGAATTCCTTGGTCCAGTTGCTCCCTAGCCTGGGCTGTGAGCTGCAGGAACCAGGATGTGGAGGTCTCTGTGATGATTTGGTGTGGTAGAGCACAAGGCAAGTAGGTCACAGCTAGGATGCTACTCAGGGAAATTTTCCTTGTTGTAAGTCCTGACACACAAGTGTCATGGAGCCTAAATTGCCACCAAAACTTGGAAAAATGAGTCCCTGGAAGGAAAGATTCTGGTGTGACACTTGATGAATGACAGATAGTGTTTATGCTGTGGGCAAGTGAGTGTACTAAGTAATTGCTATGCAACTGTGATAACACTGTCCAAAAAGGAACAAAAAAAGTTTGTGTTAACAATGATTTCTATTAAAAAGAAGCATGAAAAAGAGGGAGTCTGTGCAAAGAAGTGGATTTGTTTTATTGGGCACACACTTGATTTGAATTTTCTGTGATCTTATGAGAAGCTACACTAGCCCTACTGTTCTATAATGTGTCTTTGATGGGGAAAAACCCCTAGGCCAAATAACTTGCATTTGCTGGCTCTCACAACAAGGATGAAATGCTTTGGACATGTTCTTTGCCTTTGTTCACACATCTATATTGCCTTGATTTTTAGTTTTCATTTTCCTGATTATCATGCACCCTAAAACTGACTGCCTCACATGTCCAAATGCTCATTGCTTTGCTTGAAAAACCATTCTCCTGAAATCTTAGCAGAGCACATTCTTTTGTAAGGAGTAATGTAAGCACTGTCTTTAAATTCCCAAATTCATTAATGCTTTGACTTCATTTGTGTAGGAGTTGGAAAGGGTCAGCATGTTTTTAACTGGAAAAACTAATTATGGCTCATAACTTGTAGCTGACTTTGCAAATAATAAATACCAAAACAGTGGAAAGAAGGTAGAATGGCTGTGATGTTTTGAGGTGTAGCTCAGGAGGTGACACATAATCATGCCTTATCTTGAAGTACTTCCTTCCTCCCTACCATGTTGTCTTGAAATCCCTCTGGGAAAGGTATCCTGTTTTCTAGGCACTGTGCCTAATGCTCCCAGTTGTTTTCATGTCTCTGTTAAGTGCCTGTGTGTCCTGTGAGCACAGTATCTGCTGCATCCTGGGGTCCCAAAACAAGGTCCCCCCTGTGGGTGGCATGACTGAGTGCATGCATGTACAGGGGGTTTGTTCAAGGCATTTTTGGGGAGAGATTACACAATAATGCTTTGCCCCTCAGGTTCCTTCATAAGGGAAGGCTTCAGTCTCCCAGAGTGAGTGCACACTGCCTTTCAAAGCTGCCACCTTAAAAATGAATGTATTATAGTGCTGAATCTTGAGATTTGGTGTTGGAGGTGGTTCTCTGGGAAGTTAACATACATGGACATGCCCGTGATCCTGTAGGGATCACTCCTTTATGAGTGCTCCAGAATCTTCACTATCCCATTCATGCTCAGTCATGTACAGGGTACCTGGCTGCTTGCTGTGTAAAAACAGCAGACTTGTAACAGAACTTCATAGAAATAATTGAAATTTAAGTATTTCTTCCCTAAATGCTTTGATTCAGCTGTCACCCACGCAATTCTGTAAATGTAAGTTGCTGTGAGAATGAGATTTTAGGTGACCATTGTTTGAAGGGTAAAAAGCCTGCCTGTTTGTACTGAAGTTTCTCCTTTGACAATGAGAAACAAGTGAAAAAGAGGCATGAATCTGGTAGAAATGAAAGAAAAATTCTCTAGGACACAAGAATGGCGTGGGTGGGTTTCAATGGTGTTTTACCTGTATGAAGAATTTTTAAAGCACTTGATAAAAGGATGTAAATTAATCCTTTGGAAAAGTTTATCTTAGATTTATCAAATTGCATGTAAATCTTCACAAAATCCATTCTGTATTTCAGAAAAGCTGCTGTGTTACTGCAAAAGCTGTGCTGTATCTTTGGTAGTTCTCAAAAGAGGTTGAATGGTGCTTTAGCAGAAATGGAAGCCATTGTTTTCTGGGAGACTTGCATTGGTACCTCAGTGACATTTTATCTGTGGTGAAGAGCCCCTGATTGCATTCTGAGAAGCACAGTGCACACTGGGCACACTTAAGAGCAGTGTGTGGTTGTGTTTGAAGCAGATCATTTTTGTGTCTGTCTGTAATAGTTTGACAGTTTCATTTCCTGTCCTGTACTTAAAAAAGGCTTTTAAAATAAAACCTGCTTCAAGAAGACAGAACAACTCCAATGCAGGAGAATAAATGTTTCCTGTATCCAGACTTTGAAGGATCTAAACTGCCAAGATAAGTCTCTGAAATACCTAAAATAGACGATTTTGATTTCATATGACAGAAGTGTGTGGAATGATATGTAGAACTTCTTAATTTTGGTTCTTGCTTTTTTCCTCTCCCACTCACAAGATGACACTTCTGTGTCTTAACCACTCATTTACAGCTGTAGTAAACTGAGAGAGAACATTTGTGTGCCTCAGACCTCCCCATCACCCCTCAAAGAAAGAAAATGCAAAGCCCACTGAAAAACAGTCTGTATCAAGAAATAAATCCCCATCACTATCCAACAAAGTGTGGTTTTTTTGCTCATTTTCTCAGCCCCGTACTTCCTGGTCTCCAAACAAAAATCTAATACACATCCATTAAATATAAATGTCAGTGGTTATAAAAATAAAATGAAACAAATCCCATGTGGCAATAGGTTTCTGATCTGTGGGAGTTGAGTGTTTCAGACAAGTAGACCACATAAAATAATGGAATAACAGGTCCTTTGAAGCCAAGCCTTGTTAGAGAGCGGGTTGGAAGTGTTGGCAGTAACAGGTGTGCCTGTGCCAGCTGTCCTGGGCTCTCTGCAGGGAGAGTGGGCTGCCAGCAGCCTGAGGAGGGCAGGGCTGGCTGTGGCAGAGGATGGGAGCAGAGAGGCTGCTCTGCAGTGCTGAGCCCTGCTGTCAGCCTGACAAGCACCGGAGCCGCAGGAAGAAAATCTTCTGTCAGATTGCATATTTCCTCCATTTACTGAATCTCTTGTGATCACAGCTTGGGATGAGCCGAAGCTTGGAACACAGAAGGGGTTCACAGACCTGATCTTCACTGGCATCTTCTAATTTTATGCTTTTGCTAGGAAAAACACAGATTCCGGGCATTTGCTAGCCACAGATGAAGATAAATTTCAGTTCTGATTTCTTGCACACCTCCTCTGGTTTATTAGGGGATCCTGATATGCTTTGAATGGTGTGTGTTGGGGGCAGGAAGAGGCAGGGATACCTGATGTAGGGGTAAAAGCAATTTTTAAAAAAAGACTTCACACCTGCTGTTTGCTAGCACGGGTGGGTTTGTTTTGTGCTCCATTTTAGTGCACAGTTCACCTTGAGCAGTTTTCTAATGTGACACTGCCTTCCAGTAGGGAAATTTTTTTTGCTTTTTATTTAGTAGTCTACTTAATTCTCACATGTCCATGGAAAGCATGTGCTAAGCATGATCCTCATTTCAATGTTGTGAATATTGTTCTCATTCCTAAAATTTTTATCAGCTGTTGATCAGTACAGCTTTTTATCTTGTTCCTCTTGCTGAAGGCTTGATCTGTTATCTGTGAAAAGACTCCTTTCACCACTGGGAAGAACGGTTTCAGGTTATTTTATTTCATTGCCAGAAACCCAGCAAAACCTTTGGGGCTCACGTGTTTATTCCCTGTAATTCCATATGATAACCCTCTAACAGCATAATATCCTGCAAGCCAGCTGAAATCCTGTCCCTCCCTGGGGTGCTGTTGCTTTGGAAGTGCTCCCTGCCCAGGCAGCTCTCCCTTGGTGTGCATGAGCCTGGATGTGATCACAGGTTTCCATTAATACTGTACTGCGTCAAACGAGGCAGGGCTGTGTCACCTGTGCCCTGTCCCCATCGTGGTTTTAGGCTGCTCTGAAATCCCAATTCCCTGTTATTTTACGCTTCAGTTGTGCTGCGGCAGCTCCCGAGCAGGCACAGCTCCGATGGATGGCAAGCGGTGCTGGCACTCGCTGCTAGCAGATTCCCTGTCACGAGCTAATTACAGCAGAGAGAGGAAGTAAGAGACACTTTAGATAAAGCATCCTTCCCAGCTTGTGGTTTTGAAGCTGGAATGGAAAGGGCCTGGGAAGGGATTATTAACGTACATAAATGGCACCTGAAGAACGCAGTGTTAAATTACTGCGAAGCTGTTGCAGTTTGAAGGAGGAAGCTGTGATCTGCACATCTGCTGTTCTTTGGAAACACTTTCCACTTGTGACTTTCCCATGTGATCTCAGCCTGAGCAGCTGCTGCCAGGTGCCTGGGCTCCCTTCCTCTCCTTCTCCTCTCTCCTGCAGGCATGCTCATTGGGAAATATATCCATGCTTACAGGGGAAATGGCTTCTTCTGCTGCATTTTCTGCTTCATGTGCTTCAGCCTGAGCACTCCACAGCCTTTGGCTGTCCTTGTTTACACTAAAACTGTAAATGGAAGCAAGCTGGCACAAAGGATGGAGTGCTTCAGGAGTTGTGTGTACTCACCTGGCCTTTGTCTGAGCTAAGCCAGTAGTATCATGATACACCTGGAGATGATGTAATCCCTTGTTCTGCCTGTGTTAATGTAATCTCCCGCTGCACTTGGCTGCCTTAAAAAAACACTAACTCTGCAGGTTTGTCAGCATTAAACACCTTCAAGAGGCATAACTCTTGAGTTCTGTTGCAGTGATGCAACTGCAGTGGTTTTGGTGAGAAGGAAGACCTTACTTTGTCAGCAGGGCTGGGTATGAGCAATTGTTGTGATCTACTTGTCCTGTTTTCAGGCTAGCTTCCCCTGGAGCTTCCCTCTGTCTTAGGGGGGTTTTGCTGTCCTACTTCCATGACTCCAAGCTGGCTTGTTGGCAGAGATGTATGTGCAGGAAAGGTAACAAAGGATTCACAGAGCTCTCAACAATGAATTCAAGATAAAATTAGCAGTGTGCATGTGATCTTGAGACCATTTTGCTTGGTTTCTTTAAAGAAAAGTGATTTTTTTTTCTTCCAGTTTTGAATTGACCAGGAAGATAGGCTTCTGATCTTTAAATTGTTCCCAGTCTGTCCTAATAATAGCTTTGGGATTGTCTGAAATAGCTTTCTGATAGAAGGCTGAAACTCCATCTTCAGGGTAAGGATGGCATCCTGTTGCCTTCTCTTTTCTTTTGAGATTAGTGTGGTGGTTAAATTGTGTTCCCTGTAGGCTCACATGTGTATCTGAGCCAAGTGAGAGACCAAAGCAGCTCAGCTTGACTGCAGTTAATATGCGAGCAACTTGCTTTGCTTTGGGAGAAAAAAGAAGTTCCTTTTCTGAGGATTGTTGCTTGAGGCCTTTGTTATCAGCTCATTTCCAAGAGAGGTTTTCTGGGAGATGGAGATTCCATCCCTCCAAGAGAAGAGAGGCCCAAGCCTTCCTTGATGCACATGTCAGAAGTTCTGTGCTGAGCTGTGGTCCAGTGTCTGGAAATAGGGCTGGCAAGCAGGCTGCTACAAATAAGGGAAAGAAATTTATGCTCTCTTTTAACATTGGAGTGAAAAGTACACAATATCAGATTTTTATCTAGGGAATTCCTCCCAGTCACCAGGAGCTGCAGCAAGCAGGACCTTGGGGCCAAGCCACCAGTGCTGATCTTTGGAAAATGAAGCTGCAGAGTGAAACTGGAGACAGAGTTTCCTTAGGTTATCTGAGCCCACATTGCTTGGCTGAGAAATTTACTGCTCATTGCAGAGCAAAGGGGAAGGATAGTCTTATGATAAAAAAATTAAATTAAGACCAGCAACTAAGACTGAGTCAGGAAGTCAGACTTCTTGATTCTGGCTCTAATGCTGAAAAAATCTGAGAAACTACACTGAAAAATTGAGATTAGATTGCTTGACAGTTTTTCAATGCTGGCCACTTAGTGTCTTTCAAGAGGGATGTCATTTGAGCTTCCACTTGAGCAAACCTAAGTTTTTAGAAGTTTTAGCAGTTTTTTTTTATTCCAGCTGTAGTCTGTAAGCATTCAGCACACACAAATATTGTCTCTGCCTCTCTAGACCAATGTGATTTTGTTTGTGTTTCAATCTTAGCTTTACTGATCTAGTTTGCCATCCATTGGTTTGCTTTTAGTCATGCTTTGTGTACATCCCAGGGCTCTTCCAGTCATGTACTGAAAGCTAGTGCTTTTGCTGGTAGTGAGATTGAGTGATTTGGAAAACCAAATTGTTTCTCTTTTTTGGTCTTTTGTGGGGTTTTTTTTGGTTTGGTTTTTGTTTTTTTGTTTTTTTGGTTTTTTTTTGCTATTCCAAACTCCCAAGCAACAGCCACTGCCATGAACTTTACCTCAGTGCACTGACTCCAGTGGCTGCAGTGTGTACCATAAAGATCCAAATTAATGTCTGAGTAAAACATGCTCTATAAGGTAGGATTTAAATATCAAATAAGAGCAAGAAAGAGTCAGAAAATAAACACAAGTAGACTTGCAAAGAACAAGATGGGTCTGACCCTTGTGTGTGTTTGTTATGATTTTTTTTTGTACTTTGGAATTGTAGAATCACAGAATGGTTTGGGTTGAAAGGGACCTTAAGGCTCATCTCATTCCATGCCCTGCCATGGGCAGGGACACCTTCCACCAGATGAGGTGGTCTAAGCCCTGTCCAACCTGGCCTTGAATACAGGGATGGGGCATCCACAACTTGGATTGATATAGGAAGGCTGAATATTGATTACTGATATTGAATGTTGTTATTATTATGAGTATTGGTTTTAATATATGCAGGTTGAGATACCTCTTAAATTGTTAACCTTAAATCTTCAGCAAATGGGGTGCTTGGCATACAGAGAGCAGTGCAAGATACCAAGGCAGAATTTCCAGATCTTCCTGAGTTTAAAAATTATTGGTAATGTGTGGGGTTTTTGCTTTCAGACAGTCAGTGAATCTGATTGGAGCAAAGGAAAATTAAATAGGTGTCTTGAGCTTGGAATGCTGATGAATGAGCAGGGTGCAGAAGCTGGGATGAGAGATCAGAGCAGGAGCAGCAGACCTGTTGTGGATTTCAGGATCCAGTGTCAGGATGTTCCGTGTCTGTACTGGCACGGCCTGAGCACACTGTACATAACATGATCTGGGGTAAGAATAGTCTGCAGTTGTTGAGTCTGCTCACAGGCAACATGTGGTGCTGTGTGTCTAACTACCAGCATTTCTGGAGTGCCTGTTGCCTTTTGATGTTCACATGGGCCTTCACTGCTTTGTATGAAGAGGTTGCTAGAGAGTTAAAATGAAACTGGTGTCTCTTGCTGCTGGTCTCTTGGTGTCACACAGCACGTGAATGTACTGATTTCCTTCAGTGATGGATTTTCATGCTTTAGCTGCTTGAGCTTGGATGGCTGGTGTGTGTTTATTCAATTTATTCAATGTATATTTATTGGAGTGTTATTATTCAAGCTACTCTGGGCTTGAATTATTTAGACCTTTGGCAGGTTCCCATGCATTTGTCCACGCTGGTGTCTGCAGTTGTAAGCTGGGTGTGGGTTGGTGTATTTGTGACTGTGATTGCCTTGCTCCTAATCACACACTGATTGTGGGAGCTGGTTAATGTGCTGCTTGCTCTCTGTAACCATCAACCTTTTTGCAGTCTGTTTCTGTGATAGAATGAAATCTCAAAGAATCTGCAATTTTTAAAAATCATGCTCTTGCCCAGCATTCCCAGCTTGTTTTTCAGGGCTGTGTTCACCCAGATTGGTTTGGGCTTGCACCTGAGTGTTGAAATAACTGAAATAAGGGAAGTGCCTTTTTCTAGTAAAGCTCTGTAGTGCATTTTGTAATCCTGAGGAGAAGCACAGTGTGTCCCAGAGAACAGCAGTGATGGGAGTCAAGTGCTGAGAAGGGAGGGTGTGAGCAGCCAGCATGAGAGAGGCAGCTTGGTTAGTGCCTATCCATGCTGATTTACACCATGCCTTTGACTTGCTAAAGCCCTGGGTGACCTCAGGGAGTCCACACAACCTTATAAGTGTGTATTGAAGGCCTGTAGAATTGCCAGGCTTGTTGCTTGGCTTCCACACCACTGCTGCTAATCCTTGTGGCCAGTTCTTGATGTTTCTATTCTGAGTCTCCTGAGAGTATTGCCTCACTTTTGGCTTCAAGGTTTGTCATTCCATGAGAAACCTCATTTTCATTTGAAAACAGCCATGTGTCTTTCTAGCTGATAAGAAAAACTTGAAAATGTGATACAAGTTTATCCTGATGTCTCAGAAATCAGAAGTGGGTAGAAACAGAATAATAAAGGTTGATTTTTCTTCTCCTTGTATGCATTTTCTCCTGTGTTCTGACTAAAGATTCTAGGTATTTAAACTCTCAATACTGCTATTCATAACACCAGAGTAGTTACAGACCAGACTCTCACTTGGAAACACCTCTGTTGGTTCTGCCCCACACGATGGGGCTGTTCCAGCAGAGCTGGGCTGACTGTGGCGGCATCAACAGCTCCAGCTGAGGACTGCAGCATTATTCCTGCCTTTTCTGTTTGACTTTGCATAAACACAAGGACATCACATATCCTGTTTGCTCTGGTTTTCCCATCTGTTTGGGAATAATAGAGATCAGCGCTTTTCTCTTTAAGTTCCAGAGATGAGAGCTGCTACAATGACAAACTGTTGTCTGAGCAAAAGCTGACACGGGCATTGACGGCGCTGGCGGCTCTGTTCCAGTGACCTTTTATGTGGACTAGGAAAAAGAGGAAAAGCAGAGACAGTGGGAATTCATCCTAAAGTGTTGAGCTTTAAGTGTAGCAGCTGTGGATTTCCTCAGCAATCCAGGCTGATGGGTTTCTTGAAGTGGAGGCTTGGCAACTGGGATTTTGTGGTATCCCTCCCGTTCTTCTTCCTCCCGAGGAGAATGGGTCATGCCGGACAGGAGACTGTGGTGGATCTTCCTGTTAAGGTGATCCCTTATTTTTTAGGGTTTGTAATCATCAAAACCTGTGACTCTTTACCACTGGAAATTGTATTAGTCAAATCTCCTTGTGTTCTCCTCTGCAAACACACTCTCTTGTCTTGCAGTGAGCACAAAGATTCCTCGGAAAAGAAACACAAAGACAAGGAGAAAACCAAACACAAAGATGGCAGCTCAGAGAAACACAAAGACAAACACAAAGATAAAGACAAGGAGAAGAGAAAGGAAGAGAAGGTGGGTGTCTCCTGTGGGAGAGACAAGAGGATGGTTCTGGCTTATAATACTGAATAGAACAAACTCAGTGGGTTAGATGTAGCTTGTACATCCAAGTTTTTATCAACTTGGAGAGAATTATCCCAATGCTAACCCAGACACTTTTTTTTGTGGAGTGGTAGTTATGAAATCATAAGGGCTTTATCTGCAGGTATGTGCACAGAAACAGTTCCACTGTGGAGCTATGTCCACTGGCTCCACATTTTCTCCCATTACATTTCACTTTGCCAAGCTTGGGTTCAGAGACAAGGGAGAAAAATCAGTCATCTCACATTCAGTCCATGCAAGAACAAACTATATACTTAATTCCAATTTGCTGAGGAAATTGGAGGGCCAAAAAGTACTGAATTGACTAAGACTTGGAGAAAATGTTGCCTCTCTGTCATGTAGGTCACTAAGGACTGCAGGGGACGGAGATAGTCACGGTTCCTTCTGCAAGTTAAGGGGTTGTACGTTGGAAAATGCTAATCAACTCCTACTTTTTATGTTTTTCAGATGAAGTCATCTTCTGGTGACATAAAAATAAAGAAGGAAAAGGAAAATGGTTTCTCCAGGTAAGAAATCAGGTGTATGATTTGGAAAAAGCTGCAGTTTGACTTTTTATAGGTGCTCAGTGTTTGAATCCTCTCACTTGGTCTTGAGAAAAAATTGGGGCACTCTTAAGCCCTTCAGACGATATGTTCTTCTCAATTATGAGAATGGGTAGATCTGCTTACCCAGTAACTGGAGATGGGAGCTGTGGAATACCTGGTGTCTGCCTGCACATGCTGGGTTTGTCCAAGTATTCAGGAGCTGGATTCTGCTGAGGACAGACTGAACTATGGGAACACTGGTAGCTGGATTTGAAAGAGCCTCTGTTGTAAAATTGGAACTTGAACCATGCAGTCTGCTGGAGACAGGACCCAGCAAAGCCAGTCCAGATTATCTCTGTGTGTCTCTCCTGTGTTGTGACTGCAGCCTGAAGCTTTTGCAAAGGAGTCACAAGAGTGACATGTACAATTAGAAGTACCTTAGGAAATGCATAGATGTCCTACTCTAGTACTAAATTCCTGCTTATAATAGAACCTCCTGGACTTGAGTGTTGTATCAGTCATTGCTAAGTAGTCTTATTAAAAACCTGAAGTGAGCAATTGATAGAAGAGTACTTTTTCTTAATAGTCAATCAAGATCTCTTGTGACTTGTTTACAATCCAGCCATTGGTTATTTTTAAGGTGCTAAATCAAGTCCACTGACTTACTGAAGGTGTGTGGTATGGTGGATGCATGCATCCATATCTGTTAGTGAAGAACAGCACTTAGTTCATGAATTCTTTCAGTTTGTGAGCCCACTTAAAAATCAAAAAAAAAAAAAATCTTTCCAGTCTTACCACCTTCTTTGGATACAGAGAGGTTGGGAGAAGACACCTACCTGTCCCATGCCTTTTAGGTATTCTTTGTTTGTTTTGAGCTTGCCCTTTTGACATGAGTTCTTCCATCTGTTTGATTTCCCTGCTCTTATTTAGAAATGCAGAGGAAGGAGGCAGGCTTGGCGCAGGGCAGAGGCGCCATCTCCAGGCCCTTTGGGGAATACTCTGGAAATGGAAGGCAATGACATTCAGGTGTTTCATGGTGGAGCAGACAGTCCATAACTCTCTGTGGCCTCTGCTGTTCAGCAGAATGGCATGATGTGCTAATCTCACCAGGGCTGATGGATGCTCTCATATCAATATAACTGAATCCTCTTTGGGTCCAAGAGCATTTTTTCATGTGTTTGAGAAAAGACTAGAGGAGCCATTGCATTTGTGCCTTCTTTGGGGCTAAATGCTGGTTAAGAGTAAAGTAATCATTTTCTTTTTTTTTTTTTTTTTCCTGCTGAAATATTCTTTTACGAGTTCTGCAGAGAAAAATGTTCTCACTCAGATGGTTTTGATTTTCTTCTTTAAGACTTGGTAACAGGAGCAGCGTTACAGTCTTGCAAACAATGCAAGTCAAGGTTCAGCTTGGTCATACAGCTCCTTTCTTTTCACAGACTCACACTTTATTTCTTCCATTACAAAACCTTGTGCAATGTTTCAGTGTTAAAATAGTTAAAATTCCTAGTGACTTTACACACTGTAGTTCTGCATTTCTGCCTGAAAGGGAGAATATATTAAGTGGGACAATTACCTTTTTTTCCATCAATGTTTTGCAACTGTCTCTGTGCTGCAGACTTGTGTTTTAGTCAATTCCAGGCAATGCAACAGAAATGCCTTGGTAGAGCAGCTTGTTTGTATCTCCCCTGAGCTGCATCTTCCAGCACTGCAGTGGCTTTATAGCTGTGAAGGAGCAAACTGCTTGTTCTGCTTCATGGACACACTGCCAGCTAACATGAGACTCCCTAATGTCTCCTGCTGACTATGGTCTACAAAGCTGAATGCTGCTTATTTTAATTCCTGTTTCATCTGATTGCAAAATCCCCATCTTGGCTCAGAAACTGAGTCAATTTGATATAGAAATTGTTGGTGGGACATGAATAAGGAAGCCCAAGATGGCACTAAGTGCTTCAAAATGTAATTTTGGACTCTTTGAGACATCTTTTTCTTTATGAAGATCAGTGAAATGCTTCTCTGAAATCTAGAAATAATGAGTTTGTCTAACAGAATAGTGTCTCTTGCACTCATACTCTTTTTTTTCTTACTGCTAATGTCTTGGGACATTATGGCTGAAAACATTGAGCCTAACTTTGTGGTCTGTTAAAAGGGACAGGATTGTTTTCTTCCTCCAGTTTGGACAGTGAAAAGAGACTGATCTGTTTAACTTTGCCAAATCTTTGTTTCCTTTTCTGGTTTTCACATGCCTCAATATTTAGTTGGCAAAATGTTCCAGGGAATAGCTTTCAAATCTTTGTTTAGTTGATAATCTTTTTCTGTCTTAGAAGGCTCAATAAGGATATTGAGTTGAGACTAAATAACATCCTGCATTTGAGTCCACACAGGCATTTCAGTTTTTAAGTCTAATGGAAAGCGCTGGAAGCTACAGTTGTTTTTACTCAAAACCTCAGAGAAACAAAATGAACTTTGAGCCGTTGAAATTGAACTTGATGTTTCTTGAGAAATGGCAAATGTGTAGACATTGAATTACTCTCCTTACACTGTCTGTGAGTATTCAGAAAATGACACATCTCAAGCCTTTGCTGTCTTGTGATGGCAGCACATCCCATGGAAGACGTGCCCATTTTGCAGATGATTATTTCTTAAAACTTAGCTGTTGCTGGTTTCCAAGAAACTTCATCTTTGAAAGTAGAACTGTGTTTCTTTGCTTCTTTTTGTAGTCCACCACGTATTAAAGATGAACCAGATGATGATGGGTTTTATGCATCTCCTAAAGAGGACTCCAAACCCCTGAAGAGACCTCGAGAGGATGATGAGTAAGTAGCGTGGGTGCTGGTGACTTGGATGTTTGCCTTTAGTTTTAAAAGAAGAATATTGAGGGAGCAGGTGGAGTTTCAAGTGATCAGCACAGACTTCTTGAGATGGGTACTGGAGGTCTGAGACCAGACTCCCTATGCTGTTACAAGTTCTCTGAGCAGGGCAGGGATAGTGTTTGTGCTGTGCAAGGCAAAATGCCACTTACCTGCTTCTGCAGATGGTGCTGTGAAATGTTGCAGAACTAGTAAATAAAAAAGGAAAACCCCAGAAGGCAGGTAAAGACTGATGAAGACTGTAAAACAGAAATGTGAGCACGTGAGGTATTAACGTAGCTAAGAGGCTGCAGTGGTTTCTGTTGGGCAAGGAAATGACTGCACAAGAGGTAGAAAATGCACTGTCAGCCTGTTTGGAGGCAGGGGGAGGTTTGCCTGCACTGCCTGGCGTGGTTTGCCTGGAGTCTCAATGTGTCACAAGTTATGCTGAGGGTTGTTGTCTCCAAGAGAAACACCCATGATGTTTTCCTGACACAGGAACCCCTGAAATACAAGTTCAGCTCCATCTCACTGGGATCTGTGCTGTGCCCATCCAGCTCTTCAGGGTAGTTTGTCTTTATTAGCAGGCAGGAGTCAAAGGCCTGGAAGGGTTTTAGCATGGCAGCACTCCATCCCTACAGCTGTCATTTCCAAGAGACATGGGTGGGACATCTTTTCTTTTGTGTAATCACTTGCTGCCTTCTGCTAAGTTTGTATGGCTTCCCCTCTCACATCTGCAATGGAAAGATTAAGAATTGGGGTGTTCCTGTACGTTAGGGAGTGTTCTGTCTGCTTAGAGCTCAAGAATAGTGACAGTAAGGTAGAGTGCCTATGGATGAGCATCAAGGGGAAGGCTGGTAAGGCAGATAATCCTGCTGGGAGCCTTGTTCCACACCACCCAACCAGGATGAAGAGGTGGATGAACTATGCTATGAATGGCTGGCTGACATTTCACCACTGCCAGCTCTTGTTCTTGTGGGAGACTTTAACCTGCTGGATACCTACTGGAAACTCAACACAGCAGAGAGGAGGAGGCAGGCTGGGAGGTCTCTGGAGTGTGTGGAAAAGAACTTTCTGTCTCAGCTGGTAAGGACAGCTGTGGCCTTTCAGGAGTAGCACCCTGCTGGACCTGCTGTTTACAAACAGAAGGGCAGGTGGGAGATGTGGTGGTTGGAGACTGTCATGGGCATCAATGAGCTGAGACCACCAGCACTGATGTTCCACAAGACCAAGTGCCACTTCTGACACTTTGACCACAACCCTCTGCAGTGCTCCAGGCTGGGGGCAGAGTTGCTGGAAAGTGCCCAGCAGAAAAGGCCCTGGGTTTGGTGGTCAGCAGCAGCTGGACATGAGCCCAGATGGTGAAGAAGGCCAATGGCACATGGCTTGTATCAGGGGAATAGTGTGCTCAGCAGGACCAGGGAGGTGATTCTGCCCCTTTACTGGGCACTGGTGAGGGCACCTCAAGTTCTGGGCCCCTCAATTCAGGGAGGACATCGAGGTGTGGGAGGGAGTCCAGAAGAAGGCAGTGGAGTTCAGGAAGGGTCTGGAGCACCAGTCCAATGAGGAGCAGCTGGGGGGGGTTCAGCCTGGAGGAGACAAAGCTCAGGGGTGACCTTATCACTCTCCAGAACTCCTTGACAGGAGGGTGCAGCCAGGTAGGGGTCAGGCTCTGCTCCCCTGCAGCAAGGGATAGGACAAGAGGACATGGTCTTAAGCTGCACCAGGGGAGGTTTAGGTTAGACATTAGGAGGAATTTCTTCACAGGAAGAGTGACTAGACATGGAATGGGCTGCCCAGGGAGGTGGTGGAGTCACTGTCCCTGAAGGTGTTTAAGGAAAGATTGGACGTGGCACTCAGTGTCCTGGTCTGGTTGACAAGGTGGTGTTGAGTCATAGGTTGAACTGGATGATCTCAGAGGTCTTTTCCAACCTCACTGGAAATGAGGTTGTGTTTATGTAATTTGCCAGTACTCAATTTCGCTATTGTTTGAACTTGTGGGGGGTGCAAAGAGTGAGTCTTGTGGGCAAGGTCCCAGACTGATGACTGGAAAGAGAGTTGGGATAGAACATGCCAATAAGGTTATACCCATTTATCCCATCCCATGGAATCACTGAGTGGCTGCTAATGCTTTTGAATCGATTCTTCATTGAGGAAGATGTTTGATTCAGCAGTGAAGCTTGTGGAGAGGTATTGATAATAACATCTTGTAGGTTTTCAAGGCTGTTGTGCTGGATTGGGATTATTGAGTCTTCTGAAAGAGCAGGGTATAAATTATATTGTTTAGAAATTAAAAATGCCAGCTATGCTGCAAGCTTGTGCACGTAAACTTTGTATGTCTATGACTTCTTATTTGTACTGGAAAATGGATCAATTTCATCAGCAAGTCTTTTTGCTCTTAGTGCTGACTACAAACCCAAGAAAATTAAAACAGAAGACATCAAGAAAGCAAAGAAAAGGAAACAAGAGGAAGAAGAGGTAATGTGACAGACGAGTTTATTTTTATAAAGAAAAGCCAGGCTATTTAGTGTGGGATTATGCAGAACAGAGGGAATCTGATTTTGTCTGGAACAGAGCTGTGTGTGGCAGATCCCCACTTAATGTGCAGATATTAACTTATCTGAACAGTAATTTATAAAAAGTCAGGGAAGCTTTCTTTCCAACCCGTAAAACAATGGGTGGAGAAGATGCCTCCAGGACATGAACTTCCAGGCTGTTCCAGGCAATTCACAGTCCTTCTGTGAAGGAGCTGGCAGGGGGCAGGGGAGCCTTGCTCACAACATGTGGTAATTGCACAGATGATGTGGCAGGGTTCAGAGGCAGGGAACAGGAAAAGAGATTAGATGCTAAAAGGAAGCTTAAAGCATTTAGATGGAGCCTAGGTGGAAATTTCTTTGGAGAGGGACTTGGAAAAGGTTAGCCATGATTTGAGACTGACAAACCACAAAAGACCCCCTTGTGAGACACATGTTGCAGCACCTCTGGGCCATGGGGCTAATTTGTCCCTTCAAAGGAAGTGTCCCTACACTGACCATGCACCAGGATAATCCCAGAAGCCACCTGACCATGGTGCTTGTGCTCTGCAGCATTTGCCAGACCAGACACACCAGTGCAGGCCAGGGAGGAGGTTCTGTGACACAACAATTCCCTTCCCATGGCCCAGACTTGCCCCTTATCAGGTGATAACTGGCTGTGTACATTTAGCATGTCCCCAGTGTAAAGTAAAAGAATTTGCCTGAAAACTTGAGTGGGACCATCAGCAGACTTTGACTTAATGGGATGATCTAAGAGCACATTTATGTGGTGAAGCCACAGGAATTCAGCTCTTATATACCCCAAGAGAGAGTCTTTTAGTTTTAACATATCTTTTCAGGGGAGGGGGGAAGTATAGTAGCTTGTTCTAACAGCATCTTACTCATTTTGCAGGACAGCAAAGCAAAGAAAGTCAAGAGCAAAGATAAGAAAGTCCCTGAAGCAGACAAAAGAAAGAAGCCGAAAAAAGAAGAGGAGCAAAAATGGAAATGGTAACTATATATAGTCAGTGCTGTAGGCTCCCATCTGCACCTGGACTTGCCTGTACCTCCCATGCTGGCTGAATAAGCACATCTGGCTTTCTCTTCTGTTGATTCATGAGGATTTGTTCTGAATAATTGGCTTACTTTCTGGTAAGCTCTAAATAAATATCTCATTCACTGTGTTCATCCTCTGAAGTAGAAGTGATATCCCTAAAACAGGAAATAAGTGTTTTGTGGGGTTGTCTGGGTGGTTGTTTTTTTGTTTTTTTCCTATCTGTGTCATGTAGAGGCTGCCTATAATGATCAGATCCCAATATTCTTGTGCCCAGAAGCTGCTCTGTGCTGAAACCCTTCAGAGCAGTAGGAAAGCTTGGAGGCTTGGGGGTGTCAGCAGGAATATATTAATAGGTGCAGGTGGATTAAGGAATATATTAATGTGTGCAGATGGGTTAAGCAGTATTCTAGTAGAAGTTATCTGTGTTCCATAGAGGTACGCATGAGTGGGTGTCAGCTGTGCCTCTCAAAACTGCTCCTGCCTCTGGCACAAAAATGAGACTTGATCAAGTGACCTAAGTTAGCTGAGCCTGTTTGACAAATGATTTCTGAAAATGAGTTTTAAATGAAAAACACTTTCTGTCTTGCCCAGGATCCTTAAGTAACATCACTGAAGTTGTACTTTCACCCACTCTTAAATTTTTTTTGAACCTTTTTTAAATAAGTCTGACCTTTGTGGTTCATTTGGAAGACAGACCTGTGATGCATCAGTAGTGCTCTGTGTAAGAAACCTGCTGGATTTTTTTTAACCCTCCATAGTAATTTAAGCTGTTATTTCTAGATTTGAGGGAGCTACCATTTTGTGTGTTTTGAAGTTTTAGCCTTAGTACTTCTCTCATTTTAGTGCATATGTACTTCTTGAAAGTGTGTGTGTTTTCTGCCCATCTGTAATGTATTTTTATGACCTTTCAGGGATGTTTCCTTGATCTATTCTCAGATCATTTGGCTGTTTTTAATAGATCTGTAGAGTTGGGGAAAGTCTTTGCAATCTTCTTCAATCCTGTCAGGTTCAATCCTTTACTCCTTCATTGACACTATTACTGATTCATCCTTAAAAAGAAAAAAATCTTTTGTAGTGTTTATAGTTATTATATATTTCTCTTTGACTGTCACAACTTCCTCAGAACATCAGCACTTGCAAATCTTTTTCATACTTGAATACTCCCTTAGAAACTTGGGTTTCCAGCCTCTCCCCAAAACTTCCCCTTTTTCCTGAGCAATCCGCTTTTTTCTCGAATCCTTTGACAGCATATTTAATGTGCTGTAACATTCCCAGACTACAGGGATACAAAGCAATAGGAAGCTACAGAAGGTCTTTTTAAACCTTAACAATCTGTTGTCTTTTTGGCTTTGTCTCAGCTCCCCTTACTGGTTCCGTCTAACAATATTCTGTTATCCCAGCTCCCTTCTATTGTGGGCTGTATTCTTGAAGAGCAGACCTTTACTGGAAAGCTGTGCTGTTCTCCCCTCACTTACCTGGGCAGCACAGGCCCCTGTAGTGGTGTTAAACCCTGCAGTTTGTGCTTACTGCTGAGGAAAAGTGCCTTGGAAAGCATGTTTCACAGAATTTGGCACAAGGTAGCTGATTCCTTCTGCTGATGTTGCTGTCATCCATCTGCAGCTTTGTATAGCCTGTCTCTGCTGGACAAGGTTTCATCTGCACTTCACTTGTTTCTCTTAAGGGCATTTTGTGTTCCATCTGAGTCAATTTTCTGAGAGCCTGATACCTTTTTTTGGCTGTTTCCTCAAGTGCTTGCTGCCTTGAGCATTTTAATCCTCACTTGTGTGAGTGCTTGATGCAGACATCCCCAAGGCACTGGCCTCATTCATCACCATGTGCAGCTCTTGCAGGGGTCATTTTCATGCCCCACCAACATGTGAACAATGTGATCCAGAAGTGCACCTTAGGAGCACTTCTCCCACTTTGTGTCACAGCAAGTTCATTTCCTTGAAAGAACATATCCCTGAGGTATGTTCTGGGGTTTTTTTCCCCAAGAATGTTCTCTCTTTTTATTCCACTTGAAAGATATTCTCTAGCTTTTCCTTCCTGAGCCACCCTGGCATATTTAGACAGGGTTGATGTGGGATTTAATTAAGAAGCCTATATGACTGATGAGTTGTTGCTGGAATCAGTAAGCAGCATTCTCCCACAAAATCATGTGTACAACATTGCTTTAGAACCAGAAACTGCCAAGGGCAGTGGTGCTGTAATGCTTTTCCTGCTTGAAACTAAATGAGGATGAAAAATGAGCTACACTCAGGAGACTCACTTTTATCTTTTGTCTTAATGCTTATGTGTGATGTGTAGGAAGGTGGAGGTGGGATTGGGGATGGTTTGTGGTCTTTTGGGGGCACACTTTCTGGTAGTTTTGAGCTTAGAAACTACCCCATGAATCCCATGTTTCCTTGTAGCCTTCCCAGAAGGCACAATGTCCTTCTACTATCTGTTTAAACTGCTGCCTTTCTAATACTGCTTTTACATGCATCCTTTGTAAAAGAACAGGAAGGGATAGAGGTACTGAATTTCTCACCAAGTAAATACCAGAGGAATAAATTTAAAAATACAAGAATGACAAACCTGTCCTGAAAAGCAGTAACTACTGTGAATGATGCCCTTATTTTATTCCTACTGGAATAAAATTGATCATTGTGAGAGAGAAGAAGCTTATTCTGGCTGAGAGTGGTTTAGATTTATTTTGCTGAAAGGAGCTTCTGGGTGGAAGAACCTAGGCCTATGTTTGACAAAATATTTATATTTCTAGCTTCTAATTAATAAAAGAAAAACAAAACAAAGCTCAACAATCATTAGGAATGTAAATATTTGGAATCCGTGTCAATATTGGTTTCTCATATCAACATGGTTTACTCAAGCCCTCTTTTCAGCCAGGGACTGAAGTCTGACATGCAGGTCTGTATTGATAGCTGGGTTTGGGTGCTGTTGAATCTCATCAGAAGAAGTCAGGTCCAGTGGTGTGGTCAAAGATGGTGCCTTTCAAACTCCAGCCAGCTGCTGTGTTGCTGCTGTTCCTAAATTGTTGATGTACAGACACGAGTGAAGCATTTTGAGTGTCTTCTAGCAGAAACTCTTGTCTCTGTACAGTGTTCATCTTCCATGCTGTGACTTCTGTCTTGGTAGAGATGAAGCAATCAGTCAGTGCATCACAACTCCTGAGATGCAGGCAGTCCATGCACATCCTTCCTCAGCTGCTGTGGCACCTGGAGTGGCAATGCTGCTCTTTAGGGCTGACACCAGACAGAAGCTTAAACTCCTTTTTTTTTATTGTCATGGGTGCTCAACAAAGTTGTCTGGGCAATTCAGAGACTGAGTGCTGTGACAGGTTAATGGTCTTCCAGTTGATTGATCACTAAGGTGAAATAGCCTTTCCCAGCAGGGAATCCTGTGCCAGCAGCATGTAGCAGTAATGTCGTGGTAATCATGAAAGGAGCTTGGAGAGGGGGAGTGTGGAATCAGTGGCCTGGGCACTGGGAACTGGGGGGAGGATCCTGGCCTGGCAGGACCCTTTTCTCTGCAGATGAATTGCTGACCCTTTTCCCTTGGAATGTGGGATTGGTGGCGCCTGCCTTGCTGTGTTGTGATACCAAATGCATCACTTACAAAGCATTTTTATAGAGCAGTTTTTATAGAGCATCTTTAAGGCAAACATGCAGTTTTCTGGGATGCTCTGTTTTTCTTCAACTATGCTTTTCTTACCCAGAGAATTGGAATGAATTTTAAACAACAGAGCAGTTTTAGTTGTTCTTGTCCAAGCAGGTTTGTTCTCATTTAGGTCATAAATGAACATCTGTTTCTTTATCTCTGCCCTTAATGGCATATTGTCCACATCTGAAAGCAGCTGCATAATATACCACAATTGTTTGACTTTGCTGAGCAGGCATCCTGGACCTGATGTTGGATCACAGCTGAAACTAATTTGGCATGATCCTAGCTGCTTTACAGGGTCCAAGTCTTATTTTCTTAAGATCTAAGCAATTTCAGCTGTGTGATTTTGTGAAAAGAGGAGCACATGAGAGGTGAGGAATAGGATGGCATCAGATAATCTGCAGCCCAAGTTGTTCTGCTCATGGTTATGACTGTGCTTTTGGAAAAAGAAAAAGAAGGAACAAAAGGAATTAAATAGGGATAGTACATTGAGTATTTGTTGTTGGTGTGTACCTGACGAAGCAGTGATTTCTTGCTGGTTTAGCATACTCTCATACCCACACAGTAATAAAATGAAGATTGGGAGCTTAAAATTGTATTGGTTCATATTTCTCTCTTGAAGGTGGGAAGAAGAGCGCTATCCTGAAGGCATCAAATGGAAGTTCCTAGAGCACAAAGGTCCTGTATTTGCTCCACCATATGAACCTCTGCCTGAAAATGTCAAGTTTTATTATGATGGTGAGTTAATCTGTGTTTCTACTAGCTAGGAAGAGAAATAAACATCTCAGGGTATTGCAGTGTTCTTCTGGGGACTGAAGAGCTGAGGAGGTGGTTGTGTTGTAGTGATTCACTTAAATCAGCTCCTCAGCAGCAAAGTGAGGTCTGTGGAAGGAAAGGAATTTACCTGAGCCTGCTGAATTCTGCTCACTGGAGTGACACAGGGATTGAACCTGCTCTCAGTCCCTTATGGGGGTGAATCTCTCAGGTTCCTTAGCAGAATGAGGGTGTCTGATGCCTCAGAGTAGCAGTGACCAGTGGAATATGTAATTGTAGCTGCCTCATCACTGGTCACCTTTAGGTTTGCTCTTGTTTTCTTTAACCTCAAGAACTGCAACTGCCATCACCCATGGTGAAATTCATCATCATTTGGTGGCATGAGCGAAATAAAAGACAATTGAATTTGGGTACAGATGATTAGGATCTTGTAGGAATGAATGGGATGACCCTGGCCTCAAGGACACAGCCCTCTCATGTAAGTCATGGTCCCATTCCCTGACCACTGCCTGTGGTAGAACTAATTGGTGTGGGATTTAAGTATCCTGGGCTGCCTGGCTGGTAGAGGCTCATGTGGAAGGGATTATATGATGTGATGCCTGTTGGAGCCTGGACTTGATGACCTGTGTGTTTCCTTTCTGTGATCATGTTAAATGAAGGATCAAATTAACCCAGGATTGAATTAAGTGGGAGGTATTTGAATGGATGAAAATGTAATTTTTGGTGATGGGGACATCTGCACATGGAACTCTTCCAGGAGCAACGTGCTGTTTTCATGTGACATGACACAGTCTTTTGAAATACTGAGGAATAGGTGGCATTACATTTTCAGCAGCAAAGTAGTGAAATAAATATGCTGTAGCCTATTAAAGGCCATCTCCAAGCAAGTAGCACAGTGATCAAGGGTGTCTGCAGCCTTCTTTCTGAGGGTTTGATAAGAACTGATGCAAAGTTGGCAATTGTTTTCCTGTACTGAAAAATGCATGATCTCTCCTGTTGTCTAGAGAAGGGGAGGGGCAGATTGCAGTGTGCTATCCCTTGGTGCAGACAGCAATAAGCTCCTCATCTCTCCAGCCATCTATTTCACAGAGCCTCTGCAGGGATTTCTGCAACCTCTGCCTCTGTCATCACAGAAATTCATCAATAAGCTCAACAGTCATGGGCTGGGCAGGGAGGGGGTCTGGCAAATAAAGACATCCCATAAGTCTTCCTTGAGAAACTAGGCAAAAAATCAGATGTCTGATTTACAGAGCAGCTGCTGAGAGCCTCTGTCTGTGCTCACAAGGCATTGTCTCATTTCAAGATTATCCCAGGGTGATTTGTAGAGCCCAGTAATGAGGCTGTGGCTGGCCAGCAGCCGGCTCACACCGGAGGAATCTGTCCCTGGCCTAGGGATTCACTGCCTGCTTTCATCTCACATGAAAACTGCTGGGGCTCTTGGAAGTGCTTGCAATACTGACTCGGGGAAGGAGCTTGAAATGCCAAAGCCATCCTTTTTCAGTGCCTGTGGGTTAACCAGTCACTGTCACAGGTGACTTGCACATTTTTCTGTAGATGGGGCAGGGTAAGAGTGGTGGTGGCAGTTGCAGTCATGGCCATGGGGTTTCTTCTGCTTCTTATGTCCCCTGGTTGCTCTCTGGATTTCAGTTTTAAATCAGGTAACTAATATTCATGCTCTGCAATAAATCCTTTCTTTACCAGCTCTGTCACTAAGAGTCTTTTCAAACCTTTGTGGGGAAAAAAAAAAAAGAAATTGTTTCCAATGAAATATATTCTAAAGTGATTAGATAAAGGTGTCTGAGCCTTCAGCTAGCTGGGAAAAATATCAGACATTTTAGCCCCATAACATGTTACTAACTCGATAGCCTCTGTCAAGCTGAAATTGCAGCCTGGAAAAACAGTTTCCCTTGCTGTCTCTCCCTTCCCCCATTTCCTGTTATAAGCAAACAAATGCTGTATTTTAGGTTACAGCTTAAAAATTGGCAGAGTTACTGTTGGTTTAATTTAATTGTGGAATATTCTCAGATCATTTGGAGGACGTTTTGCTAAGTCCTGTTTTACGAGGCTTTATAGATCCTAAGGCTTTTTAGTTGACTCCCATGCTTTAATTTTAGAGATGATGCAACTTTTGAAAATATGTAGTAAACCCAAAGCATGGTATTTTTTTTTCCAAGAGCACAGATTGAGCAGTTTCCTGTGTTCACTTGTATGCAGTAAAATGGTTGTTAAAAATCCCCAGGTACTGACGGCCAAGCATTGGAACTTTAAATATTTCTTGCAACTAAACTAGCTGGAGATGTGAGCTGCATGCAGAATCCTTCAGAGGGATCACTGGCACCCCACATTTCATCAGGAATGCAGTCAGGACCAAAAAATGCTCGATTGGAATGTTAGATGTTGAATGCACAGCCTCAATGCAGCAGCAGCCTCTTTCCCTTGTGCTTCAGTCTCCCCTTGCAGCAATTCCACTTTGTGCTGCAGTCATGCAGAGAAGCTGGAATGTGACCCCTCCATTCACTGACAGCTCAGTCTTTCTTAAAAATGACTGCCTTTTGAGCCTGCTTTGGAGAGGCAGGAGTGCATTCCCACAGCAGAGGGAACAATTAGCAGAACCCTGACACGTTTCCTTGCAATGAAGGGAGAGTTCAATATTTGGCATCTCTTTCCAGCCTATTTGTAGAGCATCCAGAGGAAGGGCTCTTCCTGCCTGCAAGCAGCTAAAGGCTGGAAGGGGTGTTCCAAGGTGGAGTCTGTCTGTGCATTGAAAAGGAATACAGAGACTGTTTTTCCCACATGTCTGAGTGCTGGAATATGAAATTTAATAAAATCCCTGGCTTTTTGACATCAAACAGCAGTGTCTCCCCAGGAGCACGCCCAGCACGGGGGTGGCTCAGCAGAGGGTTTCCTGCAGCAGGCCTTTTCCCCTTCCTGCCCTGCAGCCCAGACCTGCCTCACATCAAATTGCTGGTGCTTTTTTTAATGTTTAGATTCCAGAGGAATTTTTTTTCAAAATGTTTGTGGTGGAAGTCAGGCAATTGTGCTCCTCTGTTTCCTTTGTCCATTCAAGTTGCTGTATTATGTAACATTTTAAGACAAACTTCTCCGTAGTAAAAATATAATCCTTTAGGGTAGTTACTGTGTTCTCTTTATGACTTTGATTCCTGTTTACCATTTTCTTTAAGAACAAAACCTTTCTTTGTAGGTAAAGTCATGAAGCTGAGTACCAAAGCAGAAGAAGTTGCCACATTCTTTGCAAAAATGCTTGATCATGAGTACACTACAAAGGAGATCTTCAGGAAAAACTTCTTCAAGGACTGGAGAAAGGTATGCACATAGTCCTGGGCTGCAGTGACTGTGGACATGGCCAGTGTCTCCTCAGCACTGACCAGTGAAAAGGGGCTGCTGTTCCATGCACACAAAAGTTGGCTTGAGGCAACTAAAAGCTGCCTCAGACTGTAGCTGTGAAGTTTCCCATTTATCCTGTAGTTTCACCAGGAAGGACCCCACCATAAATGCCTTTCTAAACCAGCAAAGTCAGGTTCCTCTTTTGCAGCACCATGGGGTGTAGCTGTCTTGTCTGTTAATGCCTTGTGTAAGAGCCAGATTTGCTACTAGGAAACCCCTTCCAGAGATGTTCACTTTGGTCATCATCCATAACAGCAAGCCTTTAGATAACTTTGGTGCAGTTTTCCTGGATCTATTTCTGGGTTTTTCTCCCCATCCCTCAGCAGTCCCAGTCAGGGTGTGGGAGTTCTTTGGGAAGTGGTGCAGTATGCCCAGTGCCTGAGGAGATCAGAGCCCTGCAAGGCCAATGCTCCATGGGATCTGTTGCTTGTCCTTTCCTCTTTGACCTCAGCTGGAGTGAGCCTGTGCAAGAATTTGGGGATTCCTGGGGGGGTTATTGTGAGAATCTGCCTGTTGTTCCTGTTCAGGCTGCCTGGAGTAGGGTAAGCTCTGCTATGCATGAAAACTTTGTGTGTGTGTAAACTTAAAGCACTGCTTTCCTTCTGCAAGGAAATGACCTCTGAAGAGAAGAGCACTATCACCAACCTCAGCAAGTGTGACTTCACCCACATGAGCCAGTATTTCAAAGCTCAATCAGAAGCTAGGAAACAGATGTCCAAGGAGGAAAAACAGGTACCAGTGGGAATTCTAGGAGGCTTCATAGTTGTAAACATCTTTGTGCAATCATTCCCCTTGCTGTGCATATGTCAGTGTTTTTCACCAGCTTTCAGATTATTGCTTTCATGTGCACTGTGCAGCTTAGGTAGGGCAGAGCACTGTGTTTACAGCTGAATCTTCATCCTGACTTGAAATGATATTGATAGGGCTGATCCTGCTTAGGGAAAGAAAGTTAAGTAAGTAACTGCTTAAGTAAAGTTAAGTAACTGCTTAAGTCAATAAAGAGAATCAGAGGTGCTGCCTCTGGGCTCCTTGGTCCCTGGGAAATAATGAGCAGTGGATAGTCAGTTAAGGATGGCTTAGATCAGGATGGTGGAAAGGATACAGCAATGCCATTAATGAATAAATTGAGAGAAGAAATCTTAAACATCAAGTAATGCTGTTTTTTGAATTAAAAATGAACTTTATTATCCAGCAGTGTGGCTACGTGTCTCGTAGGTTAAGAGTTAAATTAACTGCAATGAATGTTGGAAGGTGGAAACTTTCCCCAAGTTCTCAGCTTGATCTTCTGCAATGTTCTAGTAATTGTCCTTTGAATGAAGGGCCTGGCAGCTTGGAATTACAGCCTTTGGGATCAGAGGGATTCCATCAAAATGGAGAGCCCTTGTCTTCCTGCTGTTTCTGTTTGATAAATGTAGGTGAGCCCTTCAGTTCCTGTCCATGGTAGCTCTTAAAATGGAGCAGAAGTGGCTTTTTCTGTTTCTTAGCTGGTGCAGCAGTGCTGTCTGTGGGTCAGATGTTTTATTTTGAGCTGCAGTGTTTTTATTTTTCCTGCTATATAATTAGAGTTCAGGCACATAAGTATGCAGTGAAATCTCAGCACATTCTTTCTTAGAAGACTGTGTTCTGCTTGTGAAACCATTTGCTGACACAGGCTTGACATGCAGCAGCCTGGAGACATTCCTTTGCCTGCTTTCTGATGCTGAGTTCAAACACTGAAGTCTTTTGTACACAGAATTTTTATACATAAACACAAGACAGGAAGTCCAGTGGATGTCAAATGCTCAGTATAAAATATCAAATAGCAGTGCTGTGCTGGGGGCACCCTTGAAGCTGAGATATATGGATAGAGATACACCCCTCTATTGTGGCAAAATAGTAGCTGCCTTCAGCAGCACTGATCTGTTTCCCTCAAATACAACTTTTCAGAGAGTTTTCATGCATTCTTTCCTCTTTTCCTGTTTGTGCTGTGTGCATTTTATGAATGCTTTTCTGGCCAGTCTAATACACTTGAAATGATGGGGATCTGGTTTTTGGTTGGGTCTTCATCATTAGTGTGGCACAAATACAAAAATGCTTCAAGTCTTGGCATATAACGGTGTGTGTGGTGCTGCTCGTGCCATATCATCTTTGCCTTTGGCTTTTCCCAGAAAATCAAAGAGGAGAACGAGCGGCTATTGAAGGAGTATGGTTACTGTGTGATGGACAACCACAAGGAGAGGATTGCCAACTTTAAGATTGAGCCCCCAGGTCTGTTCCGAGGTCGTGGGAACCACCCCAAAATGGGGATGTTGAAGAGGCGCATCATGCCCGAAGACATCATCATAAACTGCAGCAAGTGAGCACTGCACGCTTCACGCCTTCCCTTTGCTTTCTGCAGCTCATTTCTTAAAACCCTCTAGAAGTTGATACTCAAACATGTAGAATTAGGGATGCAGCTTTTCTTGTTCTCATATGGATAAGAAACTGAGTCATACAAGCAAAGACTGAGCAAGGCAATCATGGGTTTCATGTAGAACTTTTTCAACATATTTTCTTCCTCACGCCTACAGCCTACATCTGCCTAAACTGCCTTTCCTGATAGTATTCCCAGAAAATAATTTTCTTATACATAGGTTGCCCTACCTTGTCTTCCATGATGTTGAAGGCTAAGGTTTGGTGGGCTTTTCTTCACTCTATCCAGCCCTCATAAGTGTCCACACTATTACATACAGTGTTCACAAATCAAAACTGGTCCTAGCAATTACAGTCTAATTCTTCAGCAGGTACATGTTAGTAGCAGTTACATTGCTGTTCTTTGTTTAATTTTATTTACTTGGTTTCCTGCTTGTGGAGATAATGCATTTCTGTTGCCTCAGTTCCTTTCCCTGCACTTTCTTTGTGTGATGCTGTTTATTACCTTCTCTGTTTTGATGCTGGTGGGATTTCCTTTAACTAGCTTTTATCATCTGTTTTCTGATTCTCTGTAGGGATTCCAAAATCCCTGCCCCTCCACCAGGACACAAATGGAAGGAGGTTAGGCATGATAACAAGGTGACCTGGCTGGTGTCATGGACTGAGAACATCCAAGGCTCTATCAAATACATCATGTTGAACCCTAGCTCAAGAATTAAGGTAAAGATCCAGTTAAAAAAGCAAAAACAAAGCAATTTTGCTGGTCATATTTCCAGGAAGCAAACGTAGCTCGTGGTTAGGAGAGATATAGGAGGTATGGCTGTACCTGGCTGTTTCATCCTACAGTGGTTGAAAAACATAGGGAAGCTTCTGTGCTTCTGTTCCCCCTTGAAAAGAGAGGATACAGTTACTGCCCAGGAGAGCAGAGAAATCTGGAAAAAGTCAAAGCATCGTGTTATTTCTAGTAGGAATCCTTTAACCTGTGTAAACCTAAAAGGAAGAAATTTATCCAAGAGCAGTCTTGCTCTGGTGGATATTTCACATACATTTGGCCTTAACTTCCCCTGCCTGGTGTTACATTGAAGTTCTAATCATGGGTTGTTAATTAGTTGTTTGTAAAATTAAAAACCCAGCCAGGCTCCTGGCTGAGAAGGCTGGTGAGGAGCTCATGACTGAAGGAAAATAAACTCCTGCTGTGGGAGCAAATACCCAGTCTGTGGATCAAGTCCATAAAAGCAAGAATTTAAGCTCCTTTCATGAAGTCTTTTTCTGAGAGATTTTTTCCTGGATTGGAAACAAGGAGTTTGTCCTACAAATACAGGAGGAAAAATATCTCTATTCCCTGTGAATTCCTGCCCTCTTTTTGCTGTGTCTTGAATATATAATAATGATGATGAACTGTTGATGTTGCTTTTGCCTTTTATGGGTATTTAATTACACAGCTGAAAGAACATAAGTGCCATCTGAATAAAGCAAAGGAAACCATTTGTATTTTGAGAAGCAGGGAAGATGTGTTCTTTTGTGTCTCTCTCTAGTTGCTTCCATGGAAGTATTTAATATCATGGAAATCTGAATGACCTGCAGCTGTGTGGCAGCACAGTGTGAAGCTGAGCTGTGCAGCAGCAGCATCTCAGTGCTTTTGTACAGCCAGACTGTTTGCCACACATGGGCTTGCAAAGCCTTGAGATGCAGATTGCAGCTAGTCCTCTGCCTGCTCTGTAGTTCTGACTCTGTTCCAACTTCCCTGCAGGGTGAGAAGGACTGGCAGAAGTACGAGACAGCTCGGAGGTTGAAGAAGTGTGTAGATAAAATCCGGAATCAATACCGAGAAGACTGGAAATCCAAAGAGATGAAGGTTCGGCAGAGGGCTGTGGCACTGTACTTCATTGACAAGGTGAGGCTCCTTCCTTGGCTCCTCTCACCTTCCCTGTCCTGCTGGGAATACTTGGGAATGCTTGTGTTTGTCTTGAAGGCAGAATTGAGCCCAGTTACTAAGGTATCCTGAGACTTCCTGGTGGGCAGGCTCCTTTTCCTTCCCATTACCTGGAATCCAGAGCAATGAACTATTGTACTAAACACAGCTATTTCAGGCAGCATTGTTCAGTTCAGGCAAAACTCACAGCCTGGTTCCAGAATCACCCAGTTGGATTAGTGGGAAGTTTGTGTGGGCCTTTTGTCTCCAGCTGCTTCAGTTTTCCTGCTGGGAATTTCTGCTGGTTTGTCACCTCTTCAGCATGAGGTCACAGTTGTGAGGTTTTGTAATTATGCTAATTTTTTCACCACAGCATAAAGAAAACTGCAGTTGTGTTGATGCATTTAAAGCAACATAAAACCAGTTCCCAGAGAGCTGCTCCCTAGTAGCATATGGTGTCTTGACTAACTAAATTAACAGGTTTTGTTCAAAATGGCTTGATGTAAACCAGGGAGCTTTGATGTGAATAATTCTGGTTTCATATGACCACTGAAGATTTTAAAAGTTAGAAATTGTTTTAGCCAGCACTGTTAAAATATGTGGTTTTATGCAGCCAAGTGTAGCATTTAGATAATTTATACAAGCCAATATTTATATAACCTGTATGCTATTTGAAATGTATTTAGTGTGCAGTGAATAGGTAGGATCACAGAGGATGAACAACTGAACCATATGAATTGTTTCAAGTAGAGTTCACATGGAAGTCAATTTTTAAAAACTGCCACACTTTTTGAAATTAATTTCCGTCAGTCAGACCTGTCTCACAGTTTGAGTTACTTAATGAGCAAAAGTTGGTAAAGCATGCTGGCTTAAACTCTTGAAAAAAAAATATACTCAAGATACTCTCCTCTGGACCCTGCTGTTTCTAGGCCAGTATCTGAAGGTTTGCAGCATCTCTTTATTCTGGGGACAGTTTTAATTCCTTCCCTCTCTTGTAGCTTGCCCTGAGAGCTGGTAATGAAAAAGAAGAAGGGGAGACAGCTGACACTGTGGGCTGCTGCTCTCTGAGAGTAGAGCACATCAAGCTGCATCCTGAGCTGGATGGGCAGGAATACGTGGTTGAGTTCGACTTCCTCGGGAAGGATTCCATCCGATACTACAACAAAGTCCCTGTGGAGAAGAGGGTAAGCACCCCCACAAGCACATACACACACACTGCATAGCACAGAGGTGTGGTCAGCACAGTCTGCAAGGCATTAAGAGGTTGCTTTATCACTGCTCAAGATACCAGGCCAGAAAATAAGTCAGTTAGTGTGACATCCTTGTGGTGCGGCACAGCCCAGCAAATGAGATGTTCAGACATCTTGCAGCTCTTCCCTGTGGTCTCAGTATGAAGAGTTGATGTACAGGACTGTAACAGCTGTGTTAGACAAGCTCCCTGGGTCTCATTCTCCTCATCAGAGTTGGTTTTGTCACCTATAGATGCTGGAGTTGCAGGCCCATGTGACGGTTGTGAAATACTGCTGGCACTGGCAGAGCAGCAGTTTGATTGGGGCTTTGATAATAAACACCTCTGTCACAGTGGTTTGGGTCACGTTGGAGCTGAGCCCTCACAGAGTAGATCTTAATCTTGGCTGCTCCAGAGCCTGTGGAGAAGGTGCACTGGTACCTCTGGCCTATGAACTTGGGTGTCTGCCAGCCAAGACTTCTTATGCCATGTCAATTCTTTTACTTCTGCTATCCACCAGTTGCAGATCTGCTGTGATTTTGGCCTCATTTCAGAATCAATCCCTATCCAGCAGCCTGAACCTGGAGGGCACTATCCAAAGTGGGCTTTGCATCTGGCCCACAACTCTGTGGTGTGAGATACCCTGTGTATAATACTGTGGTAATTTCATGACAGCCAGCAGTAAATGTTGGTGCCTTGAGGAGCAAAACAACTGAAAAAAATTAAACTACTGCTGCTCTGGAAATTAATGTGTGCTGGAATTCTTGGTTCCCTTGTAAAGAAGAAAACATATTTTTCTATTTAAATTTATTGGTATCTCTTGGTATTTTTTCAGTTCTTAAAATGGGCAGTTGAGTATTGTGGAACTAGAAATCTTTTTATATTGGGTGTCTATAGAAGAATGTGTGTTGTTGAGAAGCTGGAGAATTGGAGCATGCAGAGCTGAGATTTGTGGTCTCTGTTATAATCAAAGATGCTTTGATTATTCTCTCTACCCCAGTGAGACATGTTTGGCATGAAATTGTATGAAACAATGCAGCAGGGTTGGTTTCTTGGAGCTTCAATCCATGGGAAATGGCTCAGGGGTCTCTTGGGCACAAGTAATAATGGGAGAGTAAGGAAAAGGCAGTAGCTTGTGGGTCTCTTTCTCTGTTAGGCAGCTACACCAGAGCAGTTAAGTCTCCTGACTGTAATTTTTATCCAAAGGATGAGAGGGCATTTTAATCTAAGGATGATGAGGGCATCTTATTGGGGAGGAACCTGCAGCACAAGCATTGCATTGAGAGATGGGTCTTTGCCTGCTGGGAAGTAACACCCAGCATCATCACTGTTCCCTGAAAGCAGCTTAATGGCTCCCTGGCAGTCCTGCTTTCCTACAACTTAGTACTGCCCAATGCTGTCTGGTCTGTGTGCCTGACATTCCTGGTTTCCTTTTCCTGCAGGTGTTTAAGAATCTTCAGCTGTTCATGGAGAACAAGCAGCCTGAGGATGACCTCTTTGACCGCCTCAATGTAAGCACAGAGTTCATGGTGAGGGTGGTGGAGCATCCTGAACAGGCTTGCTCTGCACCAGGCAGTAACAGCTGCTCTGTTCCAGAAATGCTTTCAGTGGAAATTTTCTTCCAGAGCACCTCAAAGCATTGAGAGTCTGTCTCAGTCTGGTGTCTGAATTGTCCACTGTGCCCACAGGTTCCCAAAGCAATGGGCCTTGGTCCTGGTGAGCCTGCCTGGCTCTGACCTGGGGAGGTTTTTTCTGAATTCAGAGATGATGAATGTGTGAGGTGACAGATTTTCACATCCCTGTCTGCACACTCGGCTCTGTGGGAGCACTGTGGTGGTCCAGGCATGTTTATTGTTGCTGGAAACCAAAACCTCCACACCAAAAGAATCCTTTTTGGCCACTTGTGGTACTTGTTACCAGTCTAATACTCGTTGGTTCTTTGTTCACTTTTGCTGTGGTTTCAGTCATGCTGTGGCTATTCTGTTGTGGTCAGGTCTGAGTACACCAGGTCTCAGCCATGAGCTGCACATCTGTGTCAGCCATGGATCCAGAGGTTTCACAAACACTGTGGTCATTCCTAGTGCTCACTGTCATCTCCTTTCTGCTTCTTTAGACCAGTATCTTAAATAAACACCTTCAAGACCTTATGGAGGGGCTGACAGCCAAGGTATTCCGTACTTACAATGCCTCCATCACGCTACAGCAGCAGCTCAAGGAGCTCACGAATCGTAAGTCTTGCCTCTGAAGCTGTGAGGGGAACAGATCTTACCCTGCAAAACAGATCTGGCTTCCTTGGCTGAGCCACAAGCTGTGTATCTGTTCACCACTTCCTTGTAACAGTTCTCCCAGTGCAAATGTCAGGTAGCTGAGGTCTGACCAAAAATCTGCTGTCAGACAATCTTTTAAGGTAGTTGAGCAGCTCAGCACTGGGGCAGAACAAAACTGACTTGTGAGCACACTGGGGTGTGCTTTCCAGGTTATGCCTATCCTTAACCAAATCTGTTTGCTTTCTGTTAATTGTCAGGTGCTGTAGATGACAGGCAAGGCAGGTGCATGTGTATCAGTCCCATGTTTCTTGGCTGCTCATGCACAACCCCTGTGAGCAGTGCTGCCTTGCACTTTGCAGCTTTACCAAGTGGGCAACATTGCACCTGTGAAGCCCAGTGGTGTCCTGGGCAGGGTGGTCCTGCTGTCCCCTGCTCTGGCTGTGCTTCCCCTCTGTTGAGTTGAGGTGGTGTCAGTGGTGATGAGGAGCATCCAGAAGGAGTTGGGGGCTGGGATGGAAGTGGCCAGCCCTGGGACTCTGGTTGGAGTGCAGTGTTGAGACTGGACAGAGGAGGAGGGGAAGGTTGGTTCTGCAGTGGCTGTGGGACACTGGCTGTGGCACCACACCCTGGAGAACTCACCTGTTCACCACTTTCCTGTCCTTCACAGCTGATGACAACATCCCAGCAAAGATCCTCTCCTACAACCGTGCCAACAGAGCGGTGGCCATTCTGTGTAACCACCAGAGAGCTCCGCCCAAAACCTTCGAGAAGTCCATGATGAACCTGCAGAGCAAGGTACCTCCCTCTGCCCAGCTCTGAGGGCTCCAAGGGCTGCATCTCAGGAGTCAGCATTCCTTTCCCTTGGGGTAAAAGCAGGGCCTGCTTTTCCCTGTCAGGAGTTGGTGGTGTGCATCAGATATGGGTGCACTCAGAGATGAGCAGTGAGCTGGAAAGGGCTTCTCTGAGTTGTCTTTTACCTGTAAAAAACAAGACCAGGCCCTTTTTCTGCCCTTCATCCTATAGCTGTGTGTTCTGCTGCCTTTGACAATTGAGCAGCAGTCTCTGGCTCTGATCTGTGTCCCCTAAAGAACCTGGAGTGGGCAGCCACCCCTGTTGTGTGAATCCCAGGCCACTGTCAGTGGTACATAGTACATTATGCCCCTCTGACTTGACCTCTTCCTTTGCAGATTGTTTCTGGTGAAGGCCATGAGGTCCAAAGGGGTTAGGTCTGTTCCTGGTCTGGTTTTAGAATAACCTTCACAATAAGGAGTTCTGGTTTGGCACTGCAGTGTCCCCTGCTTCCATAACACCTAACATGGCTGCCTTCACCCTAGATCCTAGAGCTTGGGATGTTTAAGGGGAGTGGTTGAACAGGGGCTGCAAAATGCTGAATCTCCCTGAATCCCAAACTTACTGAAGTAGAACTGCCTGAGGCATTAACACCTTGCAGTGTGTAGGATTTGGGGCTGATTCCTACTTGAGGGATCAGGGATCATCCTTCCATGTAGCCATCAGAGAGCTGGTAGTGGTGATGGGATGCAGTGAAGGCAAACAAGCTGCCAGGAGGGGTTTGTTGGCCAGACCAAGCCAATTCCTCAGCCTGCATGGTTGTAGCTGTGTGAGAAAGCTCCCAGCACCAGCTTGTCTTTGGAAATGAGTGAAGCCCTGTTTTGTGAGGGCAATATCTCACCACACTTGGCTGTGCAGTGCCCAGTGGCCTGACTGCTCTGCAGCAGTGGATCTGACCGCTGGTAGATTCTGCACATGGTCACAAACTGGCTCTCTGGGTCCTGCTGCCCAGGGGGGACTGACACAGCTGTCAGCAGCTTGTTCTCAGTGCTGCCATCTGGTTTTGCCTCTCCTAGATTGATGCCAAGAAGGAGCAATTAGCTGATGCCAGGAGGGAACTGAAAAGCGCCAAAGCTGATGCCAAGATCCGGAGGGATGAGAAGTCTAAAAAGTAAGGCTGGTGTTAACTGGGCTGTGCAATGCTCCCAGAAGGGGTCCTTCACCTGTATTCCACTTTCCTGGCCTGTGATTTGGGAAGGCTTTCTTTTGCCCTTTTCATTCTGTGCATGAAGAAATGGCCACCTGTGGGGTGCTCTGACCTGTGGTTCCTGTTGTGGTCACTCATGGCCAGCCCTCAGAGCTGAGCCCCTGCCAGTGCTCCCCCACCCTGCTGCTGCCCAGGACCAATGTGCACCATTGCTGCCTTCCTGGGGAGCCTGGGCTTGCACAGTTAATTAATTAATTAATTGCACAGGCACCTCCCTGAGTTCCCCACTCCCCACTGGAAGCCCATGGCACAGACCATGTGGGCTCTGCAGAGCAGCCAGGGGGGAGCTGAGTTACAGGAGCTCTGGAAGCAGGATCACAGCATGACTTGCTGAGGATACATGGGCTGGTGTGGGAGTGGGTGTAGCATCAGAACAGTTCAGGCTGTTGCTTCCAACCCTTTAAAACAAAACTGCTGCTTAAGATGCCTGCTCTGCCTCTTGGAAAATGTCAGTTCTTAATTGCATGCACTGAGTGTGTTGTTGTCACCATCTGTGCTGACACAGCTGCCCTGTGTGGCTGGTGGCATTGCTTACCTTGAGCAGAGTCCCTCTAGGTTCCCACAGTGCTGACAGGGCATTAGGAATTCAATGCTTTGTTCTTTGCCACCCCAGGACTGTGGAGAGCAAGAAGAAAGCAGTGCAGAGGATCGAGGAGCAACTGATGAAGCTGGAGGTCCAGGCTACAGATAGGGAGGAGAACAAGCAGATTGCTTTGGGCACCTCCAAACTCAACTATCTGGATCCCAGGATCTCTGTTGCTTGGTAAGCCCCTGTCTGGGATATGCTGGGGTGACCCACCCCACTCCTTCACCTCTGTCCTGTCCCCCCACATAGCAACAAGGGCAGGGTCTCTGGCCTTCCTTTTATCCCTAATTCTAACAGCATCTCCTCTCCTGCAGGTGTAAGAAGTGGGGAATTCCTATAGAGAAGATTTATAACAAAACCCAACGAGAGAAATTTGCCTGGGCTATCGACATGGCAGAGGAAGACTATGAGTTTTAACCTGTTTTTATTGAGATGAATTTTATGGGAAAAGGGAGTAGCCTGGTTTTTAGGGAGATTGATAAACTGTGAGCCTTACTTGTCCTTGGATGCTGGGGAAGGGGGAGGAAAGGGGCAAGTGAGCATCAGATAAAACAGCCAACATCTTGCAGAAAGCATAACCTGGAAATATCTTAAAGGAGCTGAGCCAGTTGTCCTATGGACAACTTATTTAAAAATGTTTCAGAGATCCAAATTCTAGCTGTCTGGTTTGTGTGGTTTTTCTCTTGAGGCAGGGCAAGTGGATGGGGGATTTGTCAACCTTCCGCCAGGCAAATTCACCATCACACTGAGAGCGTGGGAATCTTTAGCTACTGTATACAAAATCCAATTATATTGGTGCGTTTTTACAGTTAGGGTTTTGCAATAACTTCTATATTTTAATAGAAAATGGACTCCTTAACCCCTGCCCTTCCCCTCCCCCTCCCGCCCCATTTCAGAATTTAACAAATAAACAAAATTTAAGGAACCCAACGCACCTGTTACAGCTGTCACTATAGTCATGGAAATACCCAAATCTTTTTCAATTTGTCACTTGAAACAGTCGTGGCATTGGAACATGAATTTACAAAAATATCCACCACATTTGTTCAGAGCAAATCATGATGGGAAATCGGCCTCCTGACTTGAGTGTTCCTATTTTAAATGTGAATTTTTATTTCTTTTTAATTATTTTAAAATATTTAAACAGTTTTCTTTCTTTATGATCTTAAAGATCGTGTAGGTTTGGGGAGCGGGTGGGGGGAGGGGGCCGTGTGATGGAAAGATGTGTGTGGAATTTGAGGACAAGTGAAATTGGAAACAAATGACATTCCCATCACCCTTTGTTCTGAACACGCTCTGTACACTTCCAAGAATTATCTACTTTTTAGGTTTGTCAGACTGTTTTACCTTTCCCCCCCTCCTTTTTTTCTAAGCCCCACTCCCCTCTTTTACTTGAAAGATTTTATTGTGTAAAAAGAAGTTTCACAGGTCAATAAATTTCGAGGGAAATGAGCATTGGTCCAAAAAAGGAAAATAATCAAGATTTTAGGGCTTTTATTTTTTTCTTTTGTAATTGTGTAAAAAAATTTTAAAAATTAAAAAGCAGAATTTTAATGTGAAACCTTTTTTTGCTATAATCATTAGTCTTAGAGGCATTGTTAGCGTAGTGTGTGTGCAAGACCATTTCCTGCAGCCTTTCCTCAACAAGTATCTTCTATTTTTATCATGAATTCCCTTTTAATCAACTGTAGGTTATTTAAAATAAATTCCTACAACTTAACTGAGTGTTGGTGTCTCTGTGTTCTTTCACCTCTGGTCCTGGATGTGAGGCCCCTGTGGTTATTGGGCTGGGGGTGCAATTCCTGTTCCCAGCCCCAGCAGGAATTCCCTGAAGGATGTGCCCATCCCTGCCTTGCTGTGGTTGTGCTGCACCCTCTGTGTTGCCCACTGTGCTTTTCCATGCAGGCACAGCTCACAGTTTGCTTTGTCCTGGGAGAAGCCCTGCCCAGGAGAGCAGAGAGCAGGAGCAGGGCATGCAGTGACCCCAGAGCTGCTCGTCCTGGTTTCTCTGCTGCCTTTTACTCAGCCCCTGCCCTCTGCACAGAGCAGGATGGAGGGAGAGCAGCTCCTTCCCCTTCATGGCTGGGAAGGGCAGGAGGCTGGGCAAGGACAGGTGATGACAAGGGCAGGGGTGATGATGCCAAAGGCAAAGGCAAGGACAGGTGATGAGGCTGATGGATGCATTCTCCTCCCTGGCAGTGAGAGCAGCCCTGGCCTGGTGTCCTTGGGCATTGTGGAGCAGACACAGCCCTGGCTCCTCTGCAAGCAGACACAGCCCTGGCTCCTCTGCAAGCACCTCCCCGTGACCCCAGAGCTGGGGAGGGCTCCCAGACCCCCAGGGGTGGCTGTGGGGTCAGGCTCAGCCAGCCCTGAGCAGGGCTTCCTGCTGCTCACTGCGATCTTCCAGGCACTTTGTTGTGGCTGCACAAACTTGGAGTTTGGCAGGAGCTGCTGTTTGCTCTCTGGGGCCTTTCCAAGGTGCAGTGGTGAAAATGCCAGCAGAGAGGGAAAGGGGCTCATTGTGCTCCCAGCCTGCCCGTGCCTGAACAATGCAGCCTGTAAAAATATCATTTCTATTTATACAGCCCTCCTTCCCGCCTGCAGACCTGGCCCAATTATCCCCTATCTTACAAATTCCAGTATCTTACACCACTGAACAGGGAATTGTGGAATGCAGTGGGAAGGGATGTTCTCTCACACAGGGGTTCCCCCACCCCAGCATTGCTGCTGGCAGATCCACCTTCTCCCTGGGCATGGTGGGGTGCTCTGGCCAGGCTGGGAGATCTGGGTCTGCCTGGAAGTGTAAGGCCAGGCTGATGTCCAAGGCTGGAGCGTGTTGTGCCTCTCTGTCAGCAAGGAGGAGAAGGATGTTGGTGCAAAACTCACCTTTGAAAATGTACCCAGCTCCCTCCCAGCTCTGGGGAGCACAGGCTCTGTTCTGGGCAGGGGGCTGAGGAGGGTTTAATCGGTGGTTTTGCCTGTGGCACAGCAGGGTGAGGACCACACACCCCACGCTTTCCATGGAGAATTCCCAGACCCCACTGAGTCACTGTGCAAACAGAGAAATGGCCACAAACGTGCCACATCCTGTCTTGCATCCCTCCGCTGCTGCAGCGCCTGTGCTCGCCTGCCCCAGTGCCACCACCCCCGCAGCAGGGCCTGTGTGTGGCAGCCAGGGAAACTGAGGCAGCAGGGAGGTAGGTGGAGAGGGCACAAACGTAGCTTTGAACTGCATCTCGTGCAGCACAAACCCATGGATAGGGCCTGGCGGCCAAGGGGAGGTGCAAAACCCTGCAGGATGCAGCCCCATCCCCCTTGAAGTCTTAAGGATTCCAGGGTTGAAAATTGAAACCAGGTGAATGCGCTATTAAAAAAGCGTGTTCTCCCTTGTGCAGCACTGGGGAGCGGGGACAGGGAGCCCGGAGCTGCAGCGGGTTTCTCACCGGCTGCTGGTGGTGACCCAGAGGGAGCAAAGCAGCGCCTGCAAGGGGCAGGGGCAGTGCGGGAGGCAGCCTGCGGGCACGGCTGTGCCCGGCCCCGCGCCTGCATCCGCAGCGGCTGCACAGCCGCGGGCGGCTCCGCTCCCCATCCCGGCACAGCGCTGCGCTGGCTCTGCCAGCACCGGCCCGGGCAGCTCCGCACCGCCTGCCCCAGGGCTCTCCACATCCTGCTCCCCGCAGCACCACGGAAGCTCTTCCCCCGTGGTGATTTGCTCAGCTGGTGTTGTCTTTACCCAGCGCAGAGCAGGCAGGAATGAATAAATAACCCCGAGAGAGGCATCTCTCCCAGGGACTGCAGCGCTTTGGTTGAGAGGCCGGCACCTCCTCTCAGCGCGTAGTCCCGGGGCAGGAGGGGGATGCATCCCTTCCCAGACACTGGTCAGAGGGATGCTGGGCTGCAGGGACCCCCCGCACCTGGCAATGCAGTGGGCTCAGAGCGCTGTGTCCCTGCATTTTGCTCCCCAGGCCCTGAGCACGCCTAAAGCCAGAGGTCACCTGGCCATTGGCCTGTTCCCGGTGGGAGGATGCAGCTGCTCCACGAATCCTGCAGGATATGGGGGATGGCATCCCGTGCTTCGGAACTCTGAAGGGGGAAGTGCTGGGGCCACTCCGAGGGGAAAATCCCCCTTTTCCCTGAGGTGTTTGCAAGGGGAGATTGCAGAACCCGCAGGCTTCCACAGCCATGTGATGAGCACAGTCCAGGGAATTTCTTCAAAAGCAAAACAGGAATATAATGCTCGTTTTTGCTGCCCTGAGGGGTGGGGGTGATTGTTCAGAGCCTGGCTGGTACAGAAGCTGGGACCACCAAATGGGGCTGTCAGGCAGCAGGCACACAAAGGCTGTCAAATTTCCTATGCTGTCCAATTAAACAGCAGAATTCCTTGGCACGCAGCATCTTAGAGAGCTAATGCAAAGCTAAAAAATGATCACTCAAACTCAGAAAATAAAAAAATATACATTGCACACAGCTCATTGCAAACCACATCCTCCACGTGCTGGCCTCAGCCGCCCCACGCTCCGAGCTGAGGACACACCTTGCCAGGTGCTCTCCATCAGCAGGAACAGGCACTGTTTGGGAACAAGGGAGTTACCTTTTCTGCTTCTTCCATGGCCACACTCCCTTCTCAGGTTTTGCCCTCAAAAACAAGGGTGTGCCCATAATGCTCAGCTATTTTAAGACCACTGGGAGCCGGCTGCTTCCTGCCGGTCCCAAGCGAGGCCATTACACGAGGCAGGAGCCACCTCCCCGGCGGCCACAGCAGCTCACCCCGGAGAGAATGAGGCCCAGAGGGCTGTGCCAGCACCAAGCACAGCCTCCAGTAGCTCTGGCTCGGCTGAGCACATCCCCAGCATCCTTACTATTTCTATCAGGGCAGCTTTAGGCTCTCATCTCGCCTGTTTTTTACACCAGGTAGGATCCTAAACGACTTTATAGGGTTCCTGCTGTGTGTGCAGGTGTGTGCTGGGGAATGTTCCTGTGGAGGCAGGTGGAGCATAGGACAGAGAGAGCTGCTCACATGTGGGATCCACTCGGAGATGGGCCCCTCACTTAGAAGATGATGCCCCTCCCAGTCCCAGCTGTGAGCTGGAGGGGGTGAGATAAGGGCTGCTGAGCACAGGCTGCCTGTGGACACATGTGTGTATTCACAGAATCATGAATTTGGAAAAAAGAAAAAAATAATTTTAAATGTATAAATTAAATATTTATACATTGATACATATAAGTGGGACAGCCTGAGCACCCAGTGCACCATGGGGTGCCCTGATGGAAAGAAGGGCGTGGGGAAGAAGGTCAGTGGCACACAGAAAGGGAAATCACAGGCTTTAACCACATGAATGGAGCAAGCTGCATTGAAACGCTCCCAATTCAGCCTTATCCGCTCGCTAACCCTGTGTGGTCTCTAACCCTGTTTTTTTGTGGGGCCAGAGAGCAGCTGGAGAGTGCCCAGTGACCCCCGGCTCCCTGCAGGTCGCCCAGGGGCGGGATGCCACAGGCCACCCTGCAAGCTTTGTCCTGCTTTCCGTGCCATGGATCCGGCTGGGATCTGTGTGGAGGAAACGACAGCAAATGCAGACCTGCCTTCATCAAGAGCCCACACCATGGTGCCAGCGGCAGCCATGCGGAGGGGTCTGTCCCCAGGAAAAGCCACCGTGGGATGCAATGTGGGGACCCCACATGTGCCACGCCAGGATCCCACGCAAACCCTGCTGTGGGTGCCGGAGCCCTACACACAACACCCCTGTGGGGTGTGTGACCCACGGGGGACCTACAGGGTGCAGGGTGGGGTGTGTAACCCATGGGGGACCTGCGGGGTGCAGGGTGGCCCCGCACCGTGCCATGGGGTGCAGAGTCCCCGTTCCCCAAGGTGTGCCATGGGGTGCAGAGTCCCCCGGTCCCCCAGGCGTGCAGTGGTGCGGAGGGTGGCGCGGTTCCCAGGCGTGCTGGGTGGTCTGTGGCACGGCCATCCCGCACCACGCATGGGGTCCCGCTGCCCCGCTGGGCGGGGATGCTCCGGCCCCCGAGCCCCTGGGCGGGCAGCACCGAGTGCGTGTCCGCCGGAGCCCCCGAGCCCCGGCACCGGGTGCGTGTCCCCCCGAGCCCCAGCACCGGGTCCGTGTCCCCCTGAGCCCCCGAGCCCCAGCACCGGGTCCGTGTCCCCCTGAGCCCCAGCACCGGTGCGGGTCCCCCCGAGCCCCAGCACCGGGTCCGTGTCCCCCCGAGCCCCAGCACCGGTGCGGGTCCCCCCCGCGGACCCCCCGCGCTGCGCTGCGCGCCCGCCCCCCGTGCCGGCAGCGCTGCGCTCCGCCCCTTCCCCTCCCTCCTCCCTCCTCCTTCCTCGCTCCTCCTCCTCCTCCCTCTCCTCCTCCTCCTCCTCCTCCCCCTGCTCGGCTCCCCTCCCGCGGCGGCGGCGCGGGGCGCGGCGGGGCTCGGGCGCTCCCGCTCCCCTTTGTTCGCCGCGCCGATGGCGGCCGGGCCGGGCGCCGGCCCCGGGGCGCCCAGCGAGGCGGAGGCGGCGCAGCTGTGCCGCAGCCTGGAGGTGGGCACCGTCATGACCCTCTTCTACTCCAAAAAGTCGCAGCGACCCGAGCGGAAAACTTTCCAGGTGAAGCTGGAGACGCGGCAGGTCACCTGGAGCCGCGGCTCCGAGAAGGTCGAGGGCGCCGGTGAGTGCGGCGGGAAGGGGCGCGGAGGGGCTGCGCTGCCCCGGGCGGGGCGGCGGGGCCGGAGCCCTCCGGGAGCCGCCGTTCGGGGAGCGCCGGGGCTCGCTGGCGAGGAGAGGAGGAAGAAAATGAAAAATAATGAACCCCCGGGCTCGCCGTGCCCGGCGTGTCCCCCCGGGCAGCCGCGGGGGCGGAGAGGGGTCCGGGTCCCAGCGCGGGGCCGCTCTGTGCTCGGGGGATGCGCGGGGGATGCGCGGGCCGGTACCGCCGCTGCCCCCGCCCAGCGCCGCCTCCCAACTTTCCGCATCCCTGCTCGGCACCAAACTTCCCCTGGGATAAACGAGGTGTTTTCCCGGGTGGTGCCTTGGCGAGCAGCACCTAAGGGCTGTAGGGAGCCTCAGAAGGAGGCAGGGTTAGTGTGAGCCTTTTTGCGGTTGCACCTCGGAGCAACAGATGAGAGCAAACGGAAAAGGTTAAGCAGTAGGAAAACCAGCCCAAAATATTGTGCTGTGGTTCCGTTCTCTTCCCCGTTGCCCTGTGAGGGTGATGGCACAGGGTCAGGTGAGCGCCCGCTTCCTGTGCTGGATGGGGACGAGGAGCACAGAGGAAAGGATGCGTAAGAAACCTGAGTGCAAAACCAGGTTTCTTATGCATGGGCGTAAGGTGGGAAGGGGGTGAGATCTGGCATGCTCTGCACTCTTAAACTTGGTGTTGGTTTCCCAGGTTTTCTTAAATTATCCTTCCTGCCTCCATGTGCACCAGCACCAGGACAGGGTCTCTGCTCCGTGTGGGACATGAGGAAGAGGGGATGTGCACGAAGGCCAGGAGGTGGGAGAGGTGGTGCTGCCCGTGGCACTGGCCTTCCCCATGCTGGGGATGTGACTGAGGCCCAGCAAGGCCAGGGAGGGGTTGTCATCCCTCCTGGCAAGTGCTGCTGGTCCAGGATGGAAAGGTGGGATGCTGTTAGTACCAGGGGCTTACATGAGGAAAGGACATGGAGATGGTGGCCACCTCTCTGTGGCAGGTCCACAAAATGCCAGTTTGGGGCTTTGGTTTGCCCTGAGAACCTTCAAGTCCTCTACCTTCTGCCCTGTGGTGTGTGCAGGCAGATCTGGAGGGAGCCTTTAGCATCATGAGGATGTGGAGCTCCCCCATCTCTTTCCCAGAATGGCCTCTGGGAGCAGTGAGGCAGTGTGAGAGGGAGGAGAGCAGCATTCTGTTGACCCTGGGCTTAAGTTGTTCTTAAACTCAGGCTGAGCAAACGTTGGTTTTGCTGGGGAGATTCTGGTCTGAGACAGAGCCCACAGCCCACGTGTGCCCACGGGGGACAGAGGTCCCCACTGGTGTCTGCAGGGGTGATTGTTCCTGGGGACAGGCCTGGGTGTGTTCCTGTCACCTTTGGGGGAAATCTAGAGAATTTCGGCTTCTATAACTGTGGGCCTGACAATGATAAAGCCATGGCTGCAGGGAGTTCTTGTGCTGTGCAGACATCCAAGAGCAGAGTGTCCCAGGGACTGAGATGATTGTGTTTCTTTTAATGTCACAGAGGAAAATGCCTTGGGGCTTCTCTACTGTGCCACAGGCAAGGTGTCTGGCTGGTGGCTTTGGGTTCCCCACGTGTGCCTCCCAATGCTCCTGGTGTCCCCACACTATGTGTGACCCTCCCAGGGGGCCAGGTGGGCCTTGCTGGACACAGAGGACATCAGGCTGAAGAGCTGCTGTATCTTCAGCCCCATCTCTCTGATGCTTCCCCCATGGCATCCTCTCTCACCAGAGCAACTCACCCTGTCCTCAGTCCCCTGCTCTGGTGTCACCCAGCACCCTGAGCTTGCAGGGCTGGGGAGCAGAGCTTTGCTTTAACACTTCCTGGGCAGAGCTGTGGGGCTCCAGCTGGAAATGCCAGCCTGTGTACACAAATAATGCCTGGGTTTCTAGGCAGGCCAGGCAAACCATGGGATCGATGGCCAGCAGTACTGGGTTCTTGGCCAGCTTCCCTATTTTTATCTGGATGTGCTTTCTGGGCAGAAAGAGGATGCCTGGGAGAAACCAGGTGTGTGACAGCTCCACTTCATGTGGCAAATACACCAAGGAATTCCCTTCCTGGCTCATCCCCTTGAGGTCAACATGGCCATGGTGGGAACCAGGGGCTGAAGCAATCTGGAGCTGAGCTCATCACTTTCAGTGCAGGGTAGTGTCAGCCATGGATCCATTTCTCCCCAGCAAGACAAGCCATGCCAGCACAGGGAGCAGTAAGCTGGGTTTTGCTTTTGGTGGTGGTTCTGGTTTGGCCCCAGCTTGCACCATGAGGGAGTGGCAGCTGTCAGGAGGTGAGATGTTCCTTCCCATGCAACAGCATCTGCACCAAACGGTGTCTGGGGACTGGGAGGGCAAAGATTGCTGTGTTCATGGGTCTCTAATGGATGTTCTTGTGTTTCTTGAGAGATGGAGACCACCAGGGAGTTCTAGACCACCCTGGATACACGTTAATTGTCTCAAGTAGGAATGATTTTGGGTTTTTATCCATTTCAGAGCAGGTGAACATCCACAGGAAGAATGCAAGACCCTTTTTTGTTAAAAATAAAGAATCAGTTAACACAGGAAGTTTAAAAGAAAATAAATGCATAAAAGACAACATATGGAGGTTTTGGGCCTGTGTGGATGGCCATGTCTTGGAGAGGTCTGTCTCCATGGACACCAGCTATAGAGAGAGCATCTGTGCTCCTTTCTCTGCTCCTGGTGGGTTGTGCAGAAGGGAGATGTGCATTTGTCCCAGGGAGGGGTGGGTGAGGATGGGGGAACCTGGGGTTGACAGTGCTGGGGAGAGCACAGCCCTGTGGCTGCAGCTTGGGAAGCTCCTGGTGCGTGTGGGCAGTGCATGAAGGGACAGAGGTGTGCTGGCTCGTCTGCAGGTGGGCTAAAGCTGCAGTGTGCCAGCAGGAGAGGGCTCTGGGCACAGCCACTGCCACGGTTCCTCAGTTGGTGGTGCTCATTTTGGAGCTTTGCCATCACTGTCAGAGGTGTTGTGGAGCAGCTGCTGCCCCAGGATCTGTCAGTCCTTCTGATCTCTGCTGAACTCTGCAACAGGCAACCAGTTCTTTGTCTTAAAAACAATGTTTGGGTGGTGCTTGGCTTTCTGTGTTTAGAGGGGAGCAGAGCCTGAGCAGGTCACCCCACTGCTGGACAGAGGTCCAGGGAACCCCTGTGCTCTGTGCCTTTGGTGCCTCAGCAGCCTGGTGCTATGGGTCTGAGTTCCCTCTCCCTGCCATGCTGCTGTGCCACCTTTATTTCAAGTTACTGAAGCCAGCAGGGTCTGACTGGCCTCTGCAAGGAACTTTTGGGATTTAAGGACGAAGGTCTCTCTGTGCTTCAGCATGTCCTAAGAGCAGTGAGGTTGGACCAGGGGGATGCTGGATGAGGAGGAGCCTGTGTAGATGTGGCACCTGGGGCCATGGCTCCGTGGTGGACCTGGCAGAGCTGGCTTGGTGCCTGTGCTGTAGATGGACAGATAACCAGCTGGCCTCGTTGGCCACCATGAACTGCCCAGCCTTGCCTGCCCAGGAGCCAGGAGGTGCTGGGGGACGGAGAGCAGAGAGCCCTTGCTGGTGTGACAGCCCTGTCCTCGTCCCCTGCTTTGTGCCCCTTGTGTAGCGCTTTGTGACAGTGCATAAAGACCCTGTGTGTGTCCCCTCCGTGGGCAGCTCGGGCTCAGCAGGGCCCCCAGCCAGCTGGGCTGCCACATGAGAGCCTCTTCTCTTGGACAGGACCTGCTCTTCTTGAGCTCCCCTCCCCAGAGTGAGGAGAATCTCCATGAGCTGCGGGCTGGGGGAGCTCCCCTGGCCAGGGAGCCTTTCCCTTCTCCTGTACTTCTTCAAAACTGTGCAAAATGCAACCCTGGTTTGTGCCAAAAAAAAAAAGGCTTTTTTTTTTTTTTCAATTAATACTTGTTTTTGTTCACAGGGCTCCAGGCAGGTTTAATTACCAATGCATTGCTTTCTTGCTAATAACTCTGCAGAGGGCCTGGCTGCTACAATAGGAAGAGTGCTAATAATTTTCTATTCTTTTTGTTAAGAACCCAGAGCAAAGTAGAGCTAAATCCCTCGAGTCAGTTGTCTTTTATGCATTTATTTTCTTTTAAACTTCCTGTGTTAACTGGTTCTTTATTTTTAATAAAAAAGGGTCTTGCATTCTTACCTTCTCATGCTGGGGGGGTTATAGGCCAGTTTCAAATTGAACTGTTTGCCTTGAAACACGTCAGAAAATTCAGAGAGTTTGCTCAGAGAGTGAGCTGAAAATTTGGAGCAGATGTTTGTTTTACAGGGGAGAGAGAGGAGAAAAAAAAACTACCTCACAAAAACCCTGGTTGCATTCTTGCTTTCAGTGAAATGAGCTCAGTCCCTTGGAGGTGGAGAAAAGCCATTGCCTGTGTAAAAGAAAAGAAATGAGCTGTAAAATATTAATGCAAAGTGGCTCTGAAGTGTGGCTCGTACTCGCCTCAGCCGTTTCAAGCACCAGCCTCTTTCATTAGCCCACTGGGGCACAGCTTCTTTAATTATGTTTTTTTGGGGCCATTTGCTTAAACTGAGGAGCTTGGAGCTCTTTAGAAGTGAGTGAGCCAGAAATGGTTCTGAAGGATAAAATGGCTTCAGAGTGAGCTCCTCTTGGGGTGCAGGATGGCTCCTGCACTGGAGGGTCCCCTCCTGCTCCCCCAGCCATGGATGCAGAGGGCAGGAAAGGCAGGAGGGAGCTGCCCCTGGAGCAGGGGCTGCACAAGGGCTGGGGTGGCCAGGGAGAGCAGAGCAGGGCTTGTGACTCTCAGGATGGTTGGAGCTTCCCCTGCTGATGCTCTGCTGTGGGAGCTTTTGAGGGAAGGTTTTTTCTGTCCCCCTTCCTGCCTGTGAGGGCATTTGTGCTACACACAAAGCAAGTGAGCTCTGCTCTGCCTTCACCTCCAAACTGAAACAGCCTCTGCCCTCATTCACATCCCTTTGCCATCCCAGTTTTACTCTTGGTAGCATCCACCAGGAGGGGCGGGTTATAAAACCCCTCCCCACACAGTAAGATGTGTTACCTCCTCCCTTGGCATCTCAAAAACTTCTCTAAACCTGGAGAGCAGCTGGAAGTTGGCTGGCTGCTGTTTTCCCCTAGTACCTGCACCGTGTCCCCCCATCCATCTGGTTCCTGCCCCTGCCATCAGCCACGTGGAAGGAATTGCCTTATGGGGTCCAAGCCCACTAATTCGAATGTGCTGGAGAGGTTTTTTGCAAAGTGTTGGACTGATTATTTCTCACCAACATCAAGGGGCTGAGAAATAATCAGTCCAACAGTTTTTCAGGGCTTGGCTTTCTCCTTGCCATGGCTGGATACCATGTGTGGCAGCAGGAGCACCTCAGTGAGCTGGCTCTGAACATGTGGCCTTGCAGATTGTGTGCCAGGAGGTGCCATCATGCTCAGCTCTGTCACCTCCTGTCACCAGGGGCTGTTCTGCTGTTTTATACAGAACTTCCATGTGCCCCATCTCCATGCTGAGGGGCTGAGCCAGCCTGGGATGTCTCTGCTGCTCTCTTTGAGCTGCCCTGCCTGCACAGCAGGGATGGTGGGGATGGTCATCCTTATCCTTTATCCTTACCCTTATCTCAAAGCGTTTGCTGGCTCCTTATCTGATGGCAGTGGCTGCCCTGTGAACACCCCCAGGACATGCTGGCTGTCCCCTGTGAGCAGGCCTGTGGCCTCCTGCATATCTTACAGATTGCAGACACAGGAGGAGAGGCTCTGCAGCCCTGAGTCAGTGCTGAAGTCCCCTGCCCTGAGCAGCCCTGAGCTCCCAGTCCCCCAGTGCTGTGTGTGGCAGGGCAGGCTTGGCCACTGAGTTGCCCAGGAGAGCAGGCTTGGTGTAAATTCTGTGTTCTGGGAGCCTGGGCACTGCTCTTTGGCTGGGACCTTCCCCTCCAGGGGGCACTGGGGCTGTTGTGTCCTTTTGGAGCTGACCCACATCAGTGAGCTGTGATGGGCAGCCTGGCCAGTTGGGAACACATGGAGTGGAGCAGGGCTCTCAGAACAGACCCTCCTGTTACAGTTTAGGCTCCATCCCACACCCTTCTGCTGGAGCTGCAGGCTTATTGATGAGCTGCAGCAGCTCAGCCTGTGGATGGCAACCTCAGGAGCTGCTGGAAGGGGAACATGTTTGATTGTGTGTCCAACTCCCCTGTCTGTGCCAAAGTGGGATCCTGCTGGGCTGGGCTTGACAGAGTTTGTGCTGAGCATCCCCTCCTGTCGGGGCTTTAGCTGCTCACAGTGACCCTGAGATGTGTTAGAAAGTCTCTTTTGCCAGCCTGGTGCTTGAAGAAGGAGTCAGAGCTCTTCAGTTCTCGTCTCAAGGTTGTTTATTGTTCCTTATCTATAAAATTCTTTCTCCTGCCCTGCTGAGGTCCATCCAGCAGGGCAGTTCCAGGCACCCTGAGTGCCCCCAGGGCAGGGTTATGTCTTTATACTAAAAACTACATGTACAATGTTTACAATCACTTCCCAATACCTGTCACCTATGTTAGACAGTGAGCTTCTACTCTAAACCAATCTGTAAGTGCCAACATCACAGCAGAAGATGGAGGCCAAGAAGGAGAAAGGCTGGACATGCCCAGATTCCTCCACCTTGCCCCCTGAACCTCCATGCTAGAAAACCCCAAAATCTACTTGTTCACCCCATGATAAATTCACTGTCATTCCACTTAAACTGTCATGGCTTGCAGATCTTCATCTAAGGTTGGTAACTTGCTCCATGGGTCATAATCAAACCCACAGGGGCATCTTGGGCTCTGTGCCAGGGTCTCTGAGCCCCCTGGCAGGCTCTGGGCTGCTCAGGACAGCCAGAGGGACGTCCTGGGTCCTGACACCCTCCAGGCCATGGGACAAGCTGGCAGGAGCTGTGGGCTCTCTTGGGGATCAGGCTGTGAGTGCTGTCCCTGTGGGTGCTGTCCCTGGGATCAGGCTGTGAGTGCTGTCCCTGGGATCAGGCTGTGAGTGCTGTCCCTGTGAGTGCTGTCCCTGAGGATCAGGCTGTGGGTGCTGTCCCTGTGAGTGCTGTCCCTGGGGTCAGGCTGTGGGTGCTGTCCCTGTGAGTGCTGTCCCTGGGATCAGGCTGTGAGTGCTGTCCCTGGGATCAGGCTGTGAGTGCTGTCCCTGGGGATCAGGCTGTGAGTGCTGTCCCTGGGATCAGGCTGTGGTTTCTGTCCCTGGGATCAGGCTGTGAGTGCTGTCCCTGTGAGTGCTGTCCCTGTGGGTGCTGTCCCTGGGATCAGGCTGTGGGTGCTGTCCCTGGGATCAGGCTGTGAGTGCTGTCCCTGTGAGTGCTGTCCCTGGGATCAGGCTGTGGGTGCTGTCCCTGTGGGTGCTGTCCCTGGGGATCAGGCTGTGGTTTCTGTCCCTGGGATCAGGCTGTGGGTGCTGTCCCTGGGACCAGGCTGTGGTTTCTGTCCCTGGGATCAGGCTGTGGTTTCTGTCCCTGGGATCAGGCTGTGGTTTCTGTCCCTGGGACCAGGCTGTGGTTTCTGTCCTGCAGGGCTGTAGAGCCCCCCAGCCCCATGCTGGGCTGTGCTCTGGCAGGTGAGGAGGCCAGCAGGGACGGTCTGTGCTCGGTGCTGGCTCAGCCAGGGCAGGCTGGTGCTGCAGGGCTCAGGGCTGGGTGTGTGGCAGTGGCCCTGGGGCTGTGTGACCTGGCAGGGCTGTGGCAGCCCCCGTGCTGTGTCCCTGCTCAGGGGCTGCTGCAGGTTTGGTGAGACCCAGAGTGAAGCTCACCCTGAAGGAGGGTGTGGGGAGCCCAGGAAGAGCTTGCAGCCTGTGGTGAGGAGGTGTGGGCCTTTGAGCACAGAAAACCCCAGCAGCTCTGAGCTGAAAAAACATTGGCTGCACCTTGCCATGCAGTAGAAGGAAATGGGTGAAGTCAGTGCAGAAGAATTTTTACTTTTCTAGTGTTCTCTGGGGTTTAAGAGCAGTAGAAATCAGAACATTTTGAAGCTTTTACAATGCTTTTGAAAGGCTCCCCCCCACATCCTCCCTCTTTCCCCTTGGCCAAGCAGGCTTGGTGAGGGGATGGTGGAAGATGATGCTGCACTGGAGCAGCTGGGGGTGTTAGCATTCAGGAGCACAACATCACAGAATGATTCCATGCAGGTGCTTTTATTGAAGAGCTCTGGGTGTCAGGGGTGCACAGACCCAAATCTGACTCTGACATGGTTTCAGGCCAAACATGTTTTATATTCTATCATTATATCACTTTCATATTAATTATTAAACTTACATTGTTCTGTTGTATACAGTGATTTCATCCAAGCGTGGATTTCTCATGATCCTCCTCAAACCTCTAACATAGTTTCTCATGATTCTTTAAGCAATAATTCTATCAAATCACATCTAACAATTATATCACTTACCATATACTAACACATATACAAACACAAGGCCTAACATCTCCCAGGGCCTACTAAGCCTAACTTTCTTCCTAACTCCCCAAATTTTCTCTGATTTTAAAATCTTTTGCTATCCGAGGGATACCTGTCCAGAGAGGGATGAAAGGAGCTCTGGGTGTTCCCCAGATGTGCAGCAGCTGTATGGGGAGGGCTGTGTGGTGCCTGGCACCTGGGGATGCTCACAGAAACCTGGGAGCTCCTCAGTTCACTTGGTGGTGGTGGCTGCTGCTGCTGGTGTCCCATGGGGGTCAGTTCAGCATCCAGCCCGTCCCTGGCTGTGTCCTGGCTGATCTCATGGCTGCTCCTGCTCCTCTGGTCCAGCAGTGTGGTTTTGCTGCTGCAGGTCTGACATCAGGCCCTCCCTGCTGAGAGGGTGTCTTGCAGACCAGGGAGAGCCCTTAGGAAAGGACATGGTGATAGCAGCCATTCCCAAAGGAACTCTGCAGTGCTGGAAAAAGCTGTCCTCCTAAATGGTTTTAATCTTTAAGTTTTGAGTGTTCTTATTTTGAACAAAGTGCTGTTTTACGTGGAAAAAGCTTTTTCACATTGATTCCAATGAGAGACTTCCTCATTTCTGAGAATTTTCAGCCTTTCTGGAGATCCCCCAGCACTTGGAACTCTAGGCCAGGGCTGTCTGCTTCTGATCTGCCAGGCTCATCCCTCCTGTCCTCATCTCTGAGCACTTTGCTGCCTCTCAGTCTGTCCTTGTCATCTATTGAACACCTTGATCCAGGGCATGGCAGGAGGATTCAGGATTGGGAGCACCCTGAGCACCCAAACAGCCATGGGCTGATGTCTGGCAGAAGCTGGCACACCATGGCTGTACCAGTCAGCAGAGCTTTAGGATGCTGCCAGCTCATACTCTGAAAGTCTCTGGGATTTTCAAACTGATTTTTAGCTCCATCTCTGCTGTCCCTGTACTCTAGCCTGATCTGGGGTCCTGAACTTGGCTGGGTGGGTGGGGAGCCATGGAAAGCCTTCCAGAATGTGGGATGGATCTCTCCCTTGTTTTCCTCTGCAGGTCCTCCCTTGTGTTTGTAAACATTTGTGGCTCTGAGGTTTTGGTCAGTCCCTTCCTGTGCTGTCAGTAGGGTGTCCCAGAGCATCCCCTGGCTGTCCCAGCCAGGCAAACCCATGGTGCTGGTTTAAAATCATGCCAGGGAAGGTCATGTCCAGCACATGATCTCTGTGATGTGAGATGTTGTGCTGAGCTGCTTGGCCTTAAGGATGCAGTGGCCAAAAGCCACAGCAGAAAGTGTAGGACTGTGACTTACAGGTTGTGTTTTCTCCCCAACCCATTACAAACACATTTATTTTCCTTTTCTTGGAATATGACTCTTTTTTTTTTTTTTTTTCCCTGCCTTGACATATGGAATCCCAGAGCTGTGCTGCCTTGTGTTTGCAGCTCACCCCCAGCCTTTATCCATAGGGGGGTGTGCAGGACTCCTGCCTTCCCAGTCCTGGTCCTTTGGGACGTGGCTGAAGCATCTTAGGGACAAGGGTTGTGTAGGGGGATAGAACATAAGTAAATAAAGGTAGTATAGAAAGTCATCTTACCCCTGAGGAGTTGCAGCTTGGTTAATTATTAAAGATAAGGAGCAGGCCTGATGTTAACAGGCCACAGCTGTAGCCAATAAGAAGAGTGTTATAAAAGAGTGGATTGGTGGAACTAGAGTCAGTTGGCTGCTGTGAGGACAAGGAAGAGTGAGTGCCCAGAGGAGCTGCCTACAAGAAACATCAAGGAGGTGTGAAACTCCAGCACTATGGAACCCTTGCAATGTCATGACAGTAGTAGAACCTTTGTAATATAATGACACCAGGGCTGCCTTTTCTGCTGGCTCCAGACTCCATCCCCAGGAGCTGGCTGTGTGCTGTCCCCAGAGCCTGGAGGGAGGGATGCTCTGGGTGACACACACAGCCCTGCTGTGGCTGCTCTGCTGCCTCCTGGCTCTGGGGGCTGTCCTGCTCTCTGTCTCTGCTGGAGCTGCCCCGATTCCCTCTGGGCTGTCCTGTGCTCTCTCCTGCTGGGATCCCGTGCAGAGCCCATCCTGCTCCCTTGGAGCATCGCCCGTGGTGGGGCCACACCAGGCAGGGCTGGGAATGGCCACATCAGGGACAGTGTCACTGCAGGCTTGGGCACAGAGCTGCCTGAGGGTCTTTTTCCTGTTTACCTGCTCCCAGAAGTGCTGATGGTGTGGTGGTTAAAGGACATCCCCCTGCATGTGCCAGTGCATCCTCCATCCCTCCGCCTCCTCCTCCTCACCAGTGCTGGTGTAGCCCCAGCCCAGTCAGGCTGGCTGTGGTGGGGCCTGGCCATGCTGGGAATGTCCCAGGGGACTTTCACCCCCTTGGCTGCCTGCCCTGGGGAGCTGCACCCCAGCTGTGCTTCCCAGCTGGCAGCAGGTGGGGCAGGGGTGCCTGGCTTTGTTTGCTGAGCATTTGGACACTGCCTGCCAAGGTCCTTCCTGGTGCCCCTGGCCCATCTCTCCAAGCTCCTGTGCTTGGATTCCTGCCCTCAGACATCACTCACCCGCCTCTGGCTCCTCCTGCCAGGGCTCCAGGGCACTCTGCACACCCTCCTTCTCTCCTGAGCTTGCAGTCCTTGTCCTGTTAATCCCTGCAGCTCTCAGCCCTCCTCAGCTTCAGGAGAGCCAAGAGCTGTGTCCCTGGTTCCAGCAGACCCCAAGCACTGCCAGGGCAGTGGGGAGTTGGCTCTGCTTGTTTCTATGTCCCAGCAAAGCAGCAGAAATTGATTTTTATTGGGTTTTTTTTTTCCTCCTCTGTGTCTCACATGTCCTGTAGTGCCTTGTGTCAGCCTATTCTCAAGGTCTTGCTGCTACTTGGATTATTGTCTGTGCAACCTCCAGCAGCTCAGGCTCTGGGACACTTTGTGAAGAGCTCTAGAGGTGAGGGAATGAAATTTTTGGAGCATTGATGCATCAGGTTTGATATGAACCATGGAGCAGGTTGGAGTAGAAACAGGAAGAGGTCTCCAGTTCTGGGGACCAAATAAATCCCAGGTGAGGTCATTGAATAAACGCAGTCTCAAGTGGTTTCACACCATCACCATGAGCTTCTGCTTCTCCCCCATAAACTGAAAGTGCTGTCATGTGCCAGGGAGTGTGGCTTGGGCAGTGCCTGGACATCTTCACTTGGATGGTGCTGTAAGGAATGCCTTTGGCTGCTCATCCCCCAAAATCCTGCCTTGGCATTGGAAAGTGAAACCAGCCCAGGGGGTCCCATCCTGACAGAGCAAATCTGGGGGAAAGGCAAGAGGAGAGTCCCTGCTTCCATTTCCAACCACCCTGGGACAGGTTTGGTTTCAGTGCAGCTGCTCTGGTGACTTTGTCTGGGTTGTGCTGGGGTGGAGAAGTGGCTCAGATGGAGACCCCGAGGAGGAGGAGGAGGAGGAGGAGGAGGTGCTCCCTGCATTGAGTGCTGGAGGTGCTGCAGCCCCTGGGCCTCTCTGCACTCAGTGGCACAGAGGGGCATGGAGGGGAAGGCACACATCTGGAAGTCACATCTGTGCTCTGGCAAATCCTCAGCCCTGCCAGCCCCAGAGCAGCTTTTGAGCTGAGCATGGGGCAGGAAGGGGCCAGGCTGTTGTGGTGACCTCGAGCAGCCCAGCAGCTGATGGGATCTTCATCCCAGCCTCCTCTTCCCAGCATTGCCCTCACACTGCAGAGTCCAAGCCCTGGTGGGGACAGGGACAGGCCACTCCCTGCTGCCACTGAGGGTCCTGCCAGCTGTAAATCCTGCTCCTGGTCACCTCTGCTGCAAATCTGTCGTGGAAACTTGATTTGTGTCATCTGGAGGGGTGGGTGAAACCTGAGTCACAGCATTTTGAGCATCGCTGATATTTGCTGCCCCTGTGACAAATCTTTTCTGTCCTTTGCTTTTCACTCCTTGCCTTTGTGCCCTGTCCTGGGGACAATGTGTCCAACTCTTGTCTCCAATTGCTTTGTGACAGGGCATGACCCCTGGGCATGAAAGTTGGGAAGGGAAGGCACTTTTGTTGAGTGCAGAAATCCCTCAAATGCCCCAAGGAGAGTTTGCTGCTGTTGGACACTCGGGTCCCCAGATCCACCTTTGCCAGGGCTCCCTCACTGGCCCTGCCAGGCTGTGAGCTGTGCTTTGAGAGCTGCTGGATTGCCACCTCTGCCCTGCTTGCCAGTCTGCCTGGTGCCATCCCCTTCCCCTCATGGCACTGAGCACTCTGGCTGCCTGGGGACATCAGTGGCACTGTAAGGTCCAGGAGAGGGATGCAGAGACATTGCACAGGAGGGTTCCCTCTTCAGCCCTTCCATGAAGGACACAGAGAGCAGAGAGCAGCTCCCTTCAGCCCCTCACCCTCTTCCCAGCACTGTTGGTGCCTCATCATTGTCCCTGCCCACCCGGGGGTCTCCCTGCAGCTGTGTGAGATCCTCCCTGCAGGGAAGGGAGGAAGAGGGGCAGGAGCTGTGCTCACAGATCTTCATCCCATCCTCCCTCTGGTTCATTCTGCTCCTTAAAGGCCATTGCATTTCTCTCCAGCAGGCCTGGGGGATGGAACCTGCCATGCCATGCAGAAGGAAGGTCACCCTGGGGATGGGTTGTGGAGCTTCCCCAGGCAGCCTGGCCAGAGCACCAGAGCTTCCCCTTTCCACATGAGTCAGTGGAACTTTGTGCCTCTCAGACAGGGAGATGACTGGAGGGTCTCTAGGCTGCCACCAGCCCGATTTCATCAGGGACAGGGACACCAAGGTCTTCAGAGCAGCATCTGTGCCAGCAAGAGCTGGGGCAGTGCCTCTCTCTGGGGTGGGAATGGGCTCCTGTGTCCTGGATGGTGACAGTGCCACAAGTCCATGGCTCTCAGGGGTGCCAGCCTTGCACGTGGGACTGGGTACAGCCAGCAGCCCTGGATGCCCAGCTTGGGATTCGGTACCAAACCCCACAGCTGCACAGGCTTTCCATGGAGGACAGGAGGGAGCCCCAGCATTGCAGGAGGAGGATTGCTGGAGCCCTTGCCTGGCATTTCCCACCTGCTGCCCATCTCCTTGAGCTCCCCAGCACTGGCTGGGTGGTAGCAGCATCCTGCTTTGCTCACTGGGAGGATCAGCTTTGGTTTTTTACTCGTATTTTCTTGCAGCTGAGGGTGAGCAGGAGAGATGTGCTGATGATAACAGGTCAGGCAGCCCACAGCTGCCTCTGGTTCTCACTTCAAGAGGATGTTCAAGAGCTCTTGAAGGCCACCTGCATGAGGCTGCTGCTGGCAAGGCAGCCTGGGAAGAGGCCAGCATGCCCTGTAGAAGCAGTGTCTGGGCAGGATCCTCAGCCTCCCTGCTCCAGCCCCTAATGTGGGATAGTTGTGGGGTGGAGGAGGGGAGGTCTCATCCTCACAGCCTCTCAGCAGCATCCCCTATCTCCCTGCACATCTCCTGCAGCTTCCTCTGCAGGTGATAAGGATTTGGGGGGGAGGAACAGCAGCTCAGAAGCCACAGCCCATGTGACTGGGGGGCACAGCAGCGCTGGGGCAGGAAGCCCTGGTGCCCACAGAGCAGGCAGCAGCTCCTGTGTGCCCTGCGTGGGCTGCCCAGGGCACGCTGCTGGCACTGCTGCCCTCTGCCATTCCCAGGTGGTGCTCAGGCTCCCTGCCACATCTCTCACCCCACACTGAGTGACAGGAGTGCTGAGAGCTGAGCCAGCACCTGAGCTGGGATCCAGGCTGGCCCCATCACCCTGGCTGGTCAGGAGCTCCCTGTTGTCCCCTCTCCAGCCCACTGAGCTGTTTTTCCGCCCAGCATCTCCCATCCCACCTGCATGGATGTTGCTGGCACTGGGGTGGTGATATTGAGACTTCATAGCAAAATCCAGTTTGTGATGCAGGTGAGATGAAGCACCTTGTTAGAGCAACCTGAGCCACAGCTGAGCTGAGTCTGGAGGGGAAAATGGCTTTGCCTGCTCCTTTTCCTGAGGCAGAGGTACCCCCTGCATGTGGTAGCAACAGGAGCAGGGGCACCCACTGATCCCCTGGGCACCAGGCTGGCTCCTCCCTGGGACAGCAAGGGAAGTGAGAACGTGTTTTGTGTGGATTTGAGTGCTTAACTGAAAGGGCTGAGTTGCCTTTTTAGTTCACGGGGGTGAGGGATGCTCTGGGGCACAGGGTGCTGCTGCTTTGGTGATTTCTGGCCTCTGTGGATGCCTCAGCCGTGCTCCCTGCCCTCTGAAAAATCAGTTAAGGTCAAATGAGAGGCCTCAGCTGGTTTCTTGCTGTCCTGTCTGGATAAGCCATCTGCTAATGGCACTGGCTCTTCCTCTGGAAACCTGATAGGGGATGCTGAGCAGTGAGGGGGATGTGCTAACCTCGTCTGAGCAGGGATGGTGAATTCAGGGATGGTGAATTCAGGGATGGTGAATTCAGGGATGTTCATTTCAGGGATGTTCAGTTCAGGGATGGTGAATTCAGGGATGCTCAGTTCAGGGATGCTCAGTTCAGGGATGGTGAATTCAGGGATGCTCAGTTCAGGGATGCTCAGTTCAGGGATGTTCAGTTCAGGGATGTTCATTTCAGGGATGTTCAGTTCAGGGATGTTCATTTCAGGGATGTTCATTTCAGGGATGGTCAATTCAGGGATGGTCAATTCAGGGATGCTCAGTTCAGGGATGCTCAGTTCAGGGATGGTCAGTTCAGGGATGGTCAATTCAGGGATGGTCAATTCAGGGATGTTCATTTCAGGGATGTTCAGTTCAGGGATGTTCAACTCAGGGATGCTCAATTCAGGGATGGTGATTTCAGTGATGTTCAGTTCAGGGATGGTGAATTCAGGGATGGTGAATTCAGGGATGGTGAATTCAGGGATGGTGAATTCAGGGATGTTCAGTTCAGGGATGTTCATTTCAGGGATGTTCATTTCAGGGATGTTCAGTTCAGGGATGTTCATTTCAGGGATGTTCAGTTCAGGGATGGTCAATTCAGGGATGTTCAGTTCAGGGATGTTCAACTCAGGGATGCTCAATTCAGGGATGGTGATTTCAGGGATGTTCAGTTCAGGGATGCTCAGTTCAGGGATGTTCAGTTCAGGGATGCTCAATTCAGGGATGTTCAGTTTCACAGCTGCTCTGCCTGCTTTAGCCTGTGGATGAAGAGGAGCTTGTGGCCTCGGGAGGGTGAGCAGCTGTCCCTCTGAGCACCAGTCCCTCTGTGACATGCACTCCCGATGGCTGTGCTGAGTGCTTGGCTCTCAGGCGGGGATGCAGAGGGCAGGACCACACTCGGGGTGCTCCTTATGGGTGTCACACACGTGTCCCTGGAGCCACCCTGGTTCCTGCCCTGTGCAAGCCCCAGCTCAGCTGGCTCTGCCCCATTCCCCTGCAGCCTGCCAGGGCTTTGGGGCTCCCTGAACAGCAAAGGGCAGAGACAGCTCCAGGCAGACAGAGGTGCTGAGGGCTCTGGCCCCCGGCCAGCCGAGCACTTAGAGCTTGCCCAGCCATTCCTGAGCTCCCAGGGGAGCCGTGCTGGGGTTCTGCTGTTCCTGCAGGCGGTGTTGGGTTGCAGCAGCAGAGCAGGGGCAGGGCTGCTGCTGGGGGAACACCAGGCTGGGGTGAGCCAGGATGCTCCTGCAGCTCCTGATGGCCACTGCTGGCCCAAATGTCCACTCCAGGGGGGCTTCCACTGAAATATTAAAGGGGAGGTGGCACTGCTTTACTCTCCACACTGCTGCATAATAGATTTTTCTTGTATTTTACTCACATGCACGTACAAGTCTTTTTCCTCCTTCTCCCTGGGGGCCACCTGACCCTTTGGTGCCCCTTCCAGGGATGGGAAGCCTGGGGATGACCACATGGCTGTGCTCAGTGGGATCCACAATGCTAAACAGCAGGAAGACTCTTCTTGTAACCTCTATTTCTTTGCCAGAGTGAGTAGGCTGGAGGCTTTTCCGCTGCCCCCGGGCAGGATCAGTCCATGTCAGCCAGCTGGGCTGGCAGTGACCCCTGCCTCTTGCTGCATTTCTCCCCAGGGAGGCACAGCAGTGCCTGCTGAGGGGGTGGGTGTTGGCTTGGAGGCTGTCCCTGATAAACCCATCCTGGAAAGTTATCGGCCTAAATGCTCTTTTTGGTCAGCTTTTTAATTTTTTTTTTGTTGTTGTTGTTAAATTTAATCAGTTTTCCATCTTTCCAGAAATCCTCTGGAGGTGGCTGTTTTGCAAGCCTCAGAGCCTTTCCAGGCTGTGCTTACCCTTGCACGTTACAACACCCCATCCATCAGCGGGCAAATGAGCCTTGGATGAAGTTTCAGTTTTAAATGACTTCAAGGGTGGATCTGGTTTTCATGTAACCAGAGGGTAATTTGGTGGGTTTTTTTCTTACATGGTGAAGGAGGTGGATCTGGGGTCAGCTTTTTCTTTCTGATGCAACCCACTCCTGCTGAAAGAGGGCTCTTTGCCCAGAAATGTGACTTTTTTTTTCTTTGGTTTTTTTTTTTTTTTCAGCCCTGGAGACAAAGGGAGGGCCAGGCTGTTTCTTCTGGCAGTGGGCTGTGGGGGAATTTGGGAGGTTGTGAAGGGCACAACTGTTTGTAGAGCCATGGGATGGCTCAGAGTGAGTGCACTGTGGAGCCATGTGGGGAGCTCAGAGCATCTCTGGGCTGGGTGGGCTTTGCTGCCTCCTTCCCAGAGCCTCTGCTGGCTGCACACCCACCCACCCATCCACCCAGGAGGGCTGGAGAGGAGCCAGCCTGCCCCAGGCTGCAGTCCCAGCCTCTGCTCACCCACCCCTGCGTGCTGCTGGCTCTGCTCTGGGGCAAGCAGCTCTGCCCACTCCCAAGAGCAGGGCACCCACTGATCCCTGGGCACCAGGATGGCTCCTCCCTGGGACAGCAAGGGAAGTGAGAGGATGTTTTATGTGGATTTGAGTGCTTAACTGAAAGGGCTGAGTTGCCTTTTTAGTTCACGGGGGTGAGGGATGCTGCAGCAGGGTTCCTGTTCCATCACAGAGCTTCCTCTGCCATTGCTCTGGGACCAAGTTCTTCCTCTCTTGCCACATCCCAGGTGGGATAAGGACCAGTTTGTACACTCTGCCTCCCCTGAGGGAGAGGGCAGCTCAGGGAGGAGGAGATGTGGCTCACCTTGGTGACAGGGCACTTGTCTTTGGAGGGCTTGCCCCAGGTCACCTGCCCAGGTGTGCTTGTGGAGCTGGGGCCCCACCAGGTCTGTGTCTGTCAGGACCCAGAACGTCCCTCTGGCTGTCCTGAGCAGCCCAGAGCCTGCCAGGGGGCTCAGAGACCCTGGCACAGAGCCCAAGATGCCCCTGTGGGTTTGATTATGACCCATGGAGCAAATTACCAACCTTGGATGAAGATCTGCAAGCCACGACAGTTTAAGTGGAATGATAGTGAATTTATCACAAGGTGAAAAAGTAGATTTTGGGGTTTTTGGTATGGGGGTTCAGGAGGCAAGATGGAGGAATCTGGGTGCATCCAGCCTTTCTCCTTCTTCTTGGCCTCCATCTTCTGCTGTGATGTTGGCACTTTTGGATTGGTTTAGAGTAGAAGCTCCCTGTCTAACATAGGTGATAGGTATTGGGAAGTAATTGTAAATAATGTACATGTAGTTTTTAGTATAAAAAGATAACACTGCCCTGGGGGCAGGCAGAGAAGGGACCTCAGCTGGACAGGAGAAAATATTTTATAGATAAGATACAATAAACAACCTTGAGACCAAGAACTGAAGAGCTCTGACTCCTTCTTCAACAGCCAGGCTGGGAAAAGAGACTTTCTAACACATCTGGGGGTCACTGTGAGCAGTGAGAGGCCCTGAGACAAAACTTTGCCCACATCCCTGGCAGGCCTTTCCCAGCAAGGGCTGGAGGTGCAGCCCCATGGTGGGACACTGGGCCATGTCACAGAGCCCATGATGGGGAAACTCCTGTGCTGAGCAGGGCAGAGCCTGCAGGCTGTCCCTGTGACACCTGGGCTCCAGGAATGTAGGGGATACACTATGAAGGTGGTGCAGAATGTAATCTTATCCCCAAAGAGTTGCAGCTGAACCAATTACTAAAAATGAGGAGCAGGCCTGATGTTAACAGGCCACACCTGTAGCCAATAAGAACAGTGGTATAAAAGAGTGGGTTGGTGGGATCTGCAGCCAGATGAGGACTGCAAGGACCAGGAACAGTCAGTGCTTAGAGGAGATGCCTGTGAGAAGCATTGAGGAGGTATGAAACTCTGGGGATATGGAATCCTTGCACTATAATGATAATAAAACTCTTGATATATGAGACAACAGAGGAAAATCCCTCCAGCCCTCCTTTCCCTGGTGGCTGGCAGGGCAGCCTGGGCTCAGCCCTGTGCTGCACTAAGCAAACCCCAGCACAGCCTTCCCCAGCACACCCAGGCAGCTTTGGGAGGGTGAGAAAGAAGAGCAAGCAGCTGCAGGTATGCGTGGGCAGGAGGTTCCTGCCCCATCCTCACGGATCCTGCCCTTTGCCCTAGGAATTCCCTGCGTGCTTTTGTCCTTGATAAGCACCTCACTTGCTCCAGGGCTCTCTCCACTGCGTGGATTTTAGGTATGCACTCTGTAACAGCAGCTCTGCCTCTCTGGGTAGTAACCTCCTGGTGTTGTGTGCAGGGAGGGGTGAGCACAGGGCACAGCCACCTCTGCAGCATCCCAAAGTGCAGGCAGTCTGCTTGCAAAGGCAGGGCAGGAATATCCCAGCACCTTCCTTTGGTAGTTATTGCCTGGTAAATTATCATGAAAAACCATCTGATGTGTTTTCCCCCCCTGTGTTGGTCAAACCCTGCATCCTCCAAGGACAGGATTAGCCTTCAACCCCACTGTGTGTCTCCTGGATGCAAAGACCTGAGCTGTGCTATGGGTTTTTGTGGGCTAAAATAACCTGCTGTGTCACTAAGGACGTGAGCACATGGGTAGGGTTATGGCAGGGCATGCTAACATTTGAGCTGCCAGACAGCTCCTTTCCAAAGGGTAGGTGATGCCTCAAAAAGTCACATTCTTGCTTATTTTAGGAAGCTTGTCTGTCCTTCCTTTGCAGCCCCAAGGAACTGGGTCTTTCTATGCTCTTGTCACAGCTTGATGAGCTTTGGAGGGTTATTAGATTCACAGAATATCCTGAGTTGGGAGGGACCCACAAGTCTCATGAAATGCAGCTCCTGGCTCTGCTCAGGACACCCCCAGAGTTCACAGAGTGGTCAGTCTGATGTGTGCTGTGCCAGGCAATGAACAGACTGCCACTGTCTCCAGGTGCACCCTCAGTGCTGCACAGGAGCAGGATCCAGGAGAGGATCCCATGTTCTTTGTGCTTTACAAGTCCTCCCAAAGTCAATCCCTGTGTCTGCCTTGCTGTGGGGTTTGGAGAGAGCATCATCTCTCATGCTGCAGTTTAGTGCTGTGGGTGATGAGCAGGCCACATTTCTGTCTAGTTTTAAGCTGCATTAAATAGAAATGAAAGGCAAGATGATCCACAGTGAGTGCAGTAAGTGGAGTTTAATTGGGATGAATTACATGCCAGGTTTGCAGTAATCTCCATCCTGCATTGCTCAGAAGCATCATCTGCTTTGGAAATGTGACTCAGAAATGTTGTTATTTGATTCCCACAAGCATTTAAGAAACTATTTTTCCAGGAAGCAAAAATTCTTGGGTTTGGGTTGGGTTTCATTGTTTTGGGTTTGTTTTTTTTTTTTTTTCCCCTTGCTGCTGCTGCTGTTTTCTCTTTGTTCTATGGCAATAGGAATCCTTTCCCAGAATTTCCTCTGGGGAGGGAGGCTGTGAGATGCTCCCTTTTCAGTGTCCTCCTTGCTTAGTGCTAATGCTCCAGCATGCTCACAGCTGCCCCTTCCTGGGGATCCCTGTGGGGGAGACATTCAGGTGTTTCTGGGGAACACAGAGGTAACTGGGGGGATTCTGGCTGGGGAAACCTCCTTGGGAAGCAGTGAGAGGGGGCTGTTCTTAATGGGTGTCAGCCTGGGGCTGCCATCATGCAGCTCTTCAGATGACTGCATCCACTTCATCTCTGTGTAGGGGGATAGAATATAAGCAAATAAAGATAGTGTAGAAAGTAATCTTGCCCCTAAGGAGTTGCAGCTGGGCCAGTTATCAAAGATTAGGAACAGGCCAATGAGAAGAAGAGAGCTATAAAAGAGTGGGGTGGCTGGGTGAGAAGGGAACTGGGGTCAGTGGCTGCTTTGTGAAGGAGAAACAGTCAGTGCTCTGAGGAGGTGCCCATGAGAAACACCCAGAAGGTTTGGAACTTTTGTGATAAGGAGACAACAGCATGGAACTCCTGCAATAAGATGACAACATCTGTGCCCTTCCTTCTCCAGTGCTGTGGGAATTCCAAGCTGTTCACTGAATGTTTTCCCTCTCTCCCAGTGGACATTCGTGAGATCAAGGAGATCCGACCAGGGAGGAACTCGCGGGACTTTGACCGCTACCAGGAGGATCCGTGTTTCCGACCAGAGCACTCTCACTGCTTTGTCGTCCTCTACGGCACAGAATTCCGCCTGAAAACCCTCAGCTTGCAAGGTAGAGCTCTCCTGGGGCTGTGCCAGGCAGGGTTGAGCCAGAGTTTCATCCTCACAGAGCCCAAACAGCTTTGCTGCTTGGGGACAAAGATAAGTCACAGCTCTCGGGAGCTGGAGGAGGAGGGAGTGGGACATGCAGGGAGAGGAGCCCAGCCAGAGCATCTCTGGGGGTGGAAATGTTACCAGAAAGGGGGTGAAGCAAGGAATAGGGCATGTAAGGTGCTGGGGATAGTCCCAGGAGGTTTGGGTTGGTGATCAAGCCTGTGTGTCCATTCTTCCCTCTTCTATACATTTTCCACAGCTACTTCTGAGGATGAGGTCAATATGTGGATCAAGGGGCTGAACTGGCTGGTGGCAGACACTCTGAGAGCACCCACCCCCCTGCAGATTGAAAGGTGAGGAAAGCCTTTTCCTGCACTTGTTTTCTTTTTCCCCCCTTCTGCCTGTTTTGACAGAAAAAGGTGAGCACAGTGACATCTCATTCCTCTCTGAGCCGTGCTGACCCAGCACTTCTGCCTCTGCACTCAGGAAGCTTCATCCTGCTGACCCCAGAGTCTGATCTCATGCATCAGGGAGAAGGAGTTTTACCACAAATTGATATTTCTGTGTGTGCATAGCCTGTATTATCTGGAGCACTTCAGCACAGAGGCACTTTTAAAGCAGAACTTGTATGAAAATAGGGTGGGCTGCCTGTGAAAGGGGCAGAGCTGGGCTCTCTGGTGGGCAGGAGGGGTGTGGGAGAGGATGCTGTGGCTGTGAGCATCCTCCAGAGAGGGGCTGGAGCAGGGGCTGAGTGTGTGCCTGTTTGTGCCTCCCCCAGGTGGCTCCGGAAGCAGTTCTACTCCCTGGATCGCAACCGGGAGGACAGGTGAGGAGGGAGGGGTTGGGCTGGAGGGCTTCACCTTTCACTTGAAACCCTGTGGGGTTTTTGTTGGGTTCTTTAGGCTTTTAATGCTCATTTTTGAGGAACCTTTAATCCAAGTCTCAGGCTTCCCTGGCTGATTTTCACTGAATTAAAAAAAAAGCATAAAAAAGCTGCCTTGTTTTCCTGACCCAGTTCTCAGCTGTTTGGACCCAGTAACACCTTGACACCTTCCCCCCAGATGGCACCACCCAAGGAGGCAGACATCAAAGAGCCAAGAGGAGTTCAGGGCCCCCTATCAGGGCTGAACTGGGTTGTGTTTATTATTCCCCACCCTGTTTGTTCTGTTCTCCTTTTCTGAGGCCCATAAGGGCATGGATCATCCCACTGCTTGGCTTGTGGGGCTCTTGGGTGAGTACTTGGTGTTGTGCTAGCAAGGAAAATGTCATGAGGAGGTGAGGGAAGGGAATTAGGTCATGATTCACCATGAGATAAGGGAGGGGACATTTTCCTGCTGGGGAGCTGAGTTTCACCGTGCTCTGCTCTCTGTCCCACTGCCATCACCAGTGCTGGCTGCCAGCCTGCTCTTACTGAGCTGCTGTTGCTTGCCTCCTTGCATCCATCCTGAGACATGCCTCTCCCCTAGCAGTGATGTTAACTGAGCCCATTAACCTTTCAGCATTGATCCCTCCCCTGGGGGCACCAGCCCTGCCTGCTGTGCAGCACCTGGGTCCCACCTGCCCCTTTTCCATGCTCTGATCTCCAGAGAGGGCTGCCTGCAGAGCACTGGGGTCCAGAGCATCCTCTGCTTTGTCCTTGTTGTGCCCCTCCCAGGACAGCCAGCCAGGGGATCAATTGATCCTGGCCAGGAGTGTGTTGCATGGGGCAGATCCTGCTGCACTGGATGTTTTTGCCTTTGCAGTGATTTGTTCAGAGAGCACTGCTGGGTGCATGTGATGGTGTTCACAGGGGCTCAGGTTGAGGGAAAAGACGAGGATCTGACTCCATGTTTCAGAAGGCTTGATTTATTATTTTATTATATATATTACATTAAAACTATACTAAAAGAATAGAAGAAAGGATTTCATCAGAAGGCTGGCTAAGAATAGAGAAGGAAGAATGATAACAAAGGCTTGTGGCTTGGACTCTGTCTGAGGCAGCTGGGCTGTGATTGGCCATTAATTAGAAACAACCACATGGGCCAATCCCAGATGCACCTGTTGCATTCCACAGTAGCAGATAATCATTGTTTACATCTTGTTCCTGAGGCCTCTCAGCTTCTCAGGAGGAAAATTCCTACGGAAAGGATTTTTCATAAAAGATGTCTGCGACAGGTTCATGAGGATTTTGTGGAGGGGGGAGAAATCCTCGCAGAAAAAGAAGAAATCCTCACAGAAAGGGAAGAAGAGGAGCTTTAATCTGTTGCAGCTGCCCTGCATAAGCCACACACCTTTTGAATCCAGGCTTGGGCTGTATACACAGTGATGACTGGGCACAGTATTTCCTAATTCTGCAGAGGAGAGCACTGAGGCAGGTGCAGGGGTAGCTGTGTGGAGGTTTTGGAGGAGAAACGCAGGAAAAGTGGAAATAATTGGTCCTTTTTTCCCCCTGTTTATGCAGTAAAAGTGATGGAATGGCATGCCAGCAGCACAAAAGGAGATTGCAGGTGTAGATCTGTGTGCCCAAGGCAGGTCAGCAGAGCTGACAGCCAGCCTGTTGCATCCTTGTTGATTCTATTGATATCATCTTTCTATTAGCATGTGGAATTAAGGCAGCAAAATCCAATACATTCCTTACCTGTCACCCACAGGGAGAGGTTTCAGTGCAGGATTAGGAGAGCTGCTGCTCCAGCCCAGACAGTGAGAGGAGTAAAACATCAGAAGAGATGTGGAAAGATTTGGGGTCTTCCCATTTTACAAACATTTTACAAGCATCCATGTGTTTTCTGCAAGGTAGAGGCTACAGTTATGTGACATACACATCTCCTGGATTAAATCTTGGCCCCTGTGAGGCATTCCAGCATTAAATTTAATGTCACTGAGCTCTTTGCTTTTGCCTCAGAGCCTGGAAGTGGGTTTTCAAAGGGAACAGTGAGTTGTGATTTTTATTTTTTTTTTAAGACCCCACTTACACACCATCCTTGATCCTTTCCAGAACAGAGAGGGTTTTGGCAGCTGCAGAAATCATTCCCAGCATTTGTGTACCCCATGGCTCCTGTGCTGGAGCCCTTTCCTCTCTCTGCCTTCCCTGTCTGGGGGCTGGGCTGTCCCTTGCAGCCCCAGCAGATGGTGGCTGTTTCCACTGGCTGCTGGCCCTTTGGGTATTTGTTTTTCCAAGGGAGGTTAGGTGGAAAGAGGAGGATAACAGGATGCTGGGTTTTTTTTCCTAATTGCTCTGGAGGAGACTGTTTCACCTCTGGCCAGGAGAGCTGCCCATGGCTCTGGGAGCAGCATTTACACCCTGAGGGCTGGCAGGGGAATGTTTCCATCCCTTGTGAGAGGGCTGGATCTCTGGCCTGTTTGTCATGAAACCTTAAAAATTGTCCTGGAGAAAAAATGAGTTTATTTTGTTTTTACTTTCTAGTCTGAAAATACTACCAAGCTGTTTATCCAAGGTCTCCAGCAGTTTAACATGATGAGTAACACACAATAAATAAAATCCTTCTGTACCCTGTCCTCCTCCTGTGGCTGGGAGGGAAATGCTGGTCACAGCTTTGACAGGGCTTGCTCTTGTCACATCAGTGAGCAGGGCTGTGCTCCAGCACCTCCTGTGAAACAGCTCAGCATCCCCAGAGCTGAGTGGCAGCTCCAGAGAGCCCCCAGGCATGGCTGCTGCTGCTCCTCCAGCCTCTCCTGCTCCTTTTCCATGAGCTTTTTGCAGCCTCATGCCCTCACCAGGGAGGGATTGCTGCTGGGCAGCCCTGGGGGCTCTGTGTGTGCTCTTGGGGGCCCATGACAGCTGTTACATGCTGGGGTTCCTGGTGTGTGATGGCCTCCCTTGGTGTGCTCCTGCTCACTGCACACATTTCCCTCTCACCCAGGGCCCCCTGCCCGTGCCTGCTGGGTGTGCTGGAGGAGGGCAAGGGCAGCAGCTCCTGCCCAGAGCACTCACTGTGAGCCCCCAGGGTAACTTCAGCTGCCCAGGGAGGTGGAGGTGCAGGGGAGATGCTTGTGCTGTGTGTGCTGCTGACAGTACAGCATGAGGGAAGGGGAGCTGGGGCCATTTCCCAGCTTCTTTTTTATTCTTTTTTCTTTTTCTGTTCTGCCAGTGAGTGGCAGGACACGGCAAAGTCTTGGCTGGCCTTGGGCAGGGCGTAGGAGCTGGGCCAGGTCCTGCTCTGGCTGTGTGTGGGTCTGAGGGCAGGAACAAGGGCTCTCTGTGTGCTGCTGGCTGCCCAGCCCTGGGCTCTGCAGCGCCTGACACCAGCCTGCTTCTCCCTCTCCATCCCTCCTCCTTCCTGTGCTCTTTGAGATCACCCTGCTTCCAGGGAAGAGTGTAAAAAAGATGTCACATGTGAATGCCAGCATGCCCCTGGGTTAAATCCCCTGTGCAGGGCATCTTCCCTGCTATTTTTATATTTGCACCCTGAAGCCATAAGGATTTCCAGACTTGCCCTATGCTTTGTGGGATGGGGGAGCATCCTGTAGGATCCTGTGTTCCCATGTGCTCAGTGGGGGACAGGAGCACCATCTGTGACTGCAGGGGTGGACTCCCAGGACTTGCTTTTAAGGAAGGAGCTGCCAGAAAATGATTGGACACAGACCCCTCAGCTTCTAAACCCTGCAGATGGGAGGCATCCTCATTTTTCCTTGCTGCAGGGCTGGTGCCCCATGTGGGGACAGCCTGGAACAGGCAAGGGCAGCCCAGAGCTCCTTCCTGCCTGTCTCTGCCTGCTGGGCTGTGGGATCCTGCTCAGGATGGAGGAAAACACTGGAGCTTTCCCTGGTGTGGAGCCAGCACCTTTGGTGTGGAGGGCTTTGGGAAGCACAGCCATGCAGCCTGTGGGGCTGGGGGAGCACAGCTGGGCAAGATGGGTGCCTGTGCCTGGGGACCTAAAATGGCTTTTTTCCTCTCCTTAAGATAAAATTAGCTGAGTCCTAACCACTTAGAGAGCCTGTCCTCCTCCAGCAGGCCAGGGAGTGGGTTTTGGAAGGGAGTTGGTCACCCAGCATCCATGCTGGGGCACAGATACTTGAGAAATGCTTCTTCCTGGTTGTTCATTTAAAGCAGTGGGTGCTGCCTGTCAGCTGTGGCATCAGCTGCATTGGGCAGAGGCTGCTGGGCTCACCCTGCTCTGTCAGGAGTTGCAGGAGCAGTGTTTGCAGTCCCCACCGATGTGCAGATACCTCTCTCTGCATCCTCCTGGGGTGACACATCCATCCATCCATCCATCCACAGCTGGTGTCCCTTCGGGCACAGCCTCTCTGTGCCTGTTCCAGCCCCAGGGTGAGACCCCCCCCTCCATCCCAGACTGCTGACCAGGTGTCCCCTCTTTCCCTGCTGAGCAGGATCTCTGCCAAGGATCTGAAGAACATGCTGTCCCAGGTCAACTACCGCGTGCCCAACATGAGGTTCCTGCGCGAGCGACTCACGGTGAGCGTGTGGCCCCTCTGCTCTCCCCTCAGCAGCCCAGTGCCTGCCTTGGAGCAAGAACTGCTGGTGGTTCAACTCCCAGGGAGTGTTTGCATATTGCAGAGCCTCCCAGCCTTTCCTGGGAGGGCCCCCACCCACGGTGGTGACTGAAGAGGTGCCAGCTCCCACTGGGTGCCGCGCCCTGGCCCATTTGTGGCCAGCACCCTCTCCTTACCCCACCCTGCCTCCCACACTCCCCTCATTGCTCCTGGCTCCAGTCACGGGCTGGTGCTGGTGGGGTAGAGTGCAGAACAGCTGCCAGGTCCTGCATCCTGGCTCTTGCAGCCCCTGCCAGGGAGTGATGCTCTGCCAGCATCGCCACTGACCCAGGCATGAAGGGTCATCTCATGGTGAGCAGCTGCTCCCACCAGCACAGAACTCCAAGGCCAAAGAGTGGGGTATCCAGAGGAGAGCACACACTTTTGGTCTTGCAGTTTCCAGACACTTCAGACACTCTGGGCAAACAAAAAATCTAATTATCCTTTTGTAGGTATTCAGTAAGTGGTGACACTTTATCATTGTGTGGGTTGCCTTTGTGTGGGTGAGGTTGGGGGATTGTGAAACTTATTTTAGGATGTGCCTGTGCCCTGGGCACTGCAGGGTCCTGCTGGCTCCAGCAGAGACTGTGGCAGATTTGTTAAGATTGGAAAAGCCCTCTAAAATCATTGAGTCCAACCATTACCCAGCCACTGCCATGTCCACTAAACCACGTCCCCACGTGCCACATCAACATGTTTTCTGAGCAGGTGCAGGGATGGTGACTCCACCACTGCCTGGGCAGCCTGTTCCAGTGCCTGATCACTGTCTGCATGAATTTTTCAAAATATCCAATCTATCCCTCCCCTGTTGCAACTTGAGGCCATTGTGCAGGAGGCAAAGTCTGGATGGGTTTTGGCCTTTTTCTCCTCTTTTTTTCCCCAAGGATACTGGTGGGAAGAGACATTCCTTAAGCCATGCAGAGTTACCTCTGGCCTCTGTAAAACCTCTGGATTTGATTTGTTTTTCAGGATGTGGAGCAGAGGAATGGGGATATCACATATGGACAGTTTGCACAGCTCTACCGCAGCCTCATGTTCAGTGCCCAGAAAACAGTAAGAGCTGAATTCTCCAGGGGAGGAGAGGGAAGGGAGAAACCTTATTTGTTACTGGGCATTCCCACTTAATTGACTTTTTAACCCTGCTGCCCTTGGGGTGAGCTCTTCTCTTGGGAGTAAAGAAGTTACTGAGTGCAAACCTAATGCTTGTGCTTCTTCTTTTGCAGATGGATGTCCCGTTCTTGGAAAGGTGGATAATTCTCTGTGTTTTCTGGGGAAGGGGCTGTTTCCTTTTGCTCCAAAACATGCTCTGGGGCCTGCAGCAGCATGTTGGGATGGGGCATTATGCACTTCTCCTGCTCCTGTGCTGCCTGTGGTTCTGTGCTCTGAGCAAGCATCAATGCTGTAGACACTTGGGCTCAGGGCAGGGAGGGCTCTCTCCCTCCCATCCAGCTCAGGCCAGTTGGTTGATGTGGTCAGATCTCAAGCCATCTCCCAGGGATTGTGCTCATGGTGGCTGCAGAGCCCTCCCCACCCAGGCAGTGCCAGCTGTGCCCTTCCCTGCCCTCTGCTCACCTTGGCTGTGAGAGAAAGAGCTTGAATTTAGACACAGGAGCTGAAGAGTGAAAGACTTACTGACTTGTCCTGTAATTCCCAATGGCTGCCTTCCTTTTTTCCCTATAACCATAGAAAAGGTGTCAGGACCCTCAGCAGAGCATCTGGCTCAGCCCTCTGCCCAGGGCAGCCGGCACTGCCCAGTCCCCTTTGGATTTTGTGGTGTTAGTGCCCAGCATGGCCCTTGGCTGTCCATTGTGACTTTCAGCACTCATGGACCACTCTTTTGATATCATCACCTACAGACAGTTCCCTTCTTCATTCCCTGTCTTGCCTCCATGAGCCCATGTTCTCTGCATACCTGTAGGTCTGTCCTGTCTGCAGTCACCCCTTAACTGCCCTGCCCCTATTTAGTTCTTTACACTCAGGTTCAAACCAAACCCTCTATTTTTTTAATTTATTTTTTCCACTAATCCATCCCTCTAATGGTTTTTGGTGCCCTTCACCAGAGCTTTGTGTTACCATGCCCTTGTCAGTGTGATCCCTGGAGGGGTCCCTGGTTCTGGCATGTGGACATGTGTTTGCTCTCCTCAGCTCTCTGCTCATCCACTCTGCTCCTTCAGTGCTGCATGCCCAGGGCACAGCTGGCTGTGCCAGGGAGGGGGCAGATGGCATCTCACAGGGTGTGCTGCACCACTGACTGAAGCTTCTCTCCCTCTCTGCTTGCCAGGGGTGCAGAAAGGTCTGAGCACTTCAGGGTGTCACTGCTGGAGCTGCAGAAGTTTTTGCTGGAGTACCAGAGGGTGAGCTCAGCACAGGCAGTGGGGAGGGACAGTGGGGTGGGCACTGGTGACATTAGGGGTGCAGTGCTCTTGCTCTGGGGCTGGGATGATTGGGCTCTGGGCTGCTCTGCCTGGCACAGCTCATCCTTCTGGGGCAGGAGGTGTTGTAGGGGAAGTGCTGGGGAGGGCAAACCTGAACTCAGCTGGGCACCCTGGCCAGGAAAGGAACCAGGAGATGTGGGAGGAGTGGGGGTCCCAGGAGGCAGGAACTGATCAGTGAGGGTTGACCCAGTCCCTGTGCCCTCAGCTGGTCACCAAAGGTTTGCTGCAGCCAAGGTTATGTCCATCCTGTTGCTCAGGAGGTGTCAGCAGTTCCTGAGGAGCAGCTGATGGATTCATCTGCTGATTCTTCAATTTAAAAGCAATCTTGGGTCACTCAGCAAGCACAGCATGCATGTGCAGACACACACAGAGGCACCAGCTGTGCCTTTGTGGGCAGCACAGACCCCTTGGCTCTTGCCAGGTTCCTGTCTCATTGCTGGTCTCCTCCAGGAGGGCAGGGCTGGCTGGCAGAACCCTGTCCCCCACTGCCACCTCCCTGCCTGTGCTCTGCAGCCAGCAGGGAGTTAACCAGTGGGGAGATGCAGTGTTTTGGTGGCTAATGAAGGAAACCCAGGGAGAAAGAGCCAGAGGAAGCTGGGTTGGCTTCTGCTGCTGAAGGAGGAGGAATGGCAGATGTTGTTCAAAGGAGCTATTGGAGAGAAAAATGCACGGCATTGAGAAAATGAAGCCCACTCAGAAGCAGGGCAGATTTCCCCCTTGTGTGCTCTCCAGCACTTGTGCTGACAGTTGAGTTCCTGGCAGAGATGGTCTTGCATCAAAAACCACCTCCTTAATGGTTAAAGCTTCCAACTGGCTGAGCTGCATGTGGTTTGCAGTAATACATTCTGAAATGGCTTCTTTTATGTCTCCCCTGGGCTTTGCAGGAGCTCTGGGCTGCAGATCCCCTTCAGGTACAGGAATTCATGTTCAACTTCCTGAGAGACCCCTTGAGGGAGATTGATGAGCCTTATTTCTCCCTGGATGAAGTAAGACACCTTGAAGGTGGCGTGTGCGGGGTGGGGTGAGGCAGGGGATGGCAGCCCTGGTGTGATGTGTGCTGAGGTGTGGCAGCTCTGCTGTCTGTGCCTTTGCTGCAGGATGGGGGTGCTGGGAGGGTCACAGCTCCTGGGAGATGGACAGGGTTGGCAAAGGCTTCTGGGCTGTCCTTTAGTGCTGGGTGTGTGAGCTGGGAGCACTCACCAGGCAGCTCATCTGGAGGAGGAGAGGAGCTGCCTTGGGGTGTGTAAGGATCTCTTCAAAGCAAAAAGAGCTGAATAAAAAACAAAAACAACTAGAGATGACCATGTCACTGGCACTCTGGACTAAGCCAAGGTCCCTTGACCCACATGGCCTTAGTGAGCTATTGCCTGCCATGTGAGCTGCAAAATAAAATGCAGAGCCGTTAATTTGTCTCTGTCTGGGTCACAGGGTCTGGCACACAGGATCTGGCAGAGCTCAGGGGGTAGGTGGCAGTGCCCAAGCTGTGGTCACTCAGGCACCCTGGCTCAGGGAGCTGCTGTGCTGGGGGCAGCCCTGGTCAGTCTGTGCTGGATGTGTGCTGGCACAGAGTGGGAGATGTGTGTGAAGCTAAACACAGCAGCTGGCTCCTCTGCATCATTAACACATTTCTGTTTCTTCCTGAGCAGTTTCTCACCTTCCTGTTTTCCAAAGAGAACAGCATCTGGAACTCACAGCTGGACATGGTGTGTCTGGAGAACATGAACAACCCTCTCTCCCATTACTGGATCTCCTCCTCACACAACACGTAAGGACAAGGGGAGGGCTCTCTCCACCCAGCTGCTCTCAGCATCCTTTTCTCAAGTTAGAGTGGGAGTATTTTGCCTGATTCCAGTGATGTGTCAAGGAGGCTTTTCCAAACCAAGGCCAGTACATCAGAGACCTTTCTCTTGGTTCCCCACTCCTCCCTTCTGTTATTTTGCCATAAATGTTTTGCTCAGGCACTGTCAGCAGCACAGATCTGCAAAGGCCTTCAGGTGCCTTCACGTCCTGAGCTGTTGCTCTGGTAATTTCTCACCATTAGCAATGTCATTCTCCAGAGCCCCTCAGGACAGATGTGATAAACCCTGTCAGGCTGAAATTGGCCATTTTCCACTCTCTGCTGCTAGAATAATTTTGCAGGAACTGCTTTCTGTGCAGACAGGCTCTGTCTGTGCTCTGTGCTCATGCTAACCCAAATTTAAAGGACTGAGAGCCTAAGCCAGCTGAGCAGCCCTGAGGGCAGGCAGTGACATCCTGTCTGCCTGCAAGAGCTCATCTAACCCTGCTCTGGGTCTGCAGGGGGCTCTTTGTGGCACCAGGGCTGATATTGCTGTCTGAGCTTTGTCTCAGGAGCTGGGGCTGGAGCTCACAGGAGTTCTGGCAGCAGGGGCAGAGCTGAACCCCTCACCCGGGCCAAGTGTCAGGTGTGGAGAAGCACCACTCCTGCCACTCCATGTGCCAGAGGCAGGTCCCCAGTGTCCCAGCAGACACCTGTGCCCTCAGTGGGCCTGTCAGTGTGCTGATGTGTTGTCTCACCTGGAAGGTACCTGACGGGGGATCAGTTCTCGAGCGAGTCCTCGCTGGAGGCGTACGCGCGCTGCCTGCGCATGGGCTGCCGCTGCATCGAACGTGAGTACCAGAACAGCCCTCCTGCCTCAGCACTGCAGCTGCTGCTGCTCAGGGAGGCTTTGCAAGGAGGGCAGAGCTGAAGGCTGGCCTGGCCAGTGGCAGCATTAACTGTAGGAGCAATGGGGATGGTGGGGATGGACGGAGATGAGAGATCTCTGCAGCCAGGTCTGGAACTTGGGGTTTATTGCAAAGGGCCCTGCTGGGAGCTGCCAGCCACAGCTCAGAGCAGGACTGAGAGAAGAGAGGGGTAGAGAGGATGAGAGGGTGAGGGAGTAAAAAAGGTAAGAGAGAAAAAGCGTAAGAGTGAGGTTCCTGTTAAAATACAATAAAACTTCTGTGTTGAATATTCCACTAACCAATCTTGTACAATATACAAATCCTATCACATTTACACACAATTACATTACCGTACTGTGTTATATTTTAAACCCTAAAAACTACTCTTTGGACCCCTTCTGCCAAGCTAGTAGGGTCTGCTCTGACCCTTGGATCTGTCTGCAAGCAGAGGGTGTTGTTCCATCAAAAGGGGATTACCTTCAGCTGGCCATGCCATTGTTTTCCAGTTGTTCAGTAACTGAGGTATCTCAAAGCTTGCTTTCATTTCAATCTTGCTTATAGTTTGTATATTCTCAAAATCTTTTGCCAATTTTTCTCAAGACAATCATATTTATAAGGCTTTCCTGTTTCATCTTCCCCAACAATTAACACCATGATGTGCAGAAAGAGCTGAGGTCATTTGCTTTGTGGGACTGGGTGATTTGTGCCCAAGCTTTTGGTCCTATAGAAAGATCAGGGCTTTTAGTGACCACCTCACTCCTTTATTGCCTTCCAGTACATGTCCCAGCAGCACCTGGCTCAGCCCATCTCATGTCCATGTCTTGCCTCTGTTCCAGCCTTTGGGCTAAGTTTCCCCTGTGGGTCTCTTTCAGTGGATTGCTGGGATGGTCCTGATGGCATGCCAGTCATCTACCATGGACACACCTTAACCACCAAGATCAAGTTCTCTGATGTCTTGGTCACCATCAAGGAGCATGCCTTTGTCACCTCTGAGTGAGTACAGCAGCACTTCAGCTAGCAGGGCAGAGAGAGAGGGTGGAGCCCAGGCTGTAGCAAACTGCAGCTCACTCTATCCAGAGCTGCAGCACAAGGCCTGGATGTGGTGGGAAGAAAAGGTGTCGTGTCTGCCAGCCCAAGGGAGATTTTTCCCATAAAAATGTTACGGGAGAGAGGGCTTTGGGTAAACCCAGTGGTTTGGCAGTCCTTCCCCACCCTGTGCCCTCCTGAAGGGTGGCTACAGGCAGCACAGGTGGCTGTTGGTGTGAGCTGCTCCTGGAGGGCACAGAGGCCAGGCTTTGAGACAGAGCTCAGAAGTCCTTGGTTCCATCCAGATCCCCATGCTGGTTTTGATGGCTCTGCTCCTTCTCCCAGTTTCCCTGTCATTCTGTCCATTGAGGACCACTGCAGCATTGCTCAGCAGAGGAACATGGCTCAGAATTTCAAGAAGGTTTTTGGAGACATGCTCTTGACCAAACCAGTCGATATTTCTGCTGATGGCCTTCCATCTCCAAACCAGCTCAAGAGGAAGATTCTCATCAAGGTGAATTCCCTTGCCCAGCAAAGCTCCTAAGTGAGGGAGTGGGCTGAGGGTTTGGGACTGAGGCCAGCTGCCTTTGGAAAGGGGGGGTTGGCAGTGTAGGGGTGGAAGTGGAGACCTGATGCTAAGAACAACTGGATACAAAAAAGCTCTCTCAGAGGATTCTCTCTTTCAGAGAATCTGCTGGGAAATGAGCTTAGCAGCTGGCTGCTGCCTTTCTTTGAGGGCATGGGGGATGTTGGTATTTCTGCTTCAGGAACCTTTGGGAAGAAGGGGTGGGACTTCAGTGCTGTTTGATGATCCCTGTGACATATGGATCTCGTTTATTCTAATCTGGAGGACCCCACTGCAGCAGACCTGAGCTTTTAGGGCTGTTCACCAGGAAATCTGCTGCTTTTTGGGTGCCTGACCCCCTCTCTCCTCTCTCAGCACAAGAAGCTGGCGGAGGGCAGCGCTTACGAGGAGCTGCCCACATCTGTGATGTACTCAGAGAATGACATCAGCAACTCCATCAAGAATGGGATCCTCTACCTGGAAGACCCCATCAATCACGTATGTCTGTGCCATGGTGGCCCAGGCCCTGCTCTGAGGGCTCTGTCAGGTGCTGTGTGTGCTGGAAGGAAGGGCTGTGGTGCAAATGATTGAAGAGGTTCTCGGTCTGTCTGGTTTCTCAGGTGTCCCTGAAGGCTGGGGGTGTTTTATGCTGCCTCTCTCTGAGCTCTTCCCTAGGAATCTCCTGTGGGCCCTTGGTAGAGGCAGAAGGCTGAGCTAGAGGGAGCTCTGGGCCAAGGCACTGCAGCCTGTGATTTGTGCTGCAGGAATTTCTGGAGATGGCTGCGCTTCCAGCCCTGCTCCTGCCAAGTGCCTGCACACCTGGCACACTAAGCAAGGGTTTATCTTTGTAAACACTGAGTGTTCATCACTGTGTGCATTTACTCACAGCCCACCTTCAGCAGCTTTACTCTGCTGAGGGTCTGTCTGGCAAAGCCACAATGCAAATGGAACAGAGTTTTTTTTTTTTAAAAAAACAGTAAAATGCAATGGCAAATCCACCTAAACATCTCTGATATCTTCACCTCAGATTGCCCCTGTGCTGAGTCCATACAGACTGGGGTTCTTTGCATTGATTTGCTCTTCATTTGGTCTTCTCCTTTTATTAAGTGTTGGAGTGTTTGCAGTGTGATTTGTCACATGCTGGGTTTTTTGCTTCTGATAAATCCGGGGATCTGGGGGATATCTTGGAAGCTCCTGTGACTCACTGGAATCAGTGTTGGTGGCTGTCCTTCACAAACCTGATGGTCCCTCCCTGTACTGGTCAGGAGATGATCCCATGGGTGGGTGGGCAGTCTGGTGCTTCCCCAGGGGTCTCTTTGCCAGAGTTCATGTCCTTGCAGGAGTGGAACCCGCATTACTTTGTGCTGACCAGCAGCAAGATCTATTACTCTGGGGAGACAACCAGTGACCAAGGAAACGAGGATGAGGAAGAGCAGAAGGAGGTGAGGGCTCTCCTGTGAGACTGTGAGTTGTCCCCTAAGGAAAGGACTTGACTGCCCAAGGGGCTGAGCATTGCCATTGCCAGCTGACTTGAGGGGGAGATCCTGTGGTGGGGAGGATGGGAGCTGCTTCAGGAGCTCCCTGCTCCTAGCTGGAAAACCCCTGAGCAGAGCAGAATCCAGCACCATGAGCCTGCCCTCAGTGGCCCAAGGTGATGGCTTTTTTGCCCCTGCCAGGTGAGCAACAGCACGGAGCTGCACTCCACGGAGAAGTGGTTCCACGGGAAGCTGGGAGCGGGCCGTGACGGGCGGCACATCGCGGAGCGGCTGCTGACGGAATACTGCATCGAGACAGGGGCCCCTGATGGCTCCTTCCTGGTCAGGGAGAGCGAGACCTTCGTGGGGGACTACACCCTCTCCTTCTGGTGAGGGCCCCGCTGCTCTGTGTCGCCCTGGGGTTGTTTTCTCTTGGCATGTCCTTCAGTGGTGGGGTCCCCTTGCTGGCTGGCCTGTGAGCGGTCTCTCCCCTGTTCCTGTGCCCAGCATCATGTCTGCTCCCTGTCCCAGTGCAGGAGGGTCAAGTCTCTTATGCAGTCACTCTCCAGTGTGGCAGGAATGCCATGTCAGGCTGGAGCTGAGGTGCAAAATCAAGGCTGGCTTACCCTGTCCCTCCCTCCCTGTCCCACAGGCGCAACGGGAAGGTGCAGCACTGCCGGATCCACTCGCGGCAGGACGCCGGCAGCCCCAAGTTCTTCCTGACGGACAACCTGGTGTTTGACAGCCTCTACGACCTCATCACCCACTACCAGGAGGTGCCACTGAGGTGCAACGAGTTTGAGATGAGGCTGACAGAGCCAGTGCCACAGACCAATGCCCACGAGAGCAAAGAGTGAGTGCACCTGTGTGTCCATTGGGCAGTTGGACGCTGAGGAAGCTCTCCCAGATCTCTCCTCAGCCATTCCTCCCTTGCTGGAGTTTTCTGGTCCCCACTTTCTCCCCATGGAGCTCTGTCACAGCAGCCATGCTGGCCAGCTTTGTTGTTCATGGAGCTGAGTGTCGTGGAGGCTCAGTGCAGGGCACAGAGCTGCTGGGTTCGGTTGGGATGCCCTGTGCCATGCCTCACCAAAGGCTCTGATCCTTCCTGCCCCACTGCAGTCCCTGTCTTCCTCTGGAGGATTCAAGGAGCCTTTTAGGGGCTGGGGTGTGGGATGGGCTGTGTGTGTGTGACCTGTGCACAGCAATGTCTCTCCTGCCAGGTGGTACCATGCCAACCTCACACGAGCCCAAGCTGAGCACATGCTGATGAGGGTGCCCCGTGATGGAGCCTTCCTGGTGCGCAAGAGGAGCGAGCCCAGCTCCTACGCCATCTCCTTCAGGTGTGTCCCTGCCACAAGGGTGGTGGCTGCTGGAGGTGGGATGCTGCAGTGTGTGAGAGAGCAGGACAGCTGCCATCAGCCAGCCTTGAGCCCTCCCAGAACTCCTGTTGCTCTGGGATGGCCCTTGAATAAGTCCTTGAGATCCTGCTCTTCCTCCCATCTTCCAATGGGGGATGACTGTGCTCGGCCGCCTCACCAGGGACACCTTTTCCTTGGAGTCTCTATTTTGGCAGAGACCTTCTCTTGCCAGGTGCCAAGAGGCCTCTCCCTGTGTTTCCTCCCTGCAGGGCAGAAGGGAAGATCAAGCACTGCCGGGTGCAGCAGGAGGGGCAGACTGTGCTGCTGGGCAACTCTGAGTTTGAGAGCCTGGTGGACCTGATCAGCTACTACGAGAAGCACCCGCTGTACCGCAAGATGAAGCTGCGCTACCCCATCAACGAGGAGACCCTGGAGAAGATCGGCACAGCGGTGAGTGCAGGAGCCAGAGAATCATGGATGGGTCCTTTTTGAGGTGGTGGTGGGTGAGCCCTCTCTGTGCTTTGCAGCCCACACCTCGTGGGATTTCCTGACACTTGAGTGGAGTTTGGTGCTGCCCCTCTGAGCCTGGGCTGTCTGCAGCATCATCTTCGGTCTTGTGCCTTCCTGGGGCACTGTCCCACCTACCCCAAGGTAGGGAGCCTTTTCCCCTGCACTCACTGCTGTAACCACTGTCCCTTTGCTTCCACAGGAGCCAGACTATGGAGCCCTGTATGAGGGACGCCATCCTGGGTTCTATGTGGAAGCCAACCCCATGCCCACCTTCAAGGTACACTCTCACTGTTTGGCACAAAACAAACTGCAGGGCTGGAGGGTTTAGCAAGGATCTTTTCATTTTCTAAGAGCTGTATTAGTTTGCACACCTATTTCTAAACCATGAAGAGAGAGACAGTGGAGGTTGAACCTCCAGTTCCCAGGCTGGGCTGCCTCTTGTTCTGAGCTCTCCAAACCAAGCCCCTCAGTGGCTCTTGGGACAGAGGAGAGTGCCTGTGTGGGGCCATACCAGACTTGAGAGCTCTGCTTTGGCATAAATGGGGGCCTTGATTTGCTCTGCAGGGTGTCACTAGGTCTGGCAGCAGGGCTGGATGCTGCCTGCCTGCACATGATGTGCCTGACAGCCCCCCAACAAACACATCTGTGCTGGGAGGTGATCTCTCATGCTGTGGGCTCCTTGTCCACGTGTCCATTTCCTGCCAGCCTCATGGGACCCCTCCTCATTGCAGTGTGCAGTCAAAGCCCTGTTTGACTACAAGGCACAGAGGGAGGACGAGCTCACCTTCACCAAAAATGCCATCATCCAGAATGTGGAGAAACAGGAAGGAGGCTGGTGAGTTGGTCCTGAGCCTCCCTTTCCCATGGGGATATATGGTCAAACCTTGCTGTCACCATCCACACAAAGGTGTGTCCACTCTAGGAGTGGGTCTGTCTGGGGGTTACCCATGAGCAGCAGAGTTCCAAAGCCTCACAAACCCTAAAAGCAGATGATGGAAGAGCTGCCTGTTCCCCTCACCCCCGCTCAGAATACTCTGGGGTCTCATGTCCAGTGCTGACATTGCCCCTTCCCTCCCTTCCAGGTGGAGAGGAGATTATGGTGGCAAAAAGCAGCTGTGGTTCCCTTCCAACTACGTGGAGGAAATTACAAGTCCCACCAGCCTGGAGCCGGAGCGGGAGGTGAGTGTGGCCATGAGTGCAGCAAGGAGGGTTTGTGCCCCCTCTGAGCGGGGCTGCCCTGCCCTCTGTGCCCAGCACCATCCTGCTGTGCTTCCTTCCCAGCAGCAGCTGGATGAGAACAGCCCCCTGGGAGACCTGCTTGGAGGCGTCCTGGACGTGCCCTCCTGCCAGATCGGTGAGTGCCAGGGAGGGAGCGTTGCAAAGGCTTCTTGAGGCTTCTCAGCCCTCACTTATTGCTGCCTGGGCTCCATCTGTTGCCTCCAGAAATGGGAGTTTCCTGTAGCTATCGCGTGCTGGGGTGGCCACGAGTCCCTGTGCCTGTCTTCTCCCTTGCTGCCTGTGGAGGGCTTGGCTCAGCACCTGCAGTGATGCTGTCCCCTGTCCCTCACAGCCATCCGCCCCGAGGGCAAGAACAACCGGCTGTTCGTGTTCTCCATCAGCATGTCCTCGCTGTCACGGCTGTCCCTGGACGTGGCGGCCGACACGCACGAGGACCTGCTCGACTGGGTGAAGAAGATCCGGGAGGCAGCTCAGACAGCTGATGCCAGGGTGAGGCTGGGGAGCCCCTGGCAGGGCAGGAGGCATCTGCTGGCTCTCCAGCTGCTGGGTTTTCCAGGACTGAGGAGCTGGTGCGGGGTGGGCTGGCAGAGCAGTTGCAGAGGTGATAAAGCCAGAGCAATCGTGGACAATGTGGCAAGGGGTGGTGGCTTGAGAGGTTCAGGGTGGGTATTTGGGACAATTGGACAACTGGGTGGGTGCTACAGCCTCAGGAAGTGGGGGGTCTCCATCAGTGAAGGGTGGCAAGGCCACAGATGCCCTGTGCTGGGACCAGTGCCAGTCCTGCTCTGGGCAGGATGTAGGACCTAGCCAGGCCCTGCCTGTGTGATGTCCCCCATGCAGACCTGGCAGATCTGCTGGTGGTCCCCACAGTGTGGGCAGGAGCCACACCAAGCAGTGAGGGTCAGTTTGTGAGCTGGGTCATCCATCACCACTGCTCCTACCTGGCCTGACCCCTCTCTCACCCTTTCTTGGCAGCTCTCTGAAGGGAAGATGATGGAGAGGAGAAAGAAGATTGCCCTGGAGCTTTCAGAACTGGTGGTCTATTGCCGTCCTGTGCCTTTTGATGAAGAGAGTGAGCATCTGCTGAGCTGGTGGCCCTCACAGGCATTCACGGTGGCATTACAGACCCTGTGCTGTGCCCCAAGGGGCTGCTTTGGCTAGATCTCAGCAGAGGCTAGGTGTCCAAATCCCCAGTTCACCTTGGAGCTCTGGGTAGCTCCAGAGGGTACCAGTTCCCTTCCCTGGCCCTCTGTTCCTGGGGTCTGTCAGCGTGCATAGCAGCTGCTGAGGGAGTGGGGCTGGGGAGCATCGTGCCTGGCCAGTGGGAGCTGTGTTGGTGCTCTGTCATTGGTGTTGGGCACCTGGCACACACCCACCGGGGTGTGGGACACCCGCTGGTGGCTGCCCCAGGGGTGAGAGGATGGCATCAGGAAGGAGCTGGGCTGGTTGAGTGTCAGCAAAGGGAGTGTGCCCCTGGCTCACACAGCACTGTCCCCTGGCAGAGATCGGCACAGAGAGGGCCTGTTACCGGGACATGTCCTCCTTTCCCGAGACCAAGGCAGAGAAGTACGTGAACAAGATCAAGGGCAAGAAGTTCCTGCAGTACAACCGCCTGCAGCTGTCCCGCATCTACCCCAAGGGCCAGCGCCTCGACTCCTCCAACTACGACCCCCTGCCCATGTGGATCTGTGGCAGCCAGCTGGTGGCACTCAACTTCCAGACCCCGGGTGAGGGCAGCAGGCAGGGTGGGCTGGCGCCTGGGGTGCCCTGTGCCACCTCAAAGCCACCTGCTGAGCCCTGCTCCTGGAAAATGGGGGACTGGGAAGGTCTTGGAAGGGCTCTGCAGGCAGTGAGACCCAGCTCCAGAGGGCTGGATTGAGCCAAGGAGCTGCACTGAGGTTGGGGATTGTGCCATGATGAGAGTAAGATGGAATGGAGAGGAGGCAAGGGATGGGTTCTCCCAGGTCCCTGGTGACAAGCAGGGCAGGTGCCAAAGGGGATGGTGCTGCCCCAGGCTTGGGACACCAGCTGGGTGCATGGTCTGGGTCCAGCTGGCTGCTCTTCTTGCCTTTGCCCAGCTTCCATTCCTGCTCCTGCCGTGCAGTCCAGCCTTCCTGTCCCTGGCCTTTGCCAAACCCTGCTGTGAGCCTGCTCAGCTCACCAGCACACCAGCAAACAACCTGCCTCTTCTTTCCTGCTGCCTTTTCATTCCTTCTGTGAATTCAGGCATCTCACAGGGGGGTTGGCAAATGCTACAGGCAGCACATGGAAGGCTGAAAATAGAAGGAAAAGAGAGAGGTGACCCATGGAGCACTGGGTAGCTGGGCAGATCATGCATGGCAGTCACCTCATGGCCCTGACACGTGGGGACACATTGCTCAGCATTGCCAAGGGGTGAGCCAGGTCCTCTTGCCAAGGGCTTCCTGGGACACATCAGTGATGGGGGTGATGATCCAGCTTGTGCACAGGGTATCCTTCATCTCCTGTCTCTCCTGCCTGTGCTCTAGACAAGCCCATGCAGATGAACCAGGCCTTGTTCATGTCCAGTGGCCAGTGTGGGTATGTCCTGCAGCCAACCAACATGAGGGACGACATCTTTGACCCCTTTGACAAGAGCACACTGCGGGGCACAGAACCACTCTCCATCTCCATTGAGGTCAGTACCTCCTCCTGGTGTGGGGGAATGCAGGCTCAGACCCCAGTGGGGTACCAGATTTGGGGTGAGAGAATGGTTTTTTTTGGGCTCCTGGCTCTGCCTGCCGCTGCTCCTCACCAAGCCCCTGTCCTGCAGCACAGACTGGGAGAGCCCTCGCTGTCCCCTGTGAAGGGCTGCCACTTGGAGGGAAATCTGGGGCTTTGGAGCATCACAAAATCGTGGACTGGTTTGGATTAGAAGGGACCCTAAAGGCCCCTCGCTGCTGAGGGTGCCTGGAGAGGAGCAGCAGGAGCATCCCAGGATGCTCCCCCAGGACTCCTCCTGTGCAGGTCCCCGTGCCAGCAGGTGGCATCCACGAGCCGCAGAGGTGACATCCCTGTCCCCAGACTGCATCCACAGGCCAGCAACACAAGAGCTGTGTCTTGTCCCCTCCTTGTCACTCAGTTGCTCCAGGCTCGATGTTTCCATTTCGCCTTTCTCATGGCCCCTCTTGGGAAGATGCTTGAGGTCAGGGCAAACTTCTCAGGCCATTTCTGTGTTGTGCTGCCGGTGATGATAAGAGGAGGGTGCCAAAGGATGGAGTGTGGATGCTTGATGAGTTTTTTTTACTTCCCTAATGGTGCAGCTGAGGCTGGATTGTTCCTGTGTCAGCTCTCAGAGCTGCACAGCAGAGGCTCTGCAGGGACATGGGAGAGCTCGCCAGGCAAAGCTCTGGAGGGCTGTGCCAAGCCAGCTGGCTCTCATGTTTGGAGCAGCAGGGTCCAGCAACCTGTGCAGGCATTCCCTGTGGTCTCAGAACCAAGCTATGGGTCAACAGTCTGCTTTGCCAGTCCCCTCAGCTCGTGTAGACCTTGGGGAAGATGCAGTGGAGATCCTGCCTTCAGGTGCTCACAGGTTTCCTCTGTGGCCACCTCTGTTTTGGAGTGATCCCACCTAAAAAAGCCACAGCCCTTCTCCATGAGGACTCTCTATCATGTACCCTCTGCACCACTGACCCCATGCCCACTGTCTCCCTAAAAATTCCCTGTGTAGGGGGATAGAATATAAGCAAATAAAGATAGTGTAGAAAGTAATCTTACCACTAAGGAGTTGCAGCTGGGCCAATTATCAAAGATTAGGAACAGGCCTGACTTTAACAGGCCACAGGTGTAACCAATGAGAAGAAGAGAGCTATAAAAGAGTGGAGTGGCTGGGTGAGAAGGGAATTGGAGTCAGTGGCTGCTTTGTGAAGAGGAAAGAGTCAGTGCTCTGAGGAACTGCCCACAAGAAACACCAGGAAGGTTTGGAACTTTTGTGATAAGGAGACAACAGTGTGGAACCCCTGCAATAAGATGACAACATCCCTGCCCCATTCTGTTTTCCAAGCTCTTCCTGCACCTCAGGGTGCAGTTGCCCCCACCAAGTGTCAAGAGTCATTGTGCCATAGCCAGTCACTGTCGCCTTTAAGAGACAGGCTCAGCCTCTCATTGTCTGGCAGAGCTGCCTGCTGTCCCCACCAAAGCCAGCTTTCATGGATGGAGAAGCCATCTCGAGCCCAGCATGACTCAAAGCACATGATCCAGAGTTGGCAGCAGGTCCTTCCCCTGCAGCAGCAGCGTGCTGCAGCGACATATGGCCACGGGCAAGGGGGAGCTGCCATGGCTCTCTCCTGCGAGGAGGCAGCTTGGCATCTCAGTGGAGCACAGCCTGTGCTGCAGGCACGAGGAGAGCAGGGCTGGAGAGCAGCTCCTTTTCCTCCTCACACCAAGGCAGGAGGGCTGAGAAGTTTTAGCAAAGATGAGGGGGTCCAGCCTGGTGCTCCCAGCAGGGAACAGGGCTCAGTGGGAGCCCAGCTCCAGCTTGGCCAGCTGAGGGAGGGATGCTGTGGCCCAGGCCTGGCTGTGCTGGCAGCAGGCAGGAACCTGGAGCAGTTCATCTGGGGTTTTTTGTGGCTTACAAGTCAAACTGTGGATCAAGAACACTATAGCAGGTTCCAGGGGTGGGAGCTATTTCTCTCTGAGCTGCCGGCTGGGCTGGCTGTCAGTGCTGCTTCTCTCTCCAATTAGCAGAGCCAGGGTGATTTATTTGGGAAGAAAATGTCCTGGTATGCAAAAACATTTTTTCCCCTTTGTTCCTGTCTCTTACCAAGCCTCTCCTGCTCTCTGCTCAGGTCCTGGGGGCACGGCACCTTCCCAAAAATGGAAGGGGAATCGTTTGTCCTTTCGTGGAGGTGGAGGTGTCTGGTGCTGAGTACGACAATGCCAAGCAGAAAACAGAGATCGTGGGTGAGTGGGGTGGGGAAGGGAGGGGATGAGCCATGGCTCACACCAGCATCAGAGCACTCCTGATGCTGGTGTGAGCCCTGGGCTCTGCAGCAAGGCCTGGCACTGAGCTGGGAGCTGCCCTCGTGCTGCCCCTGAGCCCAGCATCAGCCATGGGGGCAGTGGAAGGACTCAGTGGGGCTGCCCACTGACAGCTGTGTTTTGTGAGCAGCTGACAACGGCCTGAACCCTCTCTGGACCCCGAAGCAGTTCCACTTTCAGGTCAGCAACCCTGACTTTGCCTTCCTGCGCTTCGTGGTCTACGAGGAGGACATGTTCAGCGATGAGAACTTCCTGGCTCAGGCCACCTTCCTGGTGAAAGGCTTGAAGACAGGTGAGGCACTTGGGACAGCAGGGAGGGTGTCATGGTGCTCCTCACCAGTTCACACTGTTAGCCAGGGAGATGCTGATTTTCATGGGAGGGTGTTGTTGGGCTGGCTTAGCCTGTCCCCATGACAGGTCACATCCCCAACCAGTTACAGAAGGCAGAGCCATTTGCTAACAGCCCTTGGGGCCACCTGCCACTTTGAGGGAAATTTGGGGGTTTGGAGAATCACAGAATTGTAGACTGAATGGATTGGAATTGGTTTGGATTAGAAAGGACCCTAAAGGCCATCTAGTTTCAGCCCCACTGCCATGGGCAGGGACACCTTCCACTACCCCAGGCTGCTCCAAGCCCCATTCACCCTGACCTTGGACATTTCCAGGGATGGGGCAGCCACAGCTTCTCTTGGCAGAAGAGAAAAAGGGTCTTGTGAGAGAAAAACCCCCTTGAGTCCTGTGCCAGGGCACTGCCACCTCCCCTGCTGTGCAGTGAGTGACGCCAGGGCTGTCTCTGCCGTAGGTTTCCGAGCTGTTCCCCTCAAGAACAACTACAGTGAGAACCTGGAGCTGGCTTCTCTGCTTGTCAAGATAGACATTTTCCCTTGCAAGGTGAGACTGGCTGCACACACGAGAAGGTGGTGACCATGCTGTAGGGCTGAGGAGCAGAGCCAGTGAGCCCAGCCTGGCCCTGCCCATTCTCCTGCTCAGCTGGGGCAGTGAGGCTCAGTGCTGCCTGGCCTGAGTGCCTGTGCATGGCTGAATTCCCAGTGCTGCTCCTTAGGGATGCCCAGCAGGGACAGCAAGCACACAGGGTTTGCCTCCTGCAGCAGTCAGGGTGTTTCAGGCAGGGTCCTGCCTGCACTGGGTTTGACTTGCCTGGAAATCCCTCCAGCAAAAGCTGGAGAAGGCGGATTTGTCACAGTGCCTGTCTGTGCTCCAGGGACATTGCAGCTCAGGATCACAGAGCTGGCTGGCCTGGGGCTGTCCCTGTTGGCATAAACAGAGGGCAGGGCTCCTTCTGAGACAGATGGTTCTTTTATTTCTTCATTTAAAATGGTGCTGGTGGGAGCCAGCGATGGCTGTTAGAGCAGCTGCACAGTGCAAACCCCAAGCCCCCATGAGCCCTGGACACCCTGCAGGGCAGCCAGAGCCCTGCACCACGACTGCCCTTACTACAGGGTGTATGCTTTGAAATCACAAACCCTTGACTACAGCATTTTTTTCCATCATCCAAGCAGGAAAATGGCGAAATAAACCTCTTCAATGCTTCATCCCTACGGGAACGAGCAGGGGATGGCTCCAGCCAGCTGCTGGCAAGCAGAGGCAGAGAGGGCTCCTTTGAGCTGAGGTACCAGCAGCCCTTCGAGGATTTCCGTGTGGCCCCAGAGCAGCTCGCTGACCACTTTGAGAGCCGGGAGCGAAGGTGAGGCCAGTGCTCAGTCAGCTCTTCAGCAGCAGCATAACACACCCCCTGCATTTAGTCTGGCTGCTTGCAAACCCTAAATCTGAGCTGCAAGTTGTGCCAGTGCTTGTGGCAGTCACTGCTATGGGAGTAGGGTGGGACAGCACAGCTGGTGCCATTATCCCCAATCGTGGGAGATGTGGCTGAGCTCCTGCTTTACTCCAGTGGGCAACTGGAGCCCAGCAGAGCGTTGTCCTTGGCCATGCCACGGCGAGGCTGAGCTGTGTCCCCTGTGTGTGCCCCTTTGCAGGGTACTGCGGAGGACCCGGGTCAACGGGGACAACCGGCTGTAGCCCACCCTGGCGGGCGGAAGCACCTCCAGTGCTTGTGAATCTCACAGCACGCTGTGAACTGGTTTCTATGGAAACGGCACTGCTATGGCCTACTTTCAGGCAGCTTTTCCAGTTTCTCTGCTGAAGTGTGTTCAAGTGGAGAACTAAAAAAAAAAAAAAGTATTGGAAATAAACCCCACCCCGAACCAGCCCCAAGCACCCAGCAACCTTCACCACGAAGCCCTTAAGAAGCGTCGGTGCGGCCAGGCTGCCAGAGGCCACAGACCAAACTGTCTATAATCACAAGAAGAGACCTAAAAATTCCCCATCCAGCCTCTGCGTACCTGCTCTGCCTGTAATCCAGAGATCGTGTGCAGCTGCGGGAGCCTGTTTGCAGCCATCCTGTGCTGTGTCCATTCCCAGAGCTCTGGGCCTGCAGTGAGCACAGCAGCACCTCTGTCTGTCCTGGTGACACCACATCTGCCCTGTATAGCCACTGCCGAAGGGTCCAGTAGTGAAACTCTACATTTACAGGGCCACTCTAGCTTTAAATGACAATAAAAGTGTCAGTATTAGGTGTGTGCTGGCTCGGGTGTCTGGTGGTCTGTGCCCTGCAGAGCTGAGGTTCCTGAGGAGAGGCTGCACTGCTCCCTCCTTTCTCCTGGTTTTAGGGGAGGAAAAATAACTAGAAACAGCCCCAGGTTTTATGCTGTTCACTCAAAAGGGTAAAACAAGTTATGTGCCCCAGCTGTCCATGCTGTTCTGAGGCAGGCTGGGGACAGAACTCTGGCATGAAGAAGCACCTCTAGGGCAGAGGTGTCTGGGCACTCACTCATGGCCTTACCCCGTGGAAAAGTTGTCGTTCTTTTAAAAGAAATGAGGAGGTTGTGATGGAGGACTCCCAGTCCAGCAGCTGAAAGGCAGGCACATTGCTGGGCCCTCCCAAATCCCAGTGCAAGCACCACTCAACTCACGTTTGATTTTTACGCTCTTTATTTAGGAACAACCAAAAATGTCTGGTTTCATTTCAACAAACTGTACAAGCAAGCTCTTCCCCTTGCCCACCCTCACATCCACATATACAAAAGGAAGGGAAACTTGCCGTTCACTTCTCAGAAGTGGCATTGTTGCTACAGGGAGTTCTTGCCCTCAGAATAAGAGCAGGTAAAGTCCATAGCACGTACAAGCTACCCTAGCCCTAGTAATAGCTACAGCCCACAATCACAGGCAGCTTCTTTTTTTGTTTCCTCTTTAAAACCTTTACCAAAAGTAAAAACTATTTCCTGTTTCACACGATTGCCAAGGTGACCATTGAAAATTGTGGTCTTGGAAAAAAAAAAAAAAACAAAACAACAAAATAACAACCCCCCTGGAACCCCCCACAGCTCCCTGGTACAAAGACAGCTTTACACAGCAGAGCTCTCACCCTGCTCCCTCACTGCACCGGCCACCCTTATGAAAGGTCCCGTTGCAGCTACAGTTACATTTTCCTTTGGATAAATCCAAGCAAAAATTCCAGGTCATTCAGCACCAGCATGATTTCTAAATAACAATAATTAAAAAAAAAAAAAAAGAGACCCCGTTAGGCTGACTTTGTGGTCTGCTGAGAAACAAAGTGATCAACACACTGTTCCCAAAGTCTCTCTTTTAGTGCAATGTTAGTATGTGCAAGGGGAATCACAGCCACGTACCCATAACACCACCACGAGCCAGATGGGGCAGAGAGAAAGTGCAATTTTAGCTAGAAATTTTCTATGCCATGGATTCCTAGCCCAACCTTCACTAGCACCAGTAAGCAAGAATCCTCCTAACACCACCTTCCATCAGTACAGGGAAAATGGGGCTTTAATTGTGCCATCAGAATATGCCAAACGTCAGCCAGCAGAGCACTTGGGCCATAACAAGAAAACCCAAAATTAAAAAAATAAAATTCACTGCTTACATAACAGAGCTCCCTTGCTCTGCTTTAGTTTTCTGATGCCAATCCAACATTCCTGGCACACACCACTACCAGTAAACATACAGCAGAAACTAAATTTCTCAGTTAAAAGAAGAACAGGGATAGCCTGCAAGTGCCTCGTTCCCCTCCATGTGTTGTGTTGCCTAATCTTACCCTGCTGGTTTTGGGATCAGCTGAGAAGTGACACCAGAGCTTTACAGGTGAGCTGAATCACATCAGGACCTTGACTGATCTGAAGAGAGCAAAACCAAAATGATATGGGCAACAGGGAGAAGACTTTTACAAGCATTTTGTATGCCATCACCCTAATGGGAATGTGTAGCATCCCATTCACTTTGTAATTTGTGCCCAAGTGCTGAAAATCATCTTTTTCTTTTGATTCCCAATGAGCAAGCTTCTGATCAGTTTGCCTCTATTATATCTGTAAGAGAGGGGCTGCAGGGAAAACAATATAACATTTCTGCAGGTGACCAAAATCTGTTGCTTTCCAATTAAAAAAAATTAAATACCCAAACCCTAAATGAAAAACCAGCCTACTACAGCTTCCTTCTCTTGAGCTGTCAGGGGATACACAACAAAAATTAACCTAGCAGGTATCTTCCAGCTCTGGTGAGCATCCTCCAACCAGATTAAGGACTACAGTGTTTCTCTGCCAGCAGCTACTGCTCTTGCTGGTGGCTTCTCCTGGTGACCAACTCAGGGAGGGGACATGAAATCACAGTAAGTACCTGCAAGCACCTGTGCCCATCCTCCCACCACACTGCAGCATCACTCAGCTCTCAGGCAAGTGGAGATAGGAAGCTGTAGATCATTGTTTGTTTAGTGTTCTGCTAAAGAAAAAAAGAAAAAAATTCAAGGATGCTAATTACAGAGCTGAAAAATAAGGTACCCAAATGAAACATGGAACAATGTCTAGAAATCTCATGGCAGGGGCTGCTGACATCAATGAATAAAGAAACTCAGTTCCTTGCACCAGGAGAACCAGCAGCCCTTCCCATGAGCAAGCCAGGGCCAGAACAAATCAGGGTTTCGGGTTATTAAGCAATTGGATTGTGCCCTTAATCTAAGCAGCCTCAGAGACATAAGTAACAAGATTCACATGGATTAAAATTGATGGTTTCTGCTGTGCCTGCCAAGCCCAAGCTCAGGCACAGCCGATGGAGGTGGAGAATTTCATTTCCCTTCCTTACTGATGCTGGCTACATCACCTCGATCTTACACCCCTTTCAAGTCAAGATAGTCATCTTTGATTAGATGATGATAAATATTCACACACTGAAGAATTGTGGTGACACTTCCTCTTAACACCACAAGAGCTGCTGTTGGGACTGTCAAGCCACCTCTCAATTTTTCTTTTCAGTTTCAGATGCAAACACTTTTCCAATGTCCTGCACCAAAACCGAGTTTGGAGATGGCACCTGTTTCTCCTCCTCAGCAGAGAAACAGAAGACCACAGAGCTAAACCCTCAAAAATCTTCAGCTTATACTTTTATGGAGATTTCAAGTCAACTAAAAAAATGCAGATAACAAGGAATGTAGGAGTTAGAAAGGGAACTCGATCATGTTTTGATTTCTTTTTTGTCTCTAAACCTTACCCTCCCCACGCAAAGGCATTTGCCAGCCCCGTTGCCATGTCCGAGGGGAGTCTGCATGGAACCACTTTTTAAAATTCCTCCGACCCAAAAGAAAGAAAACTCCTGCTGTGCTTGTATGAATGCATGGAGACAAAGCTCAAAAACCTCAGCAGCTTCCAACCCTCAAGGCTGGTTTTTCTGTGTACACCGGGAAATTCTCCCTCTAGCTCACAAGACTTCTTTTCAATTTTTCTGGAAAACTGGTTGAATACAATCCAAGTGCAAAATATTTCAGCTAGTGCATCAAAACATGGTTTGAAGGGACCAGTTCATACCATAGTCCTTAAGCATTCCTGTAGATGGAGTGGGGATCACTCTTCCAATCAGCCATAGGCCCTTAAGTGTACACCAAAAATCCCACAGAAAATCACCTTGAATGGGCAAACTACACTTCCAACGTATTTATATAGCAAGTAGTTAGTAAAAGTGTACATTTTTAATGTACATCATAATGCAATAAAGAATCAATGGCATATTTGAACTGTATATATGTGTAGTTAAATAAACCTGCATGTACACAGACACTACAGAGTAAATTGACCTACCTGTATTTGTTCTCTGAAGGTGACACTGTACATACATCCATATCCTCAGGCTGCACAACTCCCAGATCTGCTCTCAGCTCTAGAACCACCCAGATTCTGCCACCCTCTCTGATATTTTGGGGTACACAGGATTGCACCCATGAGGGTGAACCCCAGGGGTTGTCACCACAGGGCAGCTGTCCCTGGTCCCCAAAGATGGACCCACGGGGATGCCAGCAGCTGAGCCATCACCAGCCAAGGTGGGATGGCTGCTGGTCATGCCTCCAACTGTGCCACGACCATCAGCAGTGCTCCCAAAGGCAAATTAAGGGAGCCTGGTGCCACACAGGCTGCCCCAGGTCAGTGCCACCCCTGCTCACAGCGTGGTGGGGTGGCTGCTCTGGCTGTGGGATGCACAGGGCCAGTGGCCACATCCAAGGTGTCACCCCACTCTCTGTGGGGTGAGGTCACCTCTGTCTGGAGCAGATGGTCACACTTGGCCACAGTCTCAGACCAGGGAAGTCCTGTGAGCTCAGGCACAAGCACCCAGCACATCCCACCAGGTGAGGGGAAGCCTCTGCCAAAGCACTGAGAGCCACAGCCCCTTCCTGCAGCTGAGCAAGGCGGCCTCTTGAAGAGGGGGTGAAGAAAGAATTGCAAAAGCAAGGGCAATTAAAGGTAGAAATCAGACACCATCTTTGGAAGAGGTTCTGAAAGAGCTTTTTTGTTATTAAAACATTTTTTGTAAATCTCTGGATCCGATCCTTTGAGGTTTGCTACCCACCCTCCTAATAAATATCATTTACCACCAACAATAAAGTCTCCCACATTAAAAAGCTCTCACTAAATAAAAACCTTCTGCTGAAAAAGCTTGGCTGAGTTGGCTTGGCAAAAAATAGGGAGCTATGACTACTCTCCATAAATACATCAGCAGATAAACACCAAAAACTATTTAAGTTAAAGGACAATGTTGGCTCCAAAACAAACCAGGAATGTACCAGCCACAAATTAATTCAAACTAGAAATTTAAATACAGTTTCTAACCACTCAAAAGCAGTCAATTTCTGGACTAGCCTTCCAAGAGCAAAAGTGAAGGCAAAACATGGAACCAATTTGGAGTTGGGATTTGATTAGTTTGTGACAGAATGATCTGACACAGCATTTGGCTGGACTTATTCAGCTCAAGAGTTTCCCTTCTAGACTTTGTTTTCTATTAGAAAAGAATATTTAAAGCAAAAATGTTCAAGCAGTTGCATCACACAGCAACCACACAAGACAACACACATTAAAAATGTACAGGTACCAGGCAGCAGACTGGATAACTGGGGAATTTATTCTGCTCTTTTTCCAGAACTATTGCACATGGCCTGGGGAAAAAAAAAGGGGGAAAAAATAAGAAAAGAAAAACAAAAAGGACTGGAACAAACACTTGAAATCACCAGCAGTGCTGCAGGAGGATCTGCCATGTAGGGTTGCAAGAAGGAAACTTCCTGGTGGCAGCAGAGCCGCTGCCTTGGTGACAACAATGACTTGAACCACTCACAGCCACGCTGTGACTCTCTGCGTTTGTTCTCTGAAGAACAGACTGTTCTCTCCAAACAATGAAAAGGATTCCAGGTCAGGATGCAAAAATTATTATGTGCTAGTTCTCAGATATTAAAAAGAGACTTGGAGATTTAACAGCCTGTTACAGTCAGTCTCCAAGAACACAGGGGAAAGTGTTCCAGCCAGCAAGGGACAAATGACACCAAACTCCATCTCCTGGGCTGCCTCAGTCTGGGAACCTGCTGCTTATCAGAGAGTATGCAATGCTCACTCTAACCTCATCTGGAGGGATGAGAATCTCACTCAAATTCAAGATTGGCAGTTTTCTTCTCAAATCCCTTCCCTTTCCTAATACACTCACACCTGTGTGCCCACAAAGCCCTTCACTGCCAGGGCTTAAGGACCAGAAAGGATATATGCAGCCATGCCAACCTTTAGAGAACAAACACCTTAATGGACAGATGAAAAAAAAAAAAAACCAAAAAAAGAAAAAAGAAACAAGTACTATGCCATGATAGTCCATATCTAAGCAATGACCTTGTTTACACAATGTCTGAGATTTGTTATGCTTGTATAGGCAGCTGTAGGCATCGGTATATGAATATGAAATCTGAAAGTCTGTCACTGGAAAGCAAACAGGAGCATCCTATTTCCTGGGTGTGAGCTGAGCCCCTGCCAGCTCCCAGCCATCTCCTTCTCCTTGGCTGGGCCACCAAGAGCTCAGCACAGAGTGCCCAGTTTGTGCACATGCTGTCTCATGTGCTGTGCCCAAAGGTCTCATGGATGGCAGTGCTTCATCACCACGTCCTGCTCCTCAGGCTGGGGTCAGGCCGGCCCATGGGTTTCTTAAAGATCACTAATTTCTTCTCAAGGGTAAGAGTGGATCCTCCGGGGCTGGTGGCTTCAGTTCAGTCTGTTTCTGAAAAAGAACACAGGTGTCAGAGATGCTTCTAGCCTTGCTCCAGGTGGGGTGCTGGGTGGGGAGGAAGGGATGCAGGAGTGCCTCAGGATAGGCAAGATCAGGAGCCTTGACAGAGTCAGCTGCAAAGAAGGACTAGCAACATTCAGAGGGGCCAGAAAACCCAAAATCCTTGAGGGATTGGAGTTGGCTTTGCATCCCTAAGGAGTGATGCATCTTTGCTAAGCACCTCTGTGCCATGAGGGTGGACAGGACCCTCACTCTAGCTGGCAGAAAGCCGTGCTTAGAGGGCACTAGCAGGGGCACAGCCATCTCCCCAGGACAAAATCTGCCCCCCCACCAGTCCCCATACTCACCCTTCTCCTGCAAAGCACACACAATGTACAGCAAAGGCAGGAGCCATCCACACCCATGCTCCACCTTCTCCAAATTAGATGGGAAAGGAAGCAATGAATTTTACTCTATTTTTTTTTAAGGTCTGGAGCCATGGCGGAGGTGTGTGGGAAGCTCCAAAGTAAGGCAGTGGGACTGGAGAAGATCCCAGCTAGCCAGCAAGGAGCTCTGTGTGTGGACCACCATGGGGCAGACAGGACCAGCACTCTGCCATCCCCATCTGGTGGAAACCCTACCAGGCTGGAAGCAGCCCCCAGCTGCACTGCAGAAAAGCCCACAGAGGGCTTGGAAAGCACCTCTTCTCTCCACCACACACACATGCACACACACACGCCTTCCAAAAGTGAGTTCTGGAGACTCCATGATGCCTCCTGCCTTTGCAGCCTCCACCTTCACCACCTGAGCCTTTCTCCACACTGAGCAAGGATTCTCACACCTGGAAAGCAGCAGCAGGAGAGAGAAAGGCAGGCAGGGGTATGTCTGCTGCTGGAGATCAGGCAGGCACAAGGAATGAACCAGCGGCACAGGACAAGCAGCCAGGCCTCTTTCTTCCCAAATAAAGAAATAAATCCATGGGTCATCTTCTAAAATGACCAGACATTCCTAAAGTTTTACTCCAGGTTGAAATAAAGCTAGGATTTGTTTTCTGAGTGGTGCCAGCACCCAAAGTCCAAGGCAGGAAAGGGCAGGCAGGAGTGGCACTCATCCTGCCAGACCCTCCTCACCGCGCTTCCTTTACGCCTCTCCGCCAGAGACAGCTCCTCACCACTTCCTCAGTTAAACCTCAAACGCTCAGCTCTTCACCGAACCTGTTTGTAAGCACGCGAGGCCCAGAGCGCCGTGCCACCCGCAGCCCTCCCTTGCCGAGGCAGGGGCCTTACCCAGCCCTGTGGCGGGCGGCGGCGGCCCGGGGGCGTCGGGGCTCCCGGCGCTGCCCTCCTGGCCGCCCGGCTCCCACGCCTCGCTGCTCTCCGAGGCCTCCGCGCCGGCTCCGCCCGGCCCTTTCCGGCTGCCGGCCGCCTCGGGGCCGCAGCCCCTGCCCTCCTCCTCCGCCTTCAGCGCAAACCACACCTTGAGCTGCTGGGCGCCGAGGCGGGCGCGCTCGCAGAGGCCGGGCACGTCCTCCTCCCGCAGCCCCTTGTGCTTCTCGTAGTAGTCCTCGAGCACCTCCCGGCCGGCGGGGCTGACCTCCACCAGCCCCGGGGGGAAGAGCCCCCGCCGGTAGTTCTCATACCACTTCAGCTGCCCGTTCTTGTAGCCATAGCGGCTGTCCCCGAACCAGCGAATGACCTCGGCCCGCGGCAGGCCCGTCTGGGACACGATGGCATCATACTCCTGGTTCGTGGGGCGCTGGGTCTGCACGAACATTTGCTTCAGCAGATGCCGCTGCTGGGCCGTTTTTTTGAAGTTCAGTTTGGTTTTGGGAGGGGTGGGCGGCCGGCTGGAGCTGCCGTCCCCCTTTTCATTTGCGCCGGTCCCCGGTACCTCGGTTTTGCCGTTGGACTCGGTCACTCGCAGGTTTTTCAGGTTGATTTTGATGGGACTCACCTTCCGGTCCGCCGAGCTCGGGTTGCTGCCGGAGGCGTCGACTGAGCCGTTCTCACTCGTGGCCCTCTGCTCATCCGAGGAGTCTTCCCCTTCCCCGCCGCCATTCTCTGCCTCCTCGTCCTCCTGTTGAGCCACCTCCTCCACTTTCTTATTCTCCTCCGCCACCTTCTTCTTCCTCCTCTCCGAGAACCAGCTGTCGATCTCCCTCCGCGTCATCTTCGTCTCCCCCCTCAGGCGGTTTACCTCTTCCTCAGCAGGAAGGGGATTTTGGGCAAAACTGCTCTCCAGGGCCTTCAGCTGCTCCGGCGCTCGCTCCTTGTACTTGGTCGGGGTGAAGTCGGGCGCCTGGTGCCATGACTGCCGCCGTGGCGGGTGGTGAGGGGCCGGCGTAGCCGCCACCGCCGCAGGGCTCAGCTCGGCTCCTCTGGGTGGGACATCCAAGGTGATTTCGGGCAGGGAATCAAGAGCACTGTCTCCAGGGAAGACGGCCCGGCCGCCTCTCACGTTCCTGTAGTGGTACCTCCTGTCGCTGAACCATTTTCGGATCTCCTTGGTGGACAAGCCCGTGATCTTTGTCAGCCGCTCAACCTCAGCCTGGCCAGGGAACTGGTTTCTGCAGAAGCTGCCTTTGAGGGCTGAAAGCTGCTCGTGGGACTTCTTGTTTTTGTAGACATTGGGATCCAGGAAGGTCTGCGAGGAGATGGTAGGGCAGGCGGTGAGCAGGGACTGGCCGCTGTTGACCACCTTGACCCCAGATGTGTTGCTGGAGCTCACGGTGCTGTGCTGCGCTGCCGGCTGTGGCTTGGGGACAGAAGTCACAGCCAAGGTGAAAGAGGAGCTGGTGCCCTTCAACCCATTTGCCATGATGGGCTGCGTGACCAGCAGCCCCCCTGTCCCCTCTGGCTGCCCCACCACGTGGCCTGGTAAAGTTGCCTGGATAAGATGGGGAACAGTCCCAGGATTTGCAACCAGGGGCGTGTTCAGCACTGTAATGGTGGGTTGTGGCACAGACTGGATAACAGTGTTGAACATCTTCTTCCTGGCATCTTCGATCTCCTCTGGTGACCAGCTAATGCCCTGCTTCAGCCTCTGGGCAGTGAACCAGATCTTCAGCTGCTCTTCTGGGTACTTGGTGACCACGGTCAAGTAGCAGAGCTCAGCTTTGGTGGGGTAGGGGAACTTGTTGAAAGAGTTTTTCAGGAAGCTGTTGGAGTCCATGGCAGCATTGTATGTGGGAATGCTGCTCAGTGGGATCATCACCTTGGGAAGGGACTTGGATGTAGGGAGCTGCTGATGCAACGGGGGCTGCTGCTGCAGAGACACAAGTTGTGCAACACCCGCCTGCAGAACAGGCACGTTTCCTATGATAGAGCCATTCACTATGTGGGATGACTTTGATGAACTTGCAGTGGGCTGGCTGACTGGCACCGACCCATTTGGGAATGAATGCTCTCCATCCTTCCCCTCTGACTCACCGCCCAACTGACTCGACACATTCTCCTTCAGCGTGTGGATTTTTTTGGCCTCGGGTTTCCCCTTCATTATCTTCATGATAGGGGTTTTGGTAATGATAATTTCAGACTGGCCGTCTGCCCCTTCCTCAGGGAGCTCTCCTGGCAGGTCATGGCTGATGGTGGCCTCACAGGGACTTTGCTCCACGGTTGTACGACTGTCCTGCTTCACCACCCTCCAGACAAAGCCGGTCTCGCCGGCGTGCGACTCAGCATTGTGGTGTGAGAGCCCTTCGTGGCTGTTGGCCAGGAAGCTGCACCCAACACAGGCGAACGCGGGCTCTTTGCTGAAGTCTGGGTGCTCAGAGTCCAAGTGCCCGAAGAACTGGTGAAGGTCTTGAGAGCCAAAGTCACAAGGCCTGCAGATGTAAGTGTCGCTGTCGGCAATGCCGCGGTGCCCGTTGGACAAAGCTCCGTTGTTGCTGTTGCTGGCCCCAGCATCACTCGCTGCTGGTCCTTCTGCAGGAGCCTCTGGTTGTGTTCCTTCATGATCATCTTCTCCAGCATCCTGCTCGGTCTCCTGAAGCACCAGTGTTTTTACTGGTATCATGCAGGGAGTTGTGGATTTCCTTTTGCTAGCCATCGCTGCAGTTGATCCAGAGGACTATTTTTCTTTCATTTAAATGAAATTCAAATTTAGAAAGCGCTATTGCAAGTGTTCTGTGGTCCAGATTCCAGCAAACTCATGATGTCCCAAGGAGTTGTTGACAAATGTTCATATTTGCCACTGAACCTGAGAATAAGGAGAGAGAGGAGGGGTTAGTTCCCTTGGTAGACAAAGTACAACTGCTCTGGTATTTAACTGCTTCACTCAATAAATAATTTTTCTTCTTTCATTGGAAAAATCTAACTTGACCTTGGATTTACTCTATTTTCACACCTAAACCTGTGAAACTATGTTTCAAACCAAACACACAAACGTGTCACTTTAACAGCCCACATCAAATTCTCATTTAAGGAGGAAAAACACTGAATTTTCCTCTCATTCTACCCTGTCAAGACCCGTCCTTGGTATTTCAGCAGGGAGAGCAGTGCCTGGGCTCCCTGTGCACCCAGGTCCCAGCTCAGCCTCACACAGGAGGTGACACTAGGCAGGGTCACCTGGGAAAGATGCCTGCTTTCCATCACAAAAAAAAAGGATGAAAAATCCACATATTCCCCACAGAACATTTCAATTTTTTCAAAATCAGCATTTTCCATCCATCCTGTCAGGAAGTTTCTTGCCAGCTCAGAGCACTGTGCCTGTGCCAAGAGTCTCTGCAGACACCCAGAGCTGCTGCTGGGAGTGAGGAGGCTGCAGTATTTTAGCCCTTCTTGCTCAGCAAGCCTGCAAAGCATTTGGGAGATGCCCTTCCCATCCTGTGTACACTTCACTCCTGTTCCAACACCATCTGTGAGTCCTCACTTGGAGCTGCAAGGCAAGGTAAAGGCCCCAAAGCTCAAGAGCAGCATCACAATGTTCCTGGCTCCTAGGTTTCTCCTCCCACCACCTCTGCAGCTTTTGGCAGTCACACCACCCAGTGTACTGGGGTATTCCCTAACAAAGGGTAATTTCTCGTCAGTGCAAGCCCATTTTGCTGGCCTTGGGCTAACCAGAGATTTGTTACATTTAAAACCAAAACCGAACAAAAATAAGCAAAACCCAACCAACCAACAATAACTTTTTCCTTTATTTTTTTTTTTTCCTCCTCTGAAGCTACAGCAGACCCTGAAGTGCTCCAGCCTGTGGAAGGTCAGGGCTGGCTGAGGCATTAGCCACAATCTTATTCCTGGCCTGATGGAGCTTTCCCACTTGCACAGTAAATGCTCTGTGCCTGAGATCATGACCCCAGGGCAGCAAAGCTGCTGTGGCTGGCACCAGGAGTCATCTGCCTGGTGACACCCCTCTGTCAACCTTTTCTACAGCAACTCTGCTTTTTTTTTTTCTCTTCAACAGAGGGATAAAATGGTATTTTTCCAGACTGCAAGGTCACTTGGAAGCATATGGACGCACTGATTCATATTACAAAGACTCTGTGCCAGATTTCTCTGAGATTTACAGTAACAGCAACTGAGCTTTATAAAAACACTCATAAAAACTTGAACTTAAAAAAAAAAAAAAAAGACTTACCATCCTATGAGATGACTCACAGAGGTAATTCCTATCAGTTACAGCAGTTGTGCACCAGCAGCTTTCTCAGATCAGATATTTGGAGCTGATCTCATGCACTGAGAAATGCAGATCAGGCAAATGCCTTGTTGGTGCTTATGCAATACCTCCTGTGCTTAGTTTTGTTGGTAGTTTTTAGAACAGAGGAATGAAAGATCCTCATGCAAAAGAAAGAAAAAAAAATCAAGTGGAGGAAGTTCAATTTCAAATGACCTCCCTAACTTTATTAGATTTTTTTAAAAAGCTGGTTCTGAAAGCTGACATCATTTTTTCCACACGGGAGAGCCTGGATGGCTGGCTCTGGCCTCAGCAACTCTCAGGCACCGTTTGAAAGACTGACGGGAAAACGTAACTTCCCGTTAATGTGGGCTGATCTGAGATTACAAAACAGTCCTGTAAACAGTGTTAGTCATCACTGAACTTGGCATCAGAAAAGACTGCTTGCTATGCTAAGGCATGGTGAAGAGCTCGAAGTTATAACTTGAAAAAAAAATTCTATAAATAAAACAGGTATTAAAGCTGTGAGCTGGATTTAGAGCGTGTGGATTGCACATCTCAATACCTGCTTTGTGCCACTCTCATCCATCCCACCTTCTCCTGGTTGGTCCTGCCCTCTGCAGAGGGCCAGAGTTATTCATTAGCATTAGCAAGTGGAATATTTGGATGACTATGAATGGGCTGTGCTATTCAGAGGGGAACAGCATCCATTTGACACCAATCCCGAGATGCTCATTTTTGATGCTAAGTTAAATATTACACAGTCTAGCAGGCTGCAATGACCTTTCCAAGTTGAGTCAATTAGGGGAAAAGCAGTAAGATCAGCCTGAAGGCTACAAAATACAGCTTTAAAGGCTGAGAGGAGTTTTATGTCAGGGAAGCAATGGTAAAAGGGAATACTTATTTCATTTTATCCTGCAGCTTTAGCACAGAGAGAAGCTGCTGGGCCCTCTGCAACCTTTTTTCTTTCCAGCAAACTCCAGTCTCCATTACTGAGACAGCTCCAGTCCCTGACAGATCTGACCCAGTGTTTATGGAGTCTCCAGATATCAAAAAGATGATTTTTATCTGTCAACAGAGTAAATTTGATACAAAGCAACAGCGACACACAAAGACCCCCATTGTGCCACATTAACAAAGTGCCTCTCCCGAGCACTCCATCGCTATTATTTTGGATAAGTGTGAATGGCCTGACCCACCTACAGAGAACCTAAAAGCTCTGCATTTCATTTACCAGCACATTTGCATCAAACTCTGTGCTCTCTCCAACAACTTTCCTTAAAAATGCAATCAAAGCAGCCCCAGCCACCACAGCTCTCCTGCGGGGCTCCAATATTAATGCCACCTGAGAACACAGATTGCAAATTTTAGCTGGAAGTGAATCACAGTGGCAATTTACTGGGAGAAAAAAAAATTAATCAAGTGTACTGTTTGTCCATTTCATTTCTATGGAACAGTTGCATAACCACATGTTGGAAGTATGTTTTATTCACTGCTCACCTTCTGGAATACACTTAATACTTTAATACACCACTAATATATAACAGAATGGATAATTCTCTGATTTCTCCCTCATTAAAGTAAGCGAGGGTGTTCTAATTGATAGGGTAAATTAATGGCAGAAAAAATAATCAATTGAAAAAGATCCTTACAATCAATCTCAGTGTATGTATCACCACTGCAGATGCCTCAGACCCATCTGCACAGCCATGAGTGAAGAACTCTATTTCCTATGTATTATTTTATTATTAACTGGAACAAAGAGACAAAGCTGAATGGAAGAGTTACCTCGAGTCAGGAGGACAAAGTTATTGTACCTAAATTCATGGTTCCAATTGAATTTATACCTGCTAATTTCAAAACAAAGTAGCAGAGTAAGCAAGTCAAATGTCCAGTGCACCTAAACCATCCCTGCTGCTGGAAATTTGAGGGAAAACTGACTTAAAGCAAGTAAAACCAATTTTTTTTCCCAGTGATGCTCACAGAAATGAAGGCTGGAGGGAAAGGTGGCAGTTCCAGGTACAAAATCAATGCTCTGCAGAGCAGCTTTGCCTCTGCTGAAGGAAACAATGCCCAGACCAGTCACAGTGAGCTCTGCAATAGCAGAAAATTTACTTCTACAGAGATTAACAAAGGGAGGTTTCGAAATCTGCACTGCTGAGTATGAACTTTCAGCTTTTTCCAGCTTGGCTGGATATAACTGGTTTGGTTTTAAATGTTTCACTGAATTAACGAGTTAGGTTGTTAATGCAAAACATTCACTGCATGCAGAGCCAAGGTCCCCAGTTAGCAGATTAATTGTTTGTGACCTTTTGCAAACCTCGCCTAGAAACAGCAACCAGAAAACCCACCAGGCAGCAGCACCAGGACACAGCAGCTCCAGCCCCACTGCCCAGGCACGGGGATATGGGGACAGCTGCCCTCCCCTGCCCTGCCAGCTCCTGGGTGCCAACACTGACAGCAGGGACAAAGCTCCATGGGGACACAAAGGATGGCTGTGTGTTCTGTGGGCTCTGCTCAAGAGGGAATGCTCCGTTAAAATAAAATGAAATTAATAAAAAAAGGCCATTTTTAAAAATCAGCACCAAAATAGAAGTAAAATAACAGTTTTCTCAACACTTTCAGTGCCTGCTAGGCAGGCAGACACGCTCCCCAGGTCAGAGACAAAGTTAATGTTTCTGTCTCATATGGAGCCAAGCACAATATTGGCACTTGAAATAAAAGTGGTTTGTTTTTAAGTTGAAGCTCTGCAGGCCCCAGCTGATAGCATCTTATGAGGGGGAAAAGAGGAAGAAATCAAAGGAGGAAAAAAAGTTGATGTTTTTGAGTTTTTGTCTCTCCCTTCAGGCTCTACCTCCAGCCAGAGTCAGAAGATGCAGCACTGTCTCTGGGAGTTCCAGATGACTTCCCAATCACATTGTAATTAGCCAGGCCATTAATTAAATGATCCCTGTGGCCAGCACTATCAACCCAAACCTGAGGGCTGAGTCCCCTTCCCCTTGCAACCCCCACAAACATCCATCCCCCTGTGTTGGACAGCAGGTCCCCCCAGCATGACAGGCACCCAGTTTGCCCTGGGAGCCAGCTCAGCAGCTGGGACTGGGTGCATTTACCATGGTGCTGGGGAAGGAAGGATAAACAGCTCCATGTATTTGGGGTACAGGCCCTGTTGCCAGCCAGGGCAGTCCTGGGACTCTTCCTCTTTGGCTGGCCATTAATATTCCTTCCTATTAATATGGCCTTTGCAGTCCATTCATGAGAAGTCATGTAGGAGTTTCACCAGTCTGAATTATTTCTTGCTGAAGGATGCCCAGTGAGGGCTACTGCTAATCCATCCCAGTGACACGCTGTGTGAATGGACATCTCAGCAGAGACCTCTCCAGGCCACATCCCTGTCATTCCATGCAGACAGACACAGCCAACAGGGACAGATCACCTCTCCAGAGAAACTTCCAAGGTGTGGGAGGGACCTCTCTGCCAGCTGTGCCAGCATGGCTCTGTGAGGGAGAAGAAAGGGCAAGATTTGGCAGGGCTGAGCTCCTCTGTTCCCACTCTGTGGTTGTGCATCCCAGCTAGCTGGAGTCCAGCATCCTCCCTGAGTAACTCTGCAAAAGCTGCAGCTGGGAGGAAGTCACAGCATGGGAACATCTCCAGCAGCCTAAAAATGCTGCTGAGCATCACTCTGGCTTCTGGCACACATCCCCATGCCATGCCCTTGCACCTGGAGGTAGTGCCTGCCACCCAAAGCCTGGTTCATAACCCACACCGAGGTTGTGACACACTTAATTCTTTGGGGGTTTAACCCCATTCAGCACTGCAAGGTCATCAATGAGCAGTTAGGGAGATTTTCCCCTCCAGAGCAGATTGGTAGCACACTAACTCTGCAGGCACTCAAACCTTAACATGAACAAGCAGAGCCACCAGCAATACAATAACCACAGCCCCAGAGAGGCCACGCAGGCAAGAAAGGCTCTTCACATCTTATTATTTCACGCTGCACGAATGTACAAACACACGCACAAACTTCAGCAGTTTTGAGCTTCAAGCAGCATCACAGTCAACGTTTGTACTAAGGAACAATTTCTCTTTATGCCAACTGGTCAGGGTGCTTTGTAGCTTAAGCCTGGCTTTGAAACCACGGGGACAGTCTAAATGCAGTGGGAGCCGGTTGACCGAACAATCGTATTCATTCTCCATTCCTTGGCAGGCCTAGAGCAGAAAAGAGTCTTTTCCATTTAGACCAGTTAAACAGAGCTATTCATTAAAAATTTCACCCTTCTCCAAACTGCTGGACTTCTCCATTTAAAACCTGCCTTTAAGAGAAGCCCTCTCTCCTCTGCCCCACAGTGCTCCTCATCCCCCTGTCTCAAGTAGGTGCCCGTTTCTGAGCTGTGTGTTTGGATTGCTCTTGTGCTGTAACAGCAGCACCTCTCCTGTGTGCTGGTATCTGGGCAGAGGCTGCCTCAGCACTCAGGGACTAAGGGCAATTATATCTGCTTTTTTTTTTCCCCCTCCCAGACAAGCACAAAACTGAGCAAGATGGAAGGTTAGAAAGAGCCGGCTGAAACAGAACACGATTGGAGTATAAAAATAGGTCAGTGGGATAATATAACCTTTAGACTATTGGCAATGTGCCCCCCTTAGAGACAAGCCTGTGTGCTATATTTCAGGAGAATGTGAGGAATAAAAAACAACCACCACAACACACATCAAAACAAAACCACTGATCATCCCTCAGAGCTTTGCGTGCTTCTGTTTGAACATCACTAACATTAATTCACTCCTTTTCCTCTGCCTTCATCCATTTGATTGAGCACAAAATAAATGTTATGTAATCATACCATTAACATCTTCCAAAAAAGTAATAATCTCTTTTGGCACAGAGGCTTCATTACAGATTTGCTCCGCATTGCACTACCTTAGCAGGGTTCACAGTTCCAGCAATCCAGGGACCCACCGCCACAGCTTCAATCCTCAGATTTTGTCCACGCTGCAAAACATTCCCAGCATTCCCCCAAAGCAAAAGGCCCAGAGATAAATAATCACATCTCAACAGAGCCAGCTCTGGGGTTAGCACCGCCAGCAGAGGACACCAGATAGCATTAATGGAGCTTCAGGAAGTCCCTCAGCTCATCAGTATGTGGGTGTCCCATCACCTCACACTCAGCTGGGGACTGCCAGCAGGCTGGTTTGTGCCTGAACAGGACAGTATGACCATGCTTGTAAACACACTGAGGTTCCCATTTCAGCCCCTTGTGCTTTCTCTAGGATGTTTTCTCTTTGCTTGCATTGTCAGGGCTTTGTTTGTGATTTCATCTGAAACACAGGCATCTCACACATCAATTATATCCTGCCACACCACCTTCAGATGTGCCACATGCTTTGTGATCCCACCCTCGGAGCTCATTGTCAAGCATCACCATTTCTGTAGGACAAATCCAGCTTTGGCAGATGCAGCCCTCCAGAATGTATGTGAACATGAATAGATTACACCTAAAATACACTTCTTTGTGGTTTTATTATCTGAAATTGCTGAACTGGCTCCAAGACAAAAATCTACTGGGAAGCTCAGAGCAATGAATAAGCACCAGAGGTAGATCTTTCTCCACATCAAATTTCCAACAAGGATACTTGAGACTTTTAAATCAGCAGGGAACACTTGGCTGAGCTGCTGAGGAGCTCACAGGTGTGAGCACCCAATGGCAGCAGAGCACACACAGTGCCAGAGCCCCACTGTGCTCTCAGTGCTGCTCCAGCCTGCCCCTTCCCAAGGAATCATCTTGGGGAAGCCTTGGAGCCCACCTTGCTGATGTACCCCTGCTCACAGCCCCGCTGCCAGGCTTGCACATCACCTCCATATGGGTGTCCTTAACTGAGGGGCCATCACCCCAAATCTGGGAACTACAGCTCTCATGCCAGCACAACATTTACTGTTAAAAGAAAACCAGTGTCAGCTTTTATACCGGCACCAAAACGATCCCACTGCAGACACAAACCCAAAAGCCTGTCACAGAGGTTTCTCACCAAGCATCCAAGGCCCCTGTGGAATGAAGAACCTCTTGCTGAAGCCAGGCTGATCACCAGGCTGATCACCAGTTACCGAGCAGCCGCAAAAGGGACAGAGCAGCAGCAATTCCAGGGAAGTAAAGAGTGCCCAGAGCTTTAAAACAAGATGTGGGTGGGAAGGACTAAACCAAGCTACTAAACAGTACCAGAGGCGCTGGAGCTGATCATCTGCAGCACAGCCTGATGACTATGAGTGCTGCAGCCCCTTCCCAGCTGAGCATTTTTGGATTACTTCATCCCCTGTGCCCTTTTGCAATATGCAGCTTCCAGAGCTGTGTTACATCCTGGCTCAGCCTCAGCTCCCATTCCTCCACTTACAGTTGCTATAACCAAAAAGAAAACTGCAAAATACTTTGTCTGAAAGCAAAGAAACGGGGTTTGGCAGGTTGGGATTGTGGATTATTTTTTTCCATCCCCATGCATTCTGCTTCAGAGTCGTCCTTTCAGACGCTGCGCGCAGCCGATGGCTTTTGCAGCTTATTGAGCCCGCTGGTTTATGGCAATGTTTTTCTGCTCACTGAACTGGCTCATTCTTTCAGCAGAACAAACTGTTCCACGTTGAGGCAGGAGTTGGCTGTGTTTTAACAAAGGATTTTTCCCTTCTGACAGTGTTTTGCAAAAGACCCAAAAAAAGGAGTTTGGAGCCAAGTTACAAAAGGTCAGGAGAGGCGAGTCGAGCACTGGGTGTAGTTCCTGTATGTCACAGCCAGACAAGGAAATGGGTGGGGAGAAGAGGAATGGCACTTCGAGCTGCAATAATATGTATAAAGTGATATTAATGAGGAATGGGCTTTTAAATGAGGATGGCAAGTATGCAGGCACCGTAATTTTTGCTGTACAACAGCAGGCTTGTTAGGTAGGCTGAGGCTTCTGCAATCATTTATCCATGTGAAGCATGCATTTGAGAGAGTTCAAGTAGCACTAGGAGTGAGAAAAAGGCAGTCTTATTTGCTTCCCCTCCCCAAGCTGATTTCAAGGAGCTACCACACTCTCATCTCCCGTCAGCCAAATGAATATTCAAAAGGCTTCTGCCAAGCCAGCGCCAGTCAATCAGGGAAACAATGCTGCAGGGAAAAAAAACACTGGGCTGAGAGACCTGTGTGAGACAGGCACCTTGTCCCTCACCACGGCTCTGCTTTAGCATCCAAGCCTTTAATGTGGTGCACGGTGCTCCTGCTCTGCCTGCTCCATCCCCTGCCACCCCACAGGACAGCAGGGCCACAGCAGAGCTGCTGGATGGAGGATGAGCATCCCAAACCAGGGTGCTGCAAGTGGGGACGATCCCAGCACTGTGGTCCCAGCAGCACAGCCCTCCTGAGGGAGCTGGTGATAGCTCTTCCCTCTTTTCTGCTACAGGCTGGGACCACAAAGGTTTCCTGCATGGGATGGGCAGGTTCCTGGCGAGGGCCCATTCCCTGCTCAGCAGCAGCAGCTGTAGGAATTGGGTCCTTCTGCTCTGTGCACTGTACATGGACAAGCCAAGATGGACAACTCTGGCCTTGCAGATGTTGGGAGGAGGGAGCCAAGGGGATCTGCAGCAGTTGACAGTATGTCATGCCTAATACTCAAGCTTTTCCAAGCCTCAGAGGATCCCTGAATAGAAAGAAACCACCCACCACTGGAACACAGCCACTTTTGTGGCTGGAAGGGGCAGATGTTCAACCCCATACAACAATGCAACACAACAGTTGAGGCTGTAAGTGAAGAATGCTGCATCCACTTAAAACTCAAGAGGGAAATTAGGGACACCATCTAATTCTAGAACTACCATTTGGTCCTGATGCTTAAAGTTCACATACCTACTCTGCAGGAGTGACACAGGGCTTCCTTCCATTGCCTTAAATAGGCAATATCCTGGATTAAAGCACTGAACCACAAGGACTTCAGAAGCATATGGCCAGACTGGCAAGTGCTCAGCTCCTTCAGCTGGAACACCAGTTCCCAAATAAGTTCAGCTCCTTTTTAGCACCTACATAAGTGACAGACTTCCAGAAGTCCCAAGTGGACTGCACAGGACAGGCCCTGCTGGCATAGAGAAGGGCTGACCATTAAGAGAGCTCAGTATCTCTGACAGCCAAAACCTTTGCTGAGATGAGCCTGGGGAGAAGCTGAGTTTCAGAAATCCTGCTCACCACAGCCAGCACTAAATCCTTCACCACTCAGCTGCCAAGAAGAGCTTGGCATGGAGAACAACCATCCTAACCACCACACCCTCATTCACTGACCCTCAAGACTTCCCATGGGACAACCTTCTCCCTTTCTCTGAAATACTCACCATGTCTTTTAGGATTGATAGGAAGAGAAAAATGGATTTGAGACGTGATTTGAGATCTCTCTGGGCAAAATCTGGGCATCTGGATCACGCACCTGCCACCCAGATGCAATCCTGGTCATTTGCTCCCTGGTTAGAAAGTGTATTTGTTCAAAACCATTTGTCAAGACACTCTGGACAGAGCTCAGAGACACAGAACAAAGTTCAAGGGTTATCTGTGATATGAACTGTGCCAGTCAGGGCTCTCCTCTTCCTCCAGCTGTTTAGTGACACTTGGAATGGAGTGGCCTTACTGGAGAGTCAATTATTTTTTTAGTTGAAAACTCACCATCCTCTAGATCAGCTGTGAGCTGAAAGCATCCCAGTTATTTACTGCTGGAAGCTAAAGGAATTTCCTTACTCTCAGAAAACAGACATTTAAAATTAGTTTCAAGTTCAGTTCTGATAAACAAATGACATTCTCCTCCTTTCCCTCTCCTGTTTTGTTTTGGGGGTTTTTTGTTTGGGTTTTTTTGAGGGGGAGGGGGATTGGCTGTTTGGAGCTTTTTTGGGTTTTGTTTGTTGTTTGTTTTTAAGTCATTCCTGCTAGTCCAACCCGCCTTTTCCTCAGTTGCTCTTTGCAACTCCTCATTTAAAAACTCATTCACAAGGATGCAGGGGAACTACAGACATCTTCTGAGAAAAAACAGCAAAGCCAGATCTCTGATTTCAGAGCTTTTCCTTTGACACTTGATTCCCTGAGAACCTCATTAAAAAGAAACAAACCACCATGCATTTAGGTTTTTTTCCCACTTCCTATGAAGAGCAAAAGGTTGAGAAGTGGGATGGAAGTTCAGGACTTCAGCTCTCTGCTGACAACCAAGATGAGCCCACTCCACCTACCCTGCCCAAAAGCTGGGGATGCAAACAGCTCCCAGCAGATTGATGAGGAAGACAAAAGGTATTTTAAATTCATATGACACTGTAATTAAAGGGTTTGGGGGTTTGGACTGAGTCCCACAAGCCTGAATTCATATTAATGGACTTTGTACGTTGTGGATCACAAGGCCTTGATACAAGGAGATTATTTTAAAAAATTCAGGTGTGCTGGGAGAATTGCCTCCTTGCTGTGTTTTAGTGAGTCTGCCCATGAACTGCCAGCAATTACTAAGCTTCCACTCTGTATTCAAAGCTCTATACAATGGAGTTTATTATTTTTAAGCCTTTCAGACATCAATGTAGCAAACTTAACAGAGCTATTTGGAAGATTAAGACACAAACACCACCATATTATTCAATTTAGCTCCAACACTGAACACTTATTTCTGTAAAGGATCACAGCTAATACATTGCCAACTGCCAGCAGAGACAAACACTTAAAGTCACACTGCAGCATGGTCTTATAAATCAAATTTAAGATATAAGAAGAAGGAAATTACTATCATTATGCAAGTACAGCTCAATTACCACCAACTGATAGCAAACCTATCTTCAGGTCCTTCAAAAATCCATCCCTAGAAATGACAGCCCAAGGAAATCCTCGTTTTCTGTGCATGCAGCCAGGTGTGAATCTACTAATACACCTCTAATAGCTGTATTAGATTACTTTTCTAAGTATTTTATATGTTCACAAGAGTGCAAAGAGACTTTGTCACCACCTCACCACCCCAGTTTGCAGTGGGGAGGTCACTAATAGCTGCTCTATTTGCCAAATCAGAGCAGCAGACAGGTGACAAAGGGGAGTGATGAAAGAAAACAAAGGATTTGTGCCTGTTTCCTACCATTACAGTGCTCACAGGAGAGCTGACTGCTGCATTTTGCCCTCCTGAAACCATCCCACCCTTCATATACATTGCATGAACTTAAGTTAGACTGGGTGCAGGACTGGCAGAGGGGGACAACATCCTTCGTGGGAATGAAATGAAGTAAGAGTCAATTAAAAAAAATAATTAGTTTGCCATACAAAGACTGTCATTTCCTTAGAGCTGACTTAACCTGAAGCTTTTGGAGAAAATCCATCTGTTGCAAATTTAAAATTTCCCAGCCCTTCAAATGAACATGGAAAAGTTCTCATTGCAAAGTGTCCCAAGAATAAAAGAAATATTTCTGGTTTGCACCAAAGACATCACAGACTATGTTATAACTTCAGCAAGACAGAAATCAAGAACCCCTCCTGGCTTTTCAGAAAAAAATGAAGGGTTGTCTCATTACACCAGTCTAAAACATTCATTATCCTCATTAGGGTAAAGGGCACAGCAACATTATTAACTGTGTTTCACAGTACTAAGAAAACAGCAGGATAAAGTAAACTGCAGGAGTCAGCACGGGGGACAGTAAGGTAAAAACATCCATGCTGTGTCAGCAGGCAGCCTGCACACACAGGAATGGGGATGACTGACTGGTGATGCCATGATGGAGCATTTCACTTCTAGGCCAGCAGCCCAAAGCACAGTCAGGTTAGCAGAACATGGTCCTCCAGGCACCTGCCCTCTTCTTTGGGCTAGGAGTGAACAGAGTTGGGAGCATCTTGATGATACTGCACCAAATGACAGCGTGTCCCACTGGATGAGGCTCAGGACAGCAGGAACTGCCTCCATGCACCAGCCCACCATCACCCACCACACAGGATCAAGGGAATAGAAACCTCCCATGGCAGGGCAGTGCCCACAGCCTGCAGGACTCATCCCTGATCCCATCAGGAGCAGACAGGGCACAGGAACCCCTCGAGAGCAACACCCCTGTGATAATTCCACACTGAGCTGCCTCCCCAGGGGCCAGAGCAGGCAGAGCAGTGAGAACAGGGCTCCTCCAGGGAGCTCTCCATGGATCACTGCTGTAACAGTGCCAGGGATAGCTGGGACAGAGGCTGGCAGCACTGCCCAAAGCACTGCCACCGTGTTTTGGGGTTCTTCTGCACCATCTGTTTGCACATCAAAAACAAGCAGCAACCACAGGGGTAACACAAAAAATTCATGGCCAGCTGCTCCTATCTGCACCCTTCTCAAATTTGGCACAAGTCTCATCATCACCTGCTGTGATGTGCTGGTGAGTGCAGAGAAGCTGCCAGTGCAGGAGACACCCTCACTGTTTAAATGACTCATTCTGGGCAAGGTCCCACAGGATGGCAGCTCCCTGCCTGAGGGATATTCAGGGTACACTCACTTGCCATCCCCCAGACTACATCAGTGTTCTGAAATCACTCACCAGGGTTCAGCTCCATCAGGAAATTGCTGCCAGCCTCCTCCTTGTTGCCTGGCATCTTCCCCACATCCCTCCCTTCCTTGGTCAGTAGTTATTTCCACGGCATTTTAGAATTTCCCAAGAGACATGTGCAAAGCCTCTCCCCAGGGCTCCAAGATCCTCCAACAGACAGCCCTGAAGACTTTTAGAAGTCACACATCCATGTGATCTCCCACACACATCAGTCTGGGGCTCACCCTCCCCCACAAAGTGGCTTGAACAACTAAAAGTCTCACAACTTGGGGAAAAATCCACAGCCTTAAATGTTTGTTGGCCCAGCAGGAAGATCACACAAACCACAAAAGGGAAAAACAAGAGGGTTAGACAGCAGAAGTACTTAATGATACCACATCCTGTACATTGAATTCAATTTCTTCCCTTTCACTAGTGTCAGGGGTGCTGTTCAAGACAGTTTTACTCCTAGGTACCAGGCAGAGTCTGAGGAACAGCCAGACCTGGCTGTAGCCTGAGATTTGCAATCCCTGGTCTAGAAGCAGCCCCAGCCTGTTGCTGGAGGCCACATGCTGCCCAGCCTTGCAGCATCCCAGCAGGACAGTCAGTAACTCAGGAGACCTTGAAGGAGAAGGGGGTTGGGGTTTTGGCTCTTGGGAAGGGAAGGATGGAGATGAAAGCATACCTTCTGTCCAAAATGGATGGATTTTTCCAGCTGCTGGGCCATGCCTCTTACACAGGTGACAGAAATTGTGTATGATATATTCACACCAAAGATGAAAGAGTGGCCACAATTCACACTGCTGGTTCTCAACAGCCTGCACAAGCCACTGGAGCAGCTGTGTGACCAGAGGGAAATACAGATAACAGCATTTTGAACATTTCTGGATGGCCAGATACTCCTCAAGAACATTTTTCCTCCACAACCACCACGAGATCTGATTTTCTGCCACATCCCAGAGATGGTAATTTCCATCCACCCACAGCATCCCACACCAGCTGGAGCTCACTCACTGCCACAGGGTGGGGGTCTCAGGCTGGTGGCTGTCCCACATCCACCCCAGAGACGGCAAAGGGAAGAGGGGCTGCATGTGTCTGGGACAAAGGAGACTCAGCATCACTCTGTCCCAACTCTGCTGTACCTAAAACAGAGGCAGATCCCCTCAGGACAGCTGTCATGTGAGGGTTTCCCACAGCTCATCCCATGGGAATGGCAGGGAGCCTCCAGAGCAGCACACAGGAGACAGCCAGCCCCTTGTTCCCCCAGATGGCTGCTCCTCCAACCACGAGGTTTTAGCACATTTCAGGCGTGCTGGAAAACTTCTCCTGACATTCAGGGAGTGGGAAAAGGGGTGGTCAGTGCTGTTACCCTACACTGGGAAGGAGCAGGGAGAGATGAAATGATCTGCCCCAGGTCTGTGTGCACACTGCCATGGGGAGCAGCACCATGTGCCATCACCTCCATCCCCAAAGCCATCACCCCTCCTCAGCATTCACCCAGGTTCAAAGCAGAAAGGCAGCACAGGGGCACCAGAAACCTGCTCTGCCCAAACTGGCCATCAATTTAAAGAGCTGAGAGCAGTGCTAAGGAAGATTTACAGCTCAAGGAGCAACCACCTTGCTAGTGCAGTTATGCCAGGAGCCCCAGGACCTAATGGAACATATTCTCTGAGTACCTATAAAACCCCTTAAATGGATCATCCTGTTCTGTTTTCCCCAGGAAAACAGAAAAGAGGCCCATGAGATGGTTGTGCTTCCTAGTCCATCCAGGTTCTTCACACAGCAGCTCTGGAAAAGGGTACAGACACCTTCCCACTGCCACAGCTCCTGGCTGGAAGGGAAATGCTGTCACCAGTGTGTTACAGAAAGGGAAATGAGGCACAAAGCAATTTTAAATAACTCGCCCAAGGTCACAGGAAGCTTATAGCAAAGTCAGTAATTAAACTCAGGACTTGTGAATCCCCAGTCTAGTTTTTTTATCAGAATTCACCCTTTGATGGGTCACCTTTAGTCAGATACCCTCTTATTTTGCACTGCCACTGAATTTTACTGGCAGAGGGAATTATTACGAGTTTCTCTTACAACCCAACATGCTTAAAGGGCTGTTTTGGAAATAAAAGCAAACTTACAGCATGCTCAGAGCACTGGAACAGACAACTCCTCAGTGCTGCAGAGAGCTGAACCACCAAAGTGATTACAAGGCTCCAGATCAAGCTGGGAAATAAGAAGCTGTTTTTCCCTGCAGTGAATCACTCTGTTTTGAAGGGTGGCCTCCAGTCCACAGTTTGAAGGGTGGTGAGTAAGAACTCACCATTTCACCTTGGATTTGTGTCCTCTTTCCCAAATACCTCTGAGGACACAGAATATTGCAGCCTTAGCTCTGAGCCAGACATCCCAAAGCCTCTCCCTTTGCAGCAGGCCTCTCCTTGAACCTGAGGTGCCACCGGTTTGTGCTGGTACACAACAACAGAATGGACTTTCTCCAGACTTCCACAGGCCACAGGCACAGCTCTTTCCCTTCCTAAAGAAAACCTGTTCAAGCACACCCCAGTCCCTTCAGAGAGCCTGGACACAGCCTTGACTGGAGCCTGGCACAGCCTCAGGGCACCCCTGGCAGACAGGGCTGAAGGCATCTCTGAGCATCCAACTGCTGCTCCTGGAGCCCAGAGCCTTCCTGGGGCACTGCTCACCTCACCAGAGAACAGCAGAGCCACTGCACATCCCAGACCCCAGCAAAGCCAAACCCTCCTGATACACAGATGGGGTTTGTAACAGCACAGACCATCAAACCACATCTGTGGATATCTGCAGTGCTCAGATCCCTTTTCAGCTGATGACAAATAGTGGAAGTGTTGGGCAATAGGTTTGGAAAGGGACACACAGGATGGAATTTGCCTTTCACAAAATACAATGTGAGGGGCAGGAGTCAAAACTGTTAGTGTGGGGCTAGCCAAGAAGTTTATGCATCCAGTGGCCTCATCTTTCTGAGTACAAGCAATTTAATTTGTCACACTGATATTGCATACATGTCCTGAGCAAACAGGTCAGTAAGAAGTTAGGAAGGGAGGAATGAAGGAAAAGAATGCAAGGGCATTTGGAAAACTCCATCTGATCTGCAAGTTGGGGAACTCTGCAGTTACACATACTGATTGGGGGGAGAGGAAAAGAGGAGGTAAGAGAGGCCTCAGAGCTCCATGCTCAGGGCTACAGCCCTGCCTGGGGACTGAGGGGCACTGGGCAGTGCCAGCCCCAGCCATCACCTTCCTAGGGAGCACCAACACTGCCAGCTTAACAGAGAGAAAAGGAGAAAAGAGAGAGAGCTTTACCTCTTCTAAGACTCTGTTACAGAAAGAAACCCCACATGCTACCAAATTACATGGACAGTCCTGTTTTGCAAAGCCTTTGTGAGGGGAATTCTTTGCTTTGAGCTCTGCTGTAGATTTGCAGGTGAACGAAACTCCTGTGAAAAATTTACCTCTCAGGGTGAGGAAATGAAATCTCTTTTCCCATCTGTTCTTCACTGGCAGAGCAGAGGCTCTGGGTGCAAGGGCTGCATGAGTGGGACAACCCTGCCCCAGCCCTTTAAGGCCACTCACCAGAGGTCCTTGCTGTCACTGCACACCACAAACCCAGTGAGGAGCACACCCAGGGCTGCAGCTTCACACAGGGCACCCAGTTCTGGGAAAGCACCCAGAACAACACCAGCATGGTGCTGTCCCCACCATGGATCCTGTCTTCCCTGACACCATCAGATCAGGGTGAACCCCTCAGCCCTCTGCAAGAACCAGCTCAGCAGAAACACCTCCAGAGGGTTATTAGCAACAAGACCAAACTAGCAGCCGTGGGCCTGCAGATCCTTGGGCCCTGAACACAGGGCTGAAGAGGCGTGACATCAACTATGTCAAAAATTTGCTTGCTTTGAAATCCTACTCCTGCTTATTTATGTTCCAGGAGTACCCAGAGGCCTCAGCCAAGCCCTACAGAGCTGGGGCTGCAGAATTGCATTTGCACATGTAATGGCCATAGAATCACAGAATGGTTTGGACTGGAAGGGACCTTAAAGATCATCTTAGTCCAGCCCTGCTGCCATGGCCAACCCTACACCAGGCTGCAGAAAGCCCCACATCTCCACAGAGAGCTCCAGCCCCATAGCCAGCCACAAGCAGCTCAGTTTTCACTAGAAATAACTCACAGCCAGGCTGGAGGTGAGGAGGGGCTGTGGCAGGGCAGGCTCCAGCAAAGAGGCAGCACAAGGGCTGGGAAGGAAGCCAGCAGCCAGGCACCATGGCCAGGGGTGTCCCTGGGGCTCTGCCTCCAGCAGCCAAAACACCCTGGTGAAAATGCTGCACACAAAGCTCTGGAACCCCCACAAGGATGCAGAGCAGGCTGTTAACCTAAACAGACAGGTCTGAGATTGATCTGCAGGAAGGATGAAATCAAGAGGCAAAAATAACATTTCCAACACACCAGTGACATACCAAGCCCTTAATCCAAGGCACTATTTACAGGCCAAGAGCATTCCTTGCTGCTCTTACCTTCAGCTGCAAGGTCTGGGTCAGCAGCTGCCTTGGAGGAGCCTGTTTGAAGGTAACAGACAGCCCAGGGAACAGCCAAGCCCAGAAACCGGGATTTGCAGGCAAAGATAAATAATTAAAGGGACAACTGAGCACAGCTCACTAGACTTTGCTTCACAATGCAAGCGCTGAACGTGGAAAACTCAAACTCCCCAAATGCATTAAATGCCCATTTTGCTATTTCAAAGTCTTCTACTTTCTCCAGCATCCAGATATTTACTTCCCAGATGTACTGCCAGGAATAGGGTCTTGTAAATAAAGTTTTACAAAAAAGGAAGGTTAACACAAAACATATTTTTCCCATTACTTCAATACATCCTGCAAGCTCTGCAAGCTTGGTAAAGAAAGAGTCTATTTAAAAATCTAGGGTGGGGAAGAATTAGCTCACCAAAACCATAAACAGATTTGCTTTGCACTTTCAGGCCAAGAGAAAAACAAGACAGGCCATGCACGTATTGATGCACACAATGGCACAATCGTTTTAAAAACAAATGAATTGGGAGGGAGAGGACACCACAGGAGGGTGGGGGAAAAGGAGGAGCAGAGACAAAGGAGCCAAGTTCTTCAGCAAAGATCCTCAGCTTGGTTCTTAAAGATCCCTGAGAAGATACTGAAAATCCTTTGTGGGCCAGCACAGGCCCATGAGCCTGCAGGGAGGATGGCACACTGCTACAAGGCCATCTCTGGGTGCTGCCCTCCAGTAATGAACAGTGTCTTTTTCTGCAGATGGAGCACAAAGGAATCCTTCTTATTTACCCAGACACCTTCCACATGAACCATCCACATCCATTATTGCTGTCTTTCCATGGCAGATAGCAAGGCATATAAAATTTTATGCCCTTCTCCCTACTTTACTTCCTAAGAGATCAAACTCTGTTTACAACAGCAGAGCAAAGCTACCAAAACTTCACCCTCTTCCTCCTGCAAAATTCTCTGTTTATAATAGCCAGACAACCAGAGAGCCACAATGTTCACTGCATTTGCACAATTACTGCCATAAGGTTTTGAGGACCCACCTAGATGCAATTAGGGGAGGGAACTTCAAGGAGGACAGCTCTCAGGGGCCTGAGGGTGCACGTGGATCCCAGCACATCACATGCTTCAGCAGGGTGCTTTAGTTTATTCCTACCAGTTTAACAGGCTACAGAACTGGAAGTGTGTCAGGAAAGCTGCAGCAAACAGCATCAGTCCAGTTACTGTACTCCCAATGCTGATTATTTAATAAAGTCTAGAAACAAGCAGTCTCCAGACGTGGCACAAGCTGGGTAGAAACCACTCCAGGGTTTGAAAATCCCCATTTCCACAGGGACACTGTCATTTATCACACAGCCATGAACTGGGTGAACAAATTCCCTGCCAGTCTGCTCACTGATGTTCAAGCATGGAGCTTACTTTTTGTACAAATAAAATGGCTTGGCTCTGCTATGAGACCCAATTTCTTCTTCAAAAGCCTGGAACGGTGTAATGGAAAACTGGAGTGTTATTTCCAAGCACACTTCTTCCATCCACAGAAGCCAAAGGGAAAAAGCATTGCTCTCCTGACCCTTCATCCACACCATGGGACAGATGGATATTTATTAAGTGATATGGAAATAAAGTAAATCAGCAACTAGCACACAGATAGAGGAGCCAGCCAGGAGAAAAGTACAAACACACAGGCTATCTGAACTCTGCTTTGTTCAAGGAGTGATATCCAAAAGTAAAGAAAATAAAAATTTCCCCCTTCTCAGGGACACCTGGAAGCATAAGCCAAGCTTGATCTGACCACAGAGCAGCCCCTGCTCTCAAGGCAGTGAAGCCAACCACTGCAGGATCATTCCTTCAGCCAGCAGGGATCTCTGGGACACACTGGAATACACCACATTTCCCTGTCCAGGCTGCACAGCACAGAAGGTTTCACTTCCCACACAGCACCCGAGGTGACAGCAGTGTCCTACCTGCTCGAGGGACCACGTCCTGAGCCTGTCGTTCTCCTGCCCCTCCTCTGTGCTCACCCACATCTTTAAAGTGCCTGCAGTTGCCTCAGTAGCACCAGGATTCAGGGCTGGAAGAGAAGACATGACACCAAAAATTACTGCTGCACTCCTAAAGGAGAAGGCAGCCCTTGGTTAGCAAAGGCTAAAAGCAAAAATAAAACACTGATTAGTTTGAGGTGCCCACCCTGCCATGCTCCCACAGTATATCCCACTGAAGCATCCTAAACACCCATCTTTGGATTTTTTTTTTCTCCCTCTCAATCAGTTAAGACATTATTTATCAGAAGTTACCCAAATTTGCTGAATTAACCACCAAGCTCTGAACCCAGTGAAAGCAATCCCCCAGCTGCAGTGTGCTGGAAACCAGTGACACTGCTGCCCAGCTCCCTGTGGACTTGGTCCATTCCAGGGCTGGAAACCTCCACTGGCCAGAACATATTTAAAGCAGCAGCCACAGCACCCTGGCTGCCACTGCCACAGCAGCAGCTAAATATAACATGCAGCTCTGCTCATAGCTGTGGCCTTCTTTTCTCCCCTCATTTCCCCCCACTGCCATCCAATCCCTGTTCCCTCACCACTGGAGAAGCAGCAGAGCCAGCTCCGTGTATTTCCTAATTTCTAAACTTTATTGTCTAAAGAGATAAGCAGCCAAGTGGATTTCTGGGATTAAGTTCAGACCAGGGGAGAAAACAGCATATTGAAAAACAAAGAGTCACCCTGGAAAAAGGTGAGCCAGAGCTTGGAACAAGGATGAAAACCAGGAAAATTAGGTTGTGATAGCCCGAGTAAAGGAAAATTTAAAGTTGTTTGTTGCTCCTGCCCGAGCAGTGACAGGTCCTCCTCTCCCAGCAGCATGTCCCAAGTGTCCCATGCCCAATGGCAGGAGGGCTGGAACTATGTGATCTTTAAGGTCCTTTCCAACCCAAACCATCCTGTGATTCTAGGATTCTGTGAAGTGTCCCTGTGCTTCAGCCAGCTCCAGTCCCTAAAGTTCCCTGCCAGGGCCCCACTGATCTGCTGCTCAGGTTGGATCCTGCTGACCACGTGCTTTGCACACAACTGTTGCATTTCTTGGATTAAATAAGAAAGTGGCACAGAGAGATTTCACCAAATAACTGGCACAGATCCATTACAACTCAGGAAAGGGCTCCCCAAACCCACCCAACATCCTGCAGACAAGAAATTTCCACTCTGGCTGTAACTTTACAGACCAAACTCAGCAGGATTTAAAAAAAAAAAAAAAAGCTAAGCAATAGAAGGACACAAAGGTTTTCCCTCACTAGAGACATGCTTGGAGAAAGCTTTCTCCAGAGCTGCAGTGGTGCTGGCTGCTCAATGTTATTTGTTATAAATTATTTGTTGTACATTATTCTTACAATTTAATTCACAGGAAAAGCAAAGCAAGCCCAGAACCAGGGGGAAGAAAAATCAGGAGGCCTAAGTCTGGCAAATCACAAGATTTGAGAGAACAAGAAAAATGCTTTAAATGCCTGCTAGATGCCACAGTTTTTTCTTTTTTCCTTGCTTTTCTTTTTTTTCCTCCCCTAAAATGAAGGGGAGGCTTGCCCCTAACCAATTAGGTTTCAGCACACTTGGAAAGATCCCAGCACTGAATGCCGAGACCTTGACATAACAGGTGACAAACTTTGCTGTGCCAGAAAAAAATCTAACATATAATAAGAAACAAATACTAGACTGCTGATGGAGTGGGTTTTTATTCCAGAAATTTGTGTAAATGTCCTATATTGACTTGCACAACCCCAGCACTTCCCAAACTGAGCGATAACAGCATGGCCCCACTGCTAATCTGCCATTCCTCCTCCTGCAACAGTGCTGCTCCTCTCCTTGTGCCATGGTACATTTAATATCCTTCACACACTCCTCTAGGGATTCAGCATATGCCTAAGACTTCAGCAAACAAGATTTTGCATTCCTTGGAGTACCTAAATTAAAGAGTGACCTCGATCACAGCAGTCAGAACAGCTTCGCGCTTCAAGAAATTAAAGGTGGCTTAAATAGAAACTTAAGCTGGAGGCAGAGATAAATCTGAGTCTTCCAAAACCTCGTTCTGAAATATGGAGTAAAGCCCCTGCAAATTTGGCACCATGAGCCATGATTACCCTGGCAGCTCCTCCTTGAATTCCCTGGAATTGCTGCTTCAAGAAGAATAACTCGGAGGGGGCTGGGGCGAGAGGGCAGGGACTGGGCTTTCCTCAGAGCAGAACATGCAAACAGCTCAGCTGCTTATCACTGAAACTGGAACAGCAACAAGGACAACCAAGGCATGCTTTTTTTCCCTAACTTCTTTCAGATATTAAAATCCCAGCGTCCAACAGCCAAGATACACTGAGGTCCTTCTGTCTCAGCTATTTGCAGCGTCTGCCAGAACCATAGCCATCATTACCATCCCACTGCTGTCCTTACAGCTTCCCAAGGCTTGACTGAGCAGCTCAAACCCTGCACACAGTTCAGAATGGAGAATATCTTCCCCAGATAGCAAATTCAACACACACAGTGAGCCATCTTACTGTACCTGGAGGTTTAGCACTGCAATGTCTGAACCAGCTGGACCAGTGGGCTCATGAAAGGGGAGAGAGAAACTCCAACCCTATGTGAGATCCACTGAGGGACTGAACATTTCAAAATCAAGTCCACTGCAAAGGCTCAAAAATAGAGATTATTCTGTTTTCCTTTCACCTGACAACCCCACCTCAGATTTTTTTTTAACAGCTGTTAGCTCTCTTTTGGGATCTTAACAGATCTTCTTGCTCTCTTTTGGGATTTTCATTTTTTTTGACACGACTGAAAAGGGAACTAGGCTGTCCCAGAATAAACCCTCCTTGCAGAGCAAAGCCTGGTTCAGCCTGAGACTCACACAAGCAGACACAGCAGCCCCAAGCCCACCTCTCTGTCCACACAGAGGTTGGGCTGAAGAAGAACAAAATGATACAGAAAAACACAAAAACAATTCCCCTGCCCACCAGTCTCCAAAGGGGATGCTTAGAGGGATGCTTCACCTTTTCTTGCAGTTCTCAGAACTAGGAAATAGCTGAGCTGTGAAGGCACTTTGCAAAATCCCAGCTTTGGCAGAGATGGGCAACTTCCTCAGGTGTCCACATGGAGCTGAAGGAAACTTCTCAGACATGTGAGACCTTCTGACACTGCCCAGCAGAGACTGTCTGGCCCTGCAGCCTCTGCTGCTTGTGGAACACTGATTTTAAAAAGTTACCTTTCCCAAGGTACAATTAAAGGACTGACAAGTTACCATTCAGGATCTCTAGAGTTGCTTTTTCTATTTCTCCAGTATTTACAGAGCTGGGAACTCAACTTCACTGATATTTCTTTAAAGAAAAATATCTGTACTAAAAGCAACATTATTCACTCCCCTCTCTGTCTCTTCCAACTCAAGTGAACCAGCATCCTGGAAAAGCTTCACCACTGAGAGAGGCAAGTTGTACAATTTAATGTCCATAACATTCAATTTCAGAACCAAAGAGCATAAAATATTTCTAGGCAACATCTGCTTTTGTAGGGAGGCATGCAAACTTACATTATGTTTAGTCACTTCAGTCTTTTTTAAGTGCTGGAAAATTTAAGCCACAGAACATAATTTCTCATCTCTTGTTTATTTTAGACCAAAAACAACCTTCTCCAGCCTCACCACTCCAGGCCAGGAGGGAAGGGAGCACAGGACAACTCCCACTGCAGGGGAATAAACTGCATCTTCCTCATGCATCAGTGACCATCAAGAAATATCAGAAAGGTATTTCCAAGTTGTTTTAACCTCTGACAACTGATGCTCCACAAGCTCTTCAGACCATCAAATCCTGTTGTTACTTTCAGGCAAAGCACTATCTTAATTTTGCCCATTATTTAATCTGAACTTTTTCTCTACAATTTTAGGGCTGTGAGCTCTTGCTCTTCCCACTGTGTGCACAGAGAGCAACCACCCCCTTCCCTTTCAGGCACCTGAAGATGCTGTTCCTGCCTTGCTCTTCTCCCATCTAGAGCCAGACAGCTCAGGTTTGTTCAGACCTCCAGTCCATCTCCTTACAACTCTCTGGATTTCCTCCAGCTACACTCTTCTCCTCTCTCCTGCCAGAACCAGACAAGGACACTTTTCCCCATCCTTCTGCACTATATTACTCCTGATGCTGATGTTTATTCTCAGCTGAGTTTTATGCCCAACCCCCAAGAATTTACAAGCAGATCATGGTCCAGTCCATGTCTACTGGAATAATTTTTTCCATTGCAAAGAGAAGGAATTATGGAATATTCCCATGACGCTAAAAATTCCTATTGCAGAGTTTTAAAAATTACAAATCCTATCCAGGTTGGGTTTAAAACCAACCAAACAGGTGTATACAACATGGTGCATTAAAAGTCAGCAAATGATAGTCAGCTTCTCATCCAAGAAAAGGCAACAAGACTCCCACTCCTCTCATTTTCATCTCACTGCCCAAAGGATGCTCCCAGAACTACACAAAGAGATAAATTTAATTATTATTAAATAAATTTAACTATTATTAACAATTTAACTATTATTAAATAAACTTAACTATTAATAAATTTAACTATTATTAGATTAAATTATAATTCAATCTATTATTTGAGAGCAGTAATCATCACTTTGTTCCATGTTTTATTCAAGGCCTGATGGGGCTCTGATCATCTGTGTGATTTTCCAGTTGAGGAAACAGAGGAGCACTGGTTTCCCTTTCATCCAAAAATCCCAGGCCTACAGCAGGATGTGGGAAGCTGTGGCTCCATTCCTGCACTGCCTGGAGGTTTTGGCATTTTTAGCTCCAGCCCCTGCTGGGATATTCTGGGATGGGGAACTCTGTCAGTCCCCTGGGATCTGCTTCCCATGCTGAATAGCACATTTAAACTGTCAATACATGCAATAACATGGCTGAACAGTTCCTCTGCCCTTATCTCCAGCCCCTCCCAGCTGCAGTTACTGGTGCCCTTCACAGTTTTGTGGGAGCAAAGAAACAACAAAAGCAAAAATAAGTTTTTTCCAAAAAAAAATTCCCTTTGACAGGCAGCCCTGCCATTAATTCAGGGATAAAAAAAGCCTGGGAACCAGCAGTGACAAAGCTATTATAATACAAATTATTAATACAAGGGACCTCATTGCTCTCAGCTTCCACACGCAGCTTGCCAAAAACCAAAGGTTCCTATTTTTTGGGGGGTGCACAGACCTTGAAAACTCCACAGTTAGCAAAGAAAAAAACCACACTGACAGTCTTTACACTGTCCATTATATTTTTTTAAGGTGACTTGTCATTTAAACTGTCAGCTTGAAATCTAATCATTTTAAAAAATGAATATAATATTATGTATTACACTCACAGGCTGCAACCACTGCCAAATTCCTCTGACAGTTTTTACAGGATTATAATCACATTCCTTTTCTAATGTTTTATTCTCTTGCTCTTGTGCCAGAGAAATGGGAAGGAGAGTAAATGGCTACTTAAGAACAATGTATGATGGTCCAAACCAAAAGTGGAAATGGAGCACATCACCGTGTCCCCCCTCCTTGGAGAGGGGATGCTCAGCAGCCAGAACTCTTTTGGACTCTAGTGTGATTTGAAGGCCAGTTTTCCCATGAAAAATCCTTGTATTAAAGGAAAAGCACTGATAATTGAGAGGCAAACGTGGGAGGACAAGCTTTGTGTTTGTGCCATTGAGGAACACCAGGCTCTGACAGAGACACAGCTCAACTCTACAGTGGCCACCACAAAGGGACATCAGTGGGACCTGAGCAGAGACAAGAGCTGAGCACATCAGAGCCCAGTCCCAGAGGCTGCACCTCCTCCATTACCACTCCATCTCCTGCTCAGAAACCCTCCTGCCTCTTTTTCTCCTTAAATCCTGCCATTAAGATGGACCAGAAGAACAGATCCATCTTTATCCACACCACGAACGAGGCCAGCCTGAGCAAAGCGCCAGCTGGGTCCCAATCCCAGCTCCTGCAGGGACCTGGCTGGGGCTCAGCCTGGGGACAGTTACACAAAACAAAGATTCTGGCATTTCTTAGCTGAACCTAAATGTCTTTTTTTTTTCCCCCAAAAAATGCCTGGAGCATAACAGTGCTCGTTTGCACAAAGAGGACAGACAAAATTGTCTAGAAATGGAAGCAAAACATGATTCACCCAAATTAATGGGCAAATTTTAGAACATGAAAAGTGTTGGGTTTTTTTTCTTTTTTGCCTGCAAGGTCCTTTTTTCTTTCTTTCTCTCTTTTTTTTTTTTTTTTTTTTTTTTTTGCAGGACAGTGTTCCCTTACAAAAGCATTCTTCTGAAAGCACTTCTCCCGTGAAGCTCCCCTCCAACAGCTACTGTTACAAATCTGTGATAAAAGATGTATTCAGCAGGGTTTGGCACACAAATAGCACCCAAATGGGCACTGCCAAAGCCTTGCAATTTTATCATGAGCTCCAAAATACTTGGAGAGAGAAAAGATGCCCTTGCAGGGAGCATCAGCATAAGAGAAGCTCCATCTCCTGGGGTCATGAGGACCTCAGATTGATCAGGATGGGGAAAAAATGCACAATTCTGGAGAAAATCTCTCAAGTAGGAGGGCAAAGTGATCCAGATTTTCAAGAACTGATGGCCAAGCAGAAGGAACCTTTGATGAATTGTCCCTTGATTTGATCCATCCTCAGGATTCTGCAGTGTCCCACTGGTGACTGCTTTTTGGGGGGCAACTTCCCAGACCTCTCCAAGAGTTTCTGGACCAACAGAAAGCTGTCCAAAGTTATCCCTTAGCATCAGATCAGCCATCTCACAAACCTCCAACTTAAATAACAATAAAGCCCCACACTGACTCAGCAAGGTCCATCAAAACCTGGGGGATACACGGAGCTCCTGATGGGGGACAAGCCTTGGTGGCACAGAGCAGTGGCTCTGCTCTGCTGTGGAAGCGTGGCTGAGCCCAAACACGAGTGTGCAACACCTGCAGGGCACCTGTGCAGGACAGACAGACACACACACCCAACACAAGCACAGCTCCTCTGTCCTGCTGCTCCTCCCTTTGTGCCAGAAACAACCCGCGGCCAAACTGGACCCAGCATCCACGGCACGGGGGAAAAGAAACATCTCAGCAATTAATAGACTTCAGCTGGAATCTCCCAGGAGACAGTATTAAAATGAAGGAGGGAAGAAACAAATAAACAGAGGAGAAAAGAACCAACCTAGCAGTGTCTGCCATGCCAACTCCTAAAGCCAAAACTCAAGCCTGGGACCTCATGGCACTGTTCCCAGTCTGGGATACTGGGAAACAACCAGGCTAATGCATCTCCCTACCACTCTCTGCCCAAGAATTCCCATTTTCCAGCTTTTCTCCACAACCACAAAGCTCTGGAGGTTTTGTTTCCCTTTAAGAAGGCGAGGTTTTCACTGAAGTCTCTGGTTCTGAGTGCTGGGCTGTAATCCAAGGGCCCCAAGAGGCAGACATCAGCAGGCAGCAATGGGCTGCAGGCGCTGGCCACCGGCCCAACCCTTTCCAACCAGCTCAGCTGGGCTCTGGATTTGGGAATCCACACTACTGCAGGCAGGAAGCAGTTCCCAAAATGCAGAGTTTAACCCCAAAAGTGCATCATAAAGCAGTAAGCACAACTCTCTAACACACCATAAATACATCACTGTGTACCACAGCCACCAAGTCCAGCTCTGAATCTGGTTCACACATAAGACACAGAAAATAGAAATATTCTCCCTGATTTCAGTGCAATATTCCCAAGCTGATCCAGAGAACTTACAAAGTCACTAAGCTATAATTAGAGGTTTATTACAAAAGGTGTTTGGGATGCCTGTCAGCACTGAAGGACATTTTGTATTTAAGGTACCCTTAACATACCCAGTGTCAGTGGGCCATTTTTTGAGCTGTCATTAAACAAAAAAAGCCAACTTGTTTACTCACCTCAAATGACTTTTTTCAGTCTCTGCTTTGATTTTTTTTTCAAATCTCTAACTCAATTAATTGCATTTTAAAAAAGCAAAAGCCATCAGTGAGGTGGTTTAAAACATACACTTTTATCCATAACTCCTAACATGATTGCCAGCTAAATCTTGCTTTTCACAAGAACCCAAACAAACTGGGTGCAGAATGTGCATATTCACTCACTGGTTATTGTAGGGTTGTTGGCAGTAGCTTTTTTTTTTTTTTTAAATCAAGTGTGGAGGGGAAATGAAACAATGTGATTCTTCTTTGAGACAGTCTCTAACATTAGGAAAACATGCCAAGAAAATCCCATAGTGCTCCACTTGCAGACCTTCCCACAGCACACCAAGCTTGAATTGATAAAATAACAAATTCCATTTCAAAGCATATAGGCTGGCCTGGCTTTTCCAAATTGTTTTTTAAATAATGTATGACAATAATATCATACACCAGCATATCCTGAGGGTTTGGGAGGGAGAGGACCTGAGTGCCTCACACCAGAGATGCTCTATGGGACCTGCTCTCCCTCCTGGCTGTCACTGCCCTGGCTCTGGGCAGGTGTCATTCCCCACAATGGAAACAGGGAGCACATGGGATCACCAGCTTCATGCCAGAATGAGCATTTGTCATTAATTAAAAGGTGGCTCCATCACACACTCCAGGATTTCTCAACATTGCAGCACAGTGTGGACCCACCTCTTGTATGCCTATGGTTTCAGCACACCATCCCTGCACTTCTAAATGAAAAATTTTAAGCCTACAAGCACCAAGCTCTATCATAACTTCACAAATGTTCCTAAAATTGAGTTTAAACTGGAATGAAAAAGCATCTCTAAAGCGATGCTCTGGTCCAACAGCTGGCAGCAGCATCACCTGTGCTTTGCTGTTGGAAAACAAGCCCTGAGGGCGAGGTGGCCATGGCCACCAGGGGAAAAACATCATTAGGAGATAAAATCATCTCTGCTAATCCTGACTGTGAACTCAGGTGCATAATTAGACCAGCTGCCAGGTACAGCTCTGCAGAGGTGACCTTTCCTTGTGCTGTCTGGATGTGACACCTGGAGGTATCAAGGTTGAGAGAGGATTTCTAAATCCTCCAAACACCACCTACCTCTGGGGCAGAACCAGCCAAAAAACAGCAGGAGAGGAAGGCAGAGCAGAGCAGGGCTGCAGATCCCTCTGCCAAGAGGGTGTGCAGCTCCTGGATGCTCTGAAATCACCCTTTCCCAAACACCAATTTCCATTTCTCCCTTCAAAGCACAAGAACAAAATATTTAGGAGCTGGATGGATGCACACTAAACATATTTCACTACTAATGACCATATTTCACTACTACTCCAGTGGACTTGTTTTTGCATCTTGCAGCAAAGCACAACTGCAAGGGAATGTTTTCCTCTACTAGAAGACTATTTGCTCTTAGACACCTACATAAAATTAGGGATATTTCACTTAAAATTCTATTTCTCTTCTCAAAAAAAGCAGGTGAAATTGAGCTACTTGGTTGTAAAATTAGCAATACTTTGTTGCTAATTCAGCTGCAAGAACCTCCCTCAGCTCTTTTTTCTAATCACATGCAGAACAGCTACAGTGCACATACCATTTTTCGCTACATTGAGCTTGACGAAAATTTAAGACTTCCTCCCCACCCCGTCTTCTTTTTAATGGGAGATGTGATTATTGAAATTATTTCGAAAAACAGTCAGCATTCACCAATCAGCTCAGCAGTCTGGGTTTTCTTCATCTGCTGCTTACATGCTAATTATTGTACTGGTGAGATTATTTTCCATTCACATTTGGAATTTACAACCCAGTAGGGAATTGATTAAATTAGAAGAAAAATACAAAAAAAAAATAGAGAAAGAAATCAATGACATTTTACATTCAACATGGGGGTTTTTTTCTCATTTTGTTCCCAGCCTCATGCCTACAATGCCCTGACAGACTCAGCCCCAGCAGAGCAGATGCACAAGGCATTTCCCAGCATTAAGGAGTGGAGCAGAAATGAAATCCACAGAGCAGATATTTTGGGAAGGCAATGCAACCCTCCCATGTTCATCAACACCTCTGCTGTTCCCCCACCCTCCACTGCCTCACACCAACCATACCCTTTTCCACTTGGCTGACATTTGCAATTAGGAAGGGAAATCTCCCCACAGGTGGGAAACGAGCCCCCATTTCCAATGCTGAAATGCCCACACAAAGGCAGGAATGATGTCCCTGCCCCATGAGCAGCTCTGGGGCACTTTGGTGGCTTCATCCTCACACCAGGAGAGCACAAGGGACAGAGCAACAGCCCAACAACACCCAGCAGCAAGGACCACATTATCCTGCTCTCGGGTCTTCCTTATGGAAACCCTTTTTTCAGAAATACTCAGCAGAGAGATCCCTAATTTCACTACTGCATCTCAAATACTATTTACTATCTCATTTCACCTGGACAGGCACAACAATACTGTCAACAGCAGGGCTTTGAGCACACAAGGGATGCAGTGTTTGCCTGTCAGTGCTGTTTATTTGTGTTACCCCTCAAAGCAAGGGCTGCTTCACACCCCAACCCTCTCCGTTCCAACCATCCCCTTGAAAACTACAAAAACAAACAAACAATCAAAACCTGTCCTAGGTGCCAGAGAAGATCAAAGTAGGAGCAGCAAGGCTTTAAAATTCCTTTAAACACCCCAATCTCCTGCTTGCCACAAACTGCTCAGCACCCACGAGCTGCTCGGAGACCTAAATCCTGTTTTACAAGAAAAGCAATGTCCTGCAACACCAAAGGGAAACACACAGGTTTTACCCCACAGCAGAAAATAAAACTGAAAAAACACATGTAAAGAACTGACAAAGAAAGAGAAAGATGCCAGGAAAATCAGGAGAGCATAGAAGAGCAAAGGGAGCTTGGAAAAGGGTTCGGAGCAGGTGGACACACAGTGACTGCTCACAGGAGAGGGGTTTTGTAAAATTAACCCCCAGTACACCAAATCAAATGATACCTCCTCCACAGAACCTTCATTTCTAGTGCCCTGCTCAGCAGTACTGTGTTCCCAGGGCCAAATTTCCAACCTGCAGAAATTATGCTGGCACATGGCAGAGCAGCCACAGCTCAGCACAGGTTGGGAGAGCAGGACAACACCACACCACCAAAGCAGACAGAAATCAGAGGGAAAACAACTAAAAACAAAGGACCTGCAAACCTGCAGCAGTTCTACATCACCCTCAGTCTCTGTCTTTCCTGTAAAGCAACGTGGAGATGCCAGACACTGGAGCAGGGAGTGCTGGCTGCCATTTAAAACATCTGCTGCACTTCCCAGTGCATGCAGGGCTGGGGGAGCAAAGCCCAACAGGTGGATTATGATCTAAATGAAATATTCACATCATTTGCTTGCTCACAGCCCAGACCACAGCCTGCCTCCCCCGTGCCAGCACAGCTGAGGGGGTCTGTGCTTGGATTTTTGGGTTAAAGTCAGCTCTGCCTCTATAAAACAGAGACACTCCCCTTCTCTTAAATGTTTTCTGACGTGGAAATGATTCCTAGCAAAGAAAAAAAGAGCAGGATACATTTCAGATGGGGAGCCTGCTTTTACATCCTGTTTAACAAATCAAAGCACAGCACATGGCAGGCTTGCACAACCTCCTGCACAGGTCAGGCTGATCTGTCTCCAAGGGCCACCCCACAGCCAGGAAACAATGTAAGAGCCAATTAACCTTTAATGCAAAGTGTAAACACCTGTCTTAGCAGGGCTGTGAAAAATGGCAGCACATTCACCCCTTCAAGGTCTCCAAAACCACCTGCTCAAGGTGCTGCTTGAGAGGTGACCACCTCTGCAAGGCTGCAGGCTGTAAGAGAAAGCCCAGTGCTCTCCATCATTGGAAGCTGGAATGATCCTTGTGCTTCCCATGCCCCAGGGCAGGAGCTGGAGGCACCAGGAGGGTCTCCAGCCACTGCAGCCTGCCCTGAGTACAAGCACAAGGAGCCAGGAGTCCATTTGGATCCTTCACACAGAAACCCAAGACTTCAGATCATTAAATATGCTACACATCTAAAAGCATCCCAGACAAGCCCATCTCAAACATCCTCCTACACAAAACATACTCCAGGTACTCCAGTGCACTCCAGCACAGACCCTGGCTACTCCTACACTGAGAACACCTGGAGATGAAGAGCTCTAAGATCAAGTATCCAAAACTTCAAGCCTCATTTTGGTCCTCTTAACTAAAACTCTTTACCATTTTAAGAGCAGGCAAAAGTTTCAATCCCTCTTTAAAGACAGACACCAACTGATCCCTGATTATTGGGGGAAGACAGGAGCTCCACCAGACAGCAGGGCACAAGCTTTTGGCAGCAACTGCACTCTCCATCTGTGGGATGACCCAAGCATTGGACTTACTTTCCAAAAGGACACCAGCAACACCATGGCTGAGGCTTTAGGACAGGAAACCAAGACACCAGAATGGCCATTTTGTTGAGCTTTGCTGTATTCTGGGAGTTTTGTTTTTAAATTCATTGCAGCAGCTGGCCTGCCACTGACCTGAAACTTTTGGAAAACAAAAATATTCTCACAGCAGAGAAGCATCTGGATGTAAAGAAAAAAGTGTCACAGCTTCCAATTTCCAGCCCAAGCCCACAGAAGATGCACAGACTTCCAGATGGAGAGAGGGACAGCACTGATTACATACAATTATTAATGTGTGTCCCTACGCCACTGGGAAAAAAAGAACTGAATGTGCTTAGGAAGAAACAAAGCAGTGAAAAATAAAATGACTACCCATTCAAGTATTTGTGCAACCCTGGCATGACACCTTAGGGAAATAAATATTTGCTTGACCTATTTCCAAAAGAGAAGTTTTTTATAAGTCCCATAAAAACCTCTTTATTTACTGAGGCATGAGAGCAGAGCATTTGCAAGCATCCTGCACACCAAGCCATGCTCCAGGAGCAACTGACTCCCTTCTTACCCTTCCCAGAGGAGCAAACTGATGACTTTACACCAGTGGGACAAAATCAGCCTGAAAACAACATCAAGGCACTTCTTCAGGAAAAGAAGAGTTAAACAAGACCAACACAAATAGCAAAGAGCCACCCTGGAAGCCCCTTTCTACTGATCCACCTGCCTGTTGCTCAGTGAATTTTTGAGTGCCTCCCAGGCTCTTCATTGAGGAGCCAGGTGCCAGAGCTCATTCCCCACCCTATTCCAGACATGGCTCTCAAGCATTTCTGTATTAAAATAATAATAATTTTTAAAGTTTTTTTAAAAACCCCAAAAGCTGTTCCCCTTCTCCCCAAGCAGCCCAGCAGCAAAGCAGGCAAGAAAGCCCCATCACCCAGACTGAATTTTTCTGAGCATTACTGGGCAGGAGTGTGGGTGGAACTATAATGGAAACTTTTACAACCTCAACACCATGTTATTTTATTTCATTTTTTCCCCCAAGCAAACGCTAAAACACATGAGGGACCTGGCTGGAAGAGCAAGGGCAGCACTCGCCTGCAGTAGGAGGGACCTCACAGATGCCATGACTGCAACTGGACACACAGTTTAGAAGGCTCATCATCCAATTTTTCTATTTCTAATTTAAAAAAAAAAGCAGGAATAAGGAGTGAAGAGCACAAAGGGAGTCCACTTAAATGTCCCCTTATTGTGCCTGTAGAAGGAGAGGGCACCTTCACAGTGCCCCTCTGAATGGGGAGAGGAAAGAGAAACCACAAAGCCTTTGAAGCACATGAGAGCATCCTCCACGTGGAGATGAGCCACGGCTGCCATGGCTGTGACTGCTCTGGTGACAACCCAGCCCCTGCCTGGGCTCTGCTCTTGTGCCATGTGTCATCACCAGCTCCTGAGCTCCACCACAGTCCACCCCAACCAGGCCTTCCCAGGCACTTCAGCAAGCTCGTTCCATTTGCATTTTAAGCATTGTTATTTAGAACATTTGTCAAGACAGAAAAAAAAAAAAGAAAGAGAAAAAGCAAACAAACAAAGGAGGGGAAAAGTACAAGACTTCTTCCTTTATAATTAGAAGCATCACCCCACTCCTACTTAACAAAGCAGAAGAGCCATCACAGCTGCCAGAGGGAGATAGGCTGCTGACCTTCAGCACAAAGACCATCAGGCACCAGCAAGCAGGATCTTCTCCAAAACAGCCTCCATAGCAGGACTAGACTCATTCCTCCTGGAGGTGTTTTAGTTACTGACATAATCCTCCTGAATCTCTTCTGTAGTTAAGACAACCCAGCATGATTCTGTGTCTGCATGGGGCAAATCACCCTTAGGATGAGCAGGGTGGGGGAACCTGGACCTGGCTCTGGGCTCCTGCAATCCCAACAAAATCCCTCTATTCCAGGGTGACCCCAGCCCCCTGCAAGAATGAGGGCAATGATAATTTACATTAGCTATGAGCAAACCAAGGACCTCTCCATGGGTGAACCTCCCTCATGCTTTTTTACATGCAAATCAGGTGGAAAACCAGAAAGGAATAATAATATCAGGCAAGGGAAGCAAGGGACCCATTGCAGCAAAGTGGGCAGCAACAAGCCAGCCCTAGGGGGGTTAACTTGCACAAGCTGGGGGGCTGAGCAGCATAGGGGGAGATGTCTGCTCCCATCTTCTGCCTTTTGTTTGCACAGGTTTCTACAGACTCCCAGTTTTTTGTCTCCATTCCCAACAGTTTTCAGGGGGAGCTGATGCCCTCTCTGCCGTCAGCCCCATCCCTGGAGGGGACGAATGTGAGCAGGTCTTGCAGGGCTCATCACAGCCCAGATCCTGTCCCCCATTCAGAAATAGCAGGAGATGCACCTGTGTGACAGCCTGGCACAAAGCAGTGGGATCCAGGTGCCCAGAAACCTGGAGGAGGCGCCGTGGGACCAAGGCACAGCCGTGCCCTGCAGACATTGCTGCCTCCAGACCTGTCCCACCACACAGACAGGGAAAGGCTGGACAAGGGATGGACACAGGCCCGTGTCCCAGAGCTGGACTGCAAACCCAAGGTGCAGATAATTCCAGGAGCTACAAGACGAGCTGTTTTTACATAGTAGCACCATAGTAACCAAAGCAGAGGGAAAAGCTCGCATACACCAGGGGAAAGCCTTTTTGGAGAGGAGGAGCAGGAGGGAGGTCTAAATAGAAGGAAAACCCTGCAGAGCAAGCAGACACATTTATATAAAGGAGAACTGGAGCCACACTGCTGTTGAAATCTCCCCACACTGACAACGCAGATGGCTCTCAGTACCAGCCTGGCTCACCTGCTCCGGGCTGTCAGCACCGCCTGCATCCATCCCTGTGCCTCCCCAGTGAAAGCCAGCAGTCCCCATGGGGCTGGTTTCCCTTGGCTTTACAATAAGGAATTTATTGATAGGGAGGTGCTCCCACGAGTGACTTCAGGGCTTCAAGTTACTACAGCTTTTCTACAGTAGCAAGAATTGCGGAGGCTGAGCCCTGTCAGAAAAACCTATGCTAAACCCCAACCCATCTATAATATAATTAACACCAGTTACAGATTAGGCTGTATCTGAAGCAAATCAGATCCAACAGCCTCCTCTTTCCCACCCCCAAAGGTGGGTCAGGACTGCAGAACTGTGTGGGCATCCGTGTGCTGCGAGTTACTGGGACGCACTAAGAGGAAACAATAAACAGACTGGAACAGTCTGCTCCTTCTTCTCAGCTACGTTGTAAAATACATCAAGGTCACAGACCCAACCTAGTTAATACAAGTTATCATTAAATTGCTGTTTTCTTTTACGGTAAATAAAATGCATCTGAGCATCTGGGTGGTTTTCCCTTCCTCTTCATCTCTTAAAGAGAGATTAGTTTAGAATAAGCTGTTCCAGATAATGAAGTAAACTTCTGGCTTCCTATCCATGGAGGAGTGCTCCTCAGGACACTATGATCCTTGCTTGGGGACTGAAGCCAGAGTAGATGTTCAGGGAGAAGAGCAGGGAAACCCCCCCTGTTCAACTGGAGCCACCCTACAGCACTGTGCAGAGAGAAAGCCCATGGCTGGCCAGAGTTCATGCCTTTAGTGGGCAGAAATGGGAAAAATCAGATCAAGAAAGGCTTGTATATGAGCTTTTCAAGGTACGTCACACGGCCTTACAAGACAAGTCCCCCAGAAGTTTCCCATCAGGTAATCAGAGTAGCAGAGAGCTCCTTGGAAAAGCCGTATTGTCTGAGATTTGGGGGTGCAGACAAAGCATGCCCTGAGCAGCAGGATGGGGCCACTTCTCACACAGGCCAGTGTGCCAAGCCGAGCGGCACAAACCCAGTCTCCACCTTAGACCCAGCTCCCATCCAAGGGAACATCTCTGCTCTCCAAGCCCAGCTCTCGCAGCACAGAGGCCTCGTTCTGCTGGCAGCTGGCCACACGCCCGGCTGCCTCCGCAGGAGCCCTGGCTAGGAGCTGGGCAGGACTTTACCCCGGCAGCCCGAGAGGGTGAGGTTAAACCACTGTCCCCAGCCAGGCAAGAAAAGCACCGAACGGGAAATCTGGGGTTTAGTCCCGGCTCCGCCGCAGATTTTCTGTGCGGCCTCGGGCTCCTCACTTAGCGGCCGCTCAGCTTTCCTACCTGTGAGAACCAGGAGATGCCGGCTGCTCGCATCCCGGCTTGTCCCAAGCACCGGCACTTTAAAGCCGGCACTGCCGCAGCACCAAGAGCTCCAAAAATCCCCACGGTGCCCAACCCTCTAAGCCCCAGCTGCGACACGAGTGGGGTCTGCTGCCCCGCTGCCCATAGAGCGAGCAGCCAGTGAGGGCTAGAAAAAAAGCACTTTTCTTCCTCTAAAAGCCCAGACTAAAAGAAAAACAACGCAGACCACGCCGGGGGAGAGGGATCCCGAGCCGCCCCACGCAGCCGAGCGGGTCCCGGGCCGCCCCACGCAGCGGGTGCTCACGCAAAGCTCCCAGAGCGGCGGGACTCGATTTTTAACTGGGTTTATTTCAATTTTAATTGCTGGCGAGCCCCCGGCAGCGCGGCCCCGGCGCTCCCCGGCCAGCGGCAGGGCAGGGCAGGGCTGGGCTGGGCTGGGCGCACCGGGGCGGGGGGGTCCACGCGTGTTCCGACCCTCGGGCGGGCGCCCTGCACGGGGACGGGGGCGTGCGACCGCCTCTGCCCCGCTGCGCCGCACCTGCCGGGGCTCTGCGCTACCGGGGGCAGCGGGTGCGGGCGGCAGCGAAGCGCGGGGCGTGGGACCCTCCCCGCCGCGCCGGGCGCTGGGCACTCACCCGCGGCAGGTCCGTGGCGGCTCGGCGGAGCTCGGTGCGGGGCGGTCCGGTCCGGTGCGGTCCGGCGGAGGCCCCGGCCCCGAGCGCGGGGCGGGCGGCGCAGCGGGGCGGGCGGGCGCCGCCGAGCGCAGGCATCGGCGGGGGGAGCGCGGGGCGGGCGGGCGCGACACACACCGGCATCAGCCGGGCTCCATCGCCGGGCGGGGGGCGCTGACGTCACCGCAGCCCGCCGGAGCGCGCCTGCGCGCGGGGACACCCGGCTGGGTCGGGGCAGTCCCGGGACCGGCACCGGGATGTGGACCGGGATTGGTCACCGGGTCTGGGATCGGGACAGGGCACCGAGACTGGGATCGGGATCGGTCACCGGGTCTGGGATCGGGACAGAGCACCAAGACTAGGATCTGGACCGGGACAGGGCACCAGGACTGGGATCTGGACCGGGATCGGTCACCGGGACTGGGATCGGAACAGGGCACCGAGACTGGGATCTGGACCGGAACCGGGGCGTGCGGCGAGCGCCTGTACCGCGGCTTTGCCCCCGAGTGCTCGCAGCAGCCCCCCGAGCGCCGGTGGGGTGCGCGGAGCGGGGAGCAGCCCCGAACACGGGGAGCGGACGGTGATGGGGAGCGTGCGGGCACGGCCGGGGCCGGGCACGGCACGGTGCACACCGGACCCCGCTGTCCCCGCCGCTCTGCCGCTCCCCGCACGGAGCTGAACCGGCCCGGCGGCGCTGGGCTCCGCTGGAACCGGAGGAGGGCGACGAGTCCGGTCGGTCCGCGGTCTCCATGAGCCCCGTCAAGAGCCGCGGGTGGCTCGGGGCGGGCAGCCCTGCACGGTGTCCGAGGCGGCGGACCCGGCGGGGATGGTTGTGTGGCTGGAAGCCCCCAGCCCCCTCCCTTTCCCAGTCCCCCAGGCAGCTGGGGCTGTGCCACCCGGTGAGGTACAGAGGCTGCTGTGGGGGGCTCAGGGGTCCGGCCATGGGGTGAGCCCGACCCCAGAGCTGCTGTCTGCACCCCCGGCACTCCCCGGCCTGGAGAGGTGCTTGGGGTGCCCAAACTGCTGCACCCCAAGGCTTTGGCAGCGTCACTCCCAGCCTGCTGTGAGTAGGTCAGGAATCGAACCGAGCACCAACTATTTCCTTTAAATAAAGCGTGTCTTGGAAAGATCTTGTCTTGAAATCAGACACCAGCTTTGGACAAAAGATAAAAGATTTTCCAGTTGCTTAAATGTGCACATTATCTCAATTTTCCTGGATTCAGAGCTGATGGTCAGACTCTGCTCACAGTTACATTGATGTAAATATATCACTTATCTAAAGCTATTGGCTTTAGACTGTGTGTCCTGGCTGGATTGTCAGGAGTTGGGACACAAAAGCTGAGGGCTCTCACTTCAGAGACTTCATTTTTCAGGACTATGTTTTGCTCAGGGCTCTCAGCTCTCCTAGTTTGAGGGTATTGCTGGATTTCTCTGCAAGCCCTGGCTGTTGGAGCCACACAACTGCGTGGGAATTGCAGCTTTCTGGGGTTTTTTTATTAAGTAAGCTTAAACCCTTTGTGTTTACAGAAGAAATGTGAACTTCTAACAGGTCAGAAACTAGAAGCCAAATCAGCAGAGCATGTTTTTAAACCAGAATGGATGGTTTCAACCAGTCCTGCTGCTGTAATTCAGCTTTTTCAATGCTTGTGACTGGGGACTGAGGATGGCATTTCCTCCTCTTAAGGCAAAATGGCTTTCCCACCCACTCCATCGCATGCCAGGCCAGTCTGACTTGATCTTTCTGAGAATGGGAATAAAAAACAAAACCAACAATGCTGTTTTCCTGTTGTGTTCCTCACTCCAGGGCTGGTATACAGAACAGCTGGACTGTCAGGAGTTGTCCCTATGCCTGAGGGAGTAGGACACCTGAGCCTTTCTCCCCATGGCTTTCACAGGATGGGAATTTGACCCCATCCAGCTGTGCTGACTTAGTGTTTCTGCCTCTCCTCTCATCCTGTTTTGCTGAATCACTCCTTTCACAAGCCTCTGGAGCTCTTTGTTGATCCAGGAAAGGAAATGGGAGCCCCAGCCCAGTCAGCTGAGGGTCAGGAAGCTCTGCCAACCTTCCTGAAGCTCCCCCTCCTCTTGAAATGCTGATTCTCCCTGCTGGGAGAAGGGGCCATGATAATGAGAAAGCCCTTTCACATCCCAGTGTCTGGCAGGGATTCCCCGGAGGGTCACAGTGGAGGAATGTCAGTCAGGGATGAAAACCCTGCCAGCAGCAGGCAGCTGCTCCTGGGAGCTGCCTGGCACAAGGACCTTGGGCCTGATGGGTTGATTGACTGCTGTCACCCAGCCCCACGGCTCTGGCCATCCCTCACCAGACCCTGCAGCATCCTGCTCAGTGCACAGCATTCAGGAAAAGGCATCCTTACATCTGTGCCTCAGCCTGCCTGGCTGCTGCCTGGATTTTGCCAGCATCTCAGGAAGCCCCCTGAGCCATCACTCAGAACAGCCATGGCACAGCTGGGGATCTGCTGCAGGGGCATGGGGGCACCAGCAGAGGTTGGTGTGTCAGGAGCCAGGAGTACAGATGGGTGGGGAAAACCAGCTGGGCAAGGAGCCTTGGAGTTAACTGATGGGGTCTGTACTTCTGCAGGGTGCCCAAGTGCCAGGAGCTCATCCCTGTGTCCAGAGGGATGGGGGGGCTTGGAGGCACAGCAAGGCTGAGCTGCCCGCTTGCTCCTGCTGGCATTTTGTTCCTTCTCCATGTTCATCTGCAGATACACTCAGCTGGCTGAGGAAGAAATGGTGTCCTGTACTCAGATGTCCTTTGTTGAATGTCCTCTGCAGCATTTTTTACCAGTTACCAGGCGTTTGCAGTCCCCCCAGTTACCAGGCATCTGCATTGAAATCTGCATTGAAATCTCATTGAAATCTGTCCTTGCTTTTGTGTTCCAGCCCTGGGGTTTGTGTTACACCCTCAGGGCTTGCAGGATGTAACCCCCTGCCCTGGGTGAGACCCGCTCCAGTGGCATCAGTCTAAGGACAACACCTGAAATGTCACACCCAAGGTGTCTTGATGGAGGTTCCAGCAGATTCCTCCCCTGCTGGGCAGAAGTGCCCAGTGACCTGGCCATGGGCTGTGGGGCTTGGTGGCAGCTGCCTGCCCTGCAGTGCCAGCCCACCCTCCTCAGGGACTGCAGCCATGCTGGGCCATCCACAATAGCTGCTTTCAGTCCAAATTCACGGAGGGGCAGAGCTCTCAGAAGACTAAGCTGCTGGAAAATAAGCTTCATTCCTCAGCAGATTTGCCATAGCCTTCAGGAAAGTTCCCGTGTTGGCACTGGGATCTTGTGCCCAGGCCATGCTTGGCACTGGACGGGCACAGGGGGGATGTCTGTGCCTCCAGTTGCCGTCAGCAGAACTGAGGAAAGTGAGGTACTGGGTGCTAAGAGGGCTTGCCTGGGAATGAGCTGTGGCATTTCTGCAGATCAACCCATCATCTGGGACCAACAAGCTTTGGATCCTTCTTCTCAGGGTCTAAAGATGTCCTAAGCAGCCACCCTCGATATTTGGTGCTTCTCTGCCCTCACAGCACAATGTCAGCTCCATGAGTGAAGCGTTGGAGAGCCTCCATCCCTAAAGTGCCACCACTCAGTCCCCATCACTCCAAAACCCAGCAGAGAGGCTGCTGGGGAATCACCAGCACAGAAGTCAGGAAAACACAGGACAAAGCCCACACCGGCCACATGCCTGCCCTGGAGTTATAGTATGGTGGGAGTCATTGCACTTTTTGGGGGCCTCAGTTTCCCACCTGAGTCCACCCAGCTATTCCCACATCACTTCCCCAATGCTCCCAGGCTCCCTGAGATCTGGAGAGCATCAATTTTCCTAAAGCGTCTGCTTTATGTGCTCTCCTTTCACCATGCCCTCTTTTCCCATCCCCGTGGAGACAATGCAGGGCAGAGCAGCCCCTGGGGTTTGGCCACCCTTGATGTCTCATTAAGGCTTCACCGTGTGGGTCGGAGAAGGAAGGGTCTCCATGGGCACGCGGCAGCTGTGCCCGGGGTTGCTGGAGCAAAGGGGCTGTTGGCCGAGCCCCGGGTGCCGGTGCCAGCGCAGAGCCAGCCCGGCCGGCCGCGGCCCTCAGAGGCCCGGCGGGAGGCAGGGTCTGCAGCCCGGGGCTGCTCGGAGACGGGCCCTCCCCTCGCTCAGGTGAGAGGAAGGAAGCAGCAGGGAGAGGAGGAGCTGAGGGTGAGTGCTGCTGCCGGCACAGAGCAAGCCCGGGGTTCAGTTTTGCCCCGAAGTCGAGGAGGTGCTGAGGCTCAGCAGCTGCCCAGGTAATGGGGAAGGCCCTGCTGGTTTGCAGCGTGCGATGGACGGGAGAGCAGCTCTGGGTGTGGATGTGGGCAGGGTGTGCTGCTGGCAGGGTGGCCCAGGAGCAAAGCACACTGGTGTCATCACAGCACCTGGTTGATTTTGGGCAGCTGTTTGGGTCTGGAGGTTAATATGGGCTGTCGGCAGGGGAGAACTGTCCCCTTCATCCTCCACAAGAGCTGCATGGCGGAGGGCTGTGGTCCTGGCAAGTTTGGAGGCTGAGGGCAGAGGTGCCCCATTCCTCTAGAGGGTTTACGTATTGAATATGACTTGAAGACCATTTCTCTTGCCCTGTCTGCCTATTAATGTCTCTCCAGACTATAACCTACCCTTCACCTCCCTGACAGGCCTGCTCCATCCATGGTGGGGCCGAGGCCTGTAGGGAAAAGCCTCTTTCTCTCCACTCCCTGCCTTCCTCCAACCATCCCAGGTGAGGCCCACAGGGAATTAAATTCACTGAGCTGAAAACTGTACCATAGCCATGCAGTCCTCAGAAATGAGATGCTTGGGGAGTGGGCAGCTGCCCATTGAGGCAAGGGGGGACAGTGGCTCTGCAGAGGGGACATGGCCCTGGCACTTGTTTTACTGTGTGCCTGCAGTGTTGTGTTGAGCTTTTGCACCCTTCGTTCACCATGAAGGTGGTGCTCAGTGCATCATATCTGGGGATAATTTCCAAGGCCCCACCCCAAATCCTATGGGATTTCTCTGCCCATGCACTTTCCCTATGCACTTTTCAGGTTGTGGCAGTGTATATCTCAACTGGAAGCTCATAAGTGCTGCCCAGGGAGCATCTGGGTCAGTCTGATCATTCCTCCTCTCCAAAACTGCTCCCATGTGCAGAGAGGAGCTGTCTCCCCTTTGCTGCCAGGTCCTGTGGCACCACAGGGAAAGCAGCTGGAGGGCTGCCTGCCCTGGCAGCAATGCCTGGGAAAGCTGGGCTCAGCAGGTTGGTGAGAGGCCCCGTGATCTGAGCCCCGCTCACAGCAGAGCTGATGGAGCCACCGAAGCTTCGGGAGCTGGCTAGCACTTCCCTGCTGTCATCCTCCAGAGAGGATCTGGGATTTGGGCTCACTCCTGGCTGCCAGAGAGAGGTGGGGGACAGGGCATGGATCGGGAACAAGATCTGTCTGCTCAGATTCCCTTCCAGGAGGGATGTCTGGGAATGGGACAGGGCTGAGCTTATGCAAAACAGATCGGAGAGGCTGGATACCTGCTGGGGCAGAGGGCTTGTCGCATGGCACATGCTTGTCATCGTCCCTTTGGGTAAGGAACCAACTCCCCCCAGCTGCCCTTTGGGTTGAGTGTGCACTGGGTGCTGTGCTGAGAGTCCCTGGGGACACCACATCATCACCTGGCTGTGCTGCCCAGCACAGGAGTTCTGGCTTGTACAGGAGCCATGTCTGGCCAATTCTGCAATGCCTAAGTGGGATGCCTTTCCTTCTGAGTGGGAAATGTTAGGTTTGGACTTTATTCAAAGTGAATGTGTGGTGTATGGAGCAGCTTGGACTTCCCACCTCTCTGCCATGAGTTGTTTGGGAATTTATAAGGATAGTGCAGGACAGGAGGTCTCCTGCCAGCCCAGTTCTTGTTTGAATGGGATGCTGACAGCTTGACTGTGTGGTGCTGCTATGAGGTTGTATTTGTCCTCTCAAGGAGGAAATGTGATAGTGTATCCCAATGGCAAGGACATCTCTCCTCCAAGCTGGATGCAATAACTCATGGTCTGGCTTCTGTCCTGTTTTCTGGTGCTCACAGAGGCCGTGGCTGATCTTCCTCAAAGCCCTCACGTGTTTGCCTCAGTTTCTCTAGAGGCTTGCCTGCTCCCATGATGGGGCTGTGTTGCAGCCATGACATGACTCTCCTACACTAAACTTACATTGCCTTTAGTTGCTGGAGCTCTCTTCTCCTACCTGAGTCTATTTTTGTCTCTCACTTGCAGTCTCAAACCATGAACTATGTGGGGCACCTGGCTGAGAGTGTCTTTGTCACGGTGAAGGGGCTGTACCGTGATCTGAACCCCGCCACCCTGTCGGGCTGCATCGATGTGGTCGTGGTGAGGCAGCCCGACAACTCCTTCAAGTGCTCCCCGTTTCACGTGCGCTTTGGGAAGCTGGGGGTGCTGCGCTCCAAGGAGAAGGTGGTAAGTGCCCCATAACCCTGGGACTATGCTTCCTTCCCAGTGTCTCCAGACCCAGGAGTTCCTATAACCCACAGGTTATGGAAGGACTTTGTTTCAGGGGAATGGGAGCCTCCTGAAAGGGTTGTCAAGTTTTTGAGGGGGATGCCCCCAAATGGAGCCCATCCATTTCCAGGGTGGAATGTGCTCTCCAGGAAAATTGGGAGAGGTCCCTTGCCTCAAAGGCTGTGTGACTGTCAGCCCTGTGAGCAACTTCAACCCATCCCCTCCATCTGGAAGTGCCCCTGTGCTCCAGTGGATGAGAGGGTTCAGATGCACAGGATGCTTCTGTCCCTTGCTAGGTTGACATTGAAATCAACGGGGAGCCTGTCGACCTGCACATGAAGCTGGGAGACAATGGAGAGGCCTTCTTTGTCGAAGAGTTAGAGGAGCCTGAGGTTGGTTATGTGGAGGTGCTGCATGTCTGTGTCCTGGTGTGACTCCCTGAAAGTGCAGAGTTGAGTTTGAATGACCAGGTTTGGAATGCTGCTCTTCCCCACAGTGACTCCATTGTCCCATCTGATGTTTTCTGTGTCTGGAAAGGTTCCTGATCAAAGGACCTTGTAACCCACGTGGTGGAGCACCCTGAGGGAGTATTAGACCCAATATCTGCATCCCAGACTGGTCTCCATCAATGGGCATGGCTGCTGGCCAGACAGGTGGATATCTTGGCCTCTCAGGGGATCTTGTGGCAGTGATGAGAATGAGACAGATGCTGTGGCAGGCTGTCTGCTCCAATGGGAAGTGGGATGAGACTAGTTGTGGCTTCCAGAAATCCTGGCAGCTCTGTTTTTAGGCATACTTGTGGTCACTGCTGGCTTGGGCTGGGTCTGGAAGTAGTAAAGGGCTCTGGAGTCAAATCCCATTTGCAGCCTTGGTAACTCTGGTCTTGTGGTGCCATCTTCTGCCTGTCTCTCCTTGCCCATGTTAAGGATGTCTTTAGCTTGTGGCTGAATCACCCTAATATTCTTTTATTCATATGTTGTAGGTACAAATCCTTTCCTTTTAGGCCCCACCACAAAACCACCCCTGAGCCGAGGGCTCGGTGGTGTTGGTTGTGCTGTTCCATAGTATACTCCATAGAGAGCAAGGAGCTGCTAGGCTGAATAGGAGTATGCTGGAGGGAGCTGATGTGCTCTGCCCCATCCCTGTTCCAGGACAGCATCCCCTTCTTCCTCTGCACGTCCCCCATCTGCAAGGAGCGGTGCATGACAGACGCTGCTCAACCCTCCCAGGGGCTGGAGGCCTCCAGCTCTGGAGTGATCCTGCGCAAGAGGAGGCGACGCAGGAGAAGGCCCAGGAAGAAGGAGGTGTTGGACACAGATTCTGACAGTGATGAGGCCAAAAAGGAGCTGCTAGCTGCAAGGTGAGCTGCTTGGTCTGGGCAGGGTGATGCAGTAGGTCAAGCCTGCGGGTTCATTTGGTGATGGCCACCAGTACTGAAACCGGGGGAAAGTGTTTGCAAGTTGGAGCCCAGTCTCCTGTGGAGTAGAAGGCCGGGGGGAATGGTGAAACTGGTATTGCCAGCTTTCTGGAGAGGAGGCTGCTGCTTGAGAGTAGCACAAGTTCCTTCTCTTTCCTCCTTTGCAGTGATGCAACATGTTCATCCTTTTCTGATGTCCTTGACGTAACTGGGTCGTTGCAGCCCCCAGAGATACGCCCGTTCTCCGATGGGGAGCTGCCCCAAGCCGACAGGTAACGGGCAGAGCCAAGGTGTTCTGCTCAGCTCTGGTGAGAGCAGGGCACATGCCCCATGGCAGGGAAGGAGGTATGGAAAAGTGACTTGGAGGTGTCAGGAGAGGACAGTTCTCCTAGCTTGATATGGTGTGGCTGGAGGAAAGCTCAGATACCACAAAAGACACTTGAGGCCGTGGTCACAGGTGTGAGAAGCCTGTGTGCACAGGGCTGTCTGCTGATGAGGTGCTCTGGGCAACTGCTGGCGTAGCACTTTGCTTCCTTGGGCTTCAGCTTCCATAGATCTTGGTCCTTTAGGAGTGACAATCTTATAGGGTAGAAGTGACTTTATGGGAAACCAGCATTACAGGGTTCTTGGCCCTAAATGTCCTTGTACTGATAGGAGAGCAAGGGGCTGCAGAGTAGGTGAGGCCCCACATCACCTTCTCTTCCTGCAGCTTCAAGCTGAGCCATCAGCCTCCTCACAAAAGTGATTCTGAACTGCAGATCAAACCACGGGAAAGCTTTTCTCTAGGGGCTGAATCCCACATGAAGTGGCTCTGGGGAAGGCTCCCTCAGGTAAGTCCCTGTGCTTTCGGTCTTTTGCTGGGAATGGGTGTCCAAAAGACCTGCAGAAAGCAGAGGAGGCTCTAGCCAGGCAGCCTTAGAGAAGTTGTCCTCTTCTGTGTGATGCTTTGGGCAACTTTCCATCCTCAGACCTGTTCTTCTGCTTCCCTTGAGGTGAATAAATTGGTGCAAGTTAAACCAGCCAAGTCCACAAAGATCACTGCTGCTGCAGCAACCACTGTCTCTGCGACACTGTTCCCAGTGGATGAGGCAACCCCCCTTGCTGCCACCTCTGAACCTCCAGGAGGGGTTTCAAGCCCAGCAGAACCTCAAGACATTCTCCATTCCTTGTCTGTGTCTGCAACTGAGCCGACACTTACAACCCAGGCTGGGAACAGCATCTGCAGGCTGAAGGACGTCCTTCGTGCTATCAGGGCAAAGGCATTTTTGGGGGCCTACTCAGTCCCACAAGAGCAGCAGAAGGAAGATGTGAATGCTGTGCCAGATATGGAGCACTTTGAGGGAGCCACTGCTCCAAGGCAGGTGGGCTCAGAAGGCCCTGCATCCCAGCTAGGGAGGCAGCAGAGGCAAGGTGAGAGGGTGACTGGTGCTGCTTGAAGTGGTGTTTGAGCCTGCAGATATGTCTGACTCAGATGAGCCCCTGGGTTGTCCCTTCAGTGTAATTCCATGACTTCCAGGTGGGGTGTGCTTGCTTTGCCTTCTCTGTGTGCTACCAGCTCCTTTGCTTTGAAGATACATGCCTTAGGTGTCCACCTTTCAGTGACCATCCAGCTCCCAGGAAGGCTTTCTTGCCTTATGTTCCCTAAAGTCCATCCTTCAATGTCTCTGCTTTTGCATACTTAGAAGATTTTTCAGCAGTACAGGCCATACCTTAATTTCAAGTGTCAGACAGCACCTGGCCTGACTTGTGTCTTCATCCTGAGCTTGCCAAGTCAGGGAAAACCATAGAGAAGTATTTCTGTGCCCTCCTTCACATTGGATTTAAGGATCATGCTAGTGCAAGTGTCTTGAGACACTTCTGTTGCTGTTGACTTACAGTAGTTTTTCCAGTAGGAAAATGTCTGCCCTGTTTGTATGGTACATGGATGTGAGGAAAATGCTGTTGGCTTTCTTGATAGATGCTGGGGTGATTGGAAAGGTGATTCAACTAAGCTCTCTCTCTTCTGTCTATGCATTGAGGATCCATCAAAAGAACTCGTCACAAGGGTCCCAGGGCCATTTACCTGGAAGACTTCTCCGATCCGAACAAGGAGCCAGTGGCTCTCTATTTGGCCGAGAGGTATGAGTTGCCCCAGCTGGCCAAGCTCAGACATTTTTGAGCAATTCCCCTGGCACAAAGGATGGAGGTATTGTTTAAAGCTATTCTCTGATGTCACCACCGTTTCCTCCTTTGCTGGCAGCGACACAGAGCAGAGTTTGAGTCCTGTGACAGACCCCAGCAGCCCTCTGAGTATCCAGCTGCCATCCACCTCGACTGCCAACAGCCCCATGGACTCTGACTCAATGCCCACAGTTGCCCTGTCCCTGTGCGGGGGCCTCGGGGACAACACGCAGATCTCTCATGGTAGGTAGGAGGAGAGGGACAATCTGCAGCCCTGAAATCCTTTCTATCTTCCAATGGCATGACACAGCCTCTGTCTCACCAGAGAAGTTCATGGAACACAGGGTCTCCTACCAGCAGTTTGCTGAGAATCCAAGGCTCATCAATGACCCAAACCTGGTGATAATGATCAACAAGAAGTGAGTGGCCTACTCTTCCTGCTGCTTCATCCCACAATGAACAGCATGGCCCCTTTGTCCCTGTAGGAATGTGACTCCATCCCAGAGCATGATTGTACCAAAGAAGTTGTGGGACCTGGCCATGCTGCAGGATAGTGATGTACTTATCCCTCTTGCTTTTTCCAGGTATTACAACTGGGCAGTGGCTGGTCCCATAGTCCTGGCCCTGCAGGCTTTCCAGAAGAACATTCCTGAGGTCAGTGGTACAGCACATTTACTGGCTATGATTCTCAGCATGGCCTGGGCTGAGGAATGACCTCATCTCATGTTCTGCCATGTTCACAGAGCATCATTGATGAATTAGTGAAGGAGAATTTGCCCAAGAAAGACAGGAGATACTGGTTCTCCTGGAGGAGGAGAGAAATCCCAACAGGGGAGGTACATTTGCAGCAGTGGATATGACAATCATGTCCCCAGGGGACAGGCATCATTCTGCTGACTGGTTGGGGTGGGAGCAGGGTCCTGGGGATGGCCTGAGGTTGACTATGAGGACATCCAGGACCTGATGAGGTGACTTCTTAAGGTTGCTACCTGTCCCCTTTGGTCTGTTAATGCCTGAGCAGCAGAGCAGCACCTGGTAATGCAGAAATGTGGACCTTGTAGTGGTGAGGCCTCCTGCTGTGTACCTGTCATGCCAGGTCCCTGGGCAGCACGTGTGCTTGCTGGTCTCCCTGCCCCACCACAGCATCAGGCTGTGCTTCCTCCTCCATCAGCAGTGTCCCTGTGAAGGCAGGGACTGCAGTGATATCTCTTTTGGCATTGCTCTTCCAACTGGAAGAAAAGCAAAGCAGCCCATGCTCTTGCTCTTAGCTCTGTGCAAGCCCTGCTCAGCTATAACAGAAACATCTCTGTTATCCAACACTGTGTTGAGCCCAAATGCAGAACACAGCCCCATACCTGAGTCACTGTGAAGAGAATTAACCAGAAGCAGCACACCCCTCTCTGCCTGCAGCACCTGCAGCAGCAGCAGCAGCCGAGGCCAGGGATAGCCAGCCTGGGAACACTGTGGCGTGACCTTGTTCAGCAGAGGTGAGTGCCTCCCTCCCAGGCCATCTTCTGGAGTCTGGATACTCCTGTTCTCCTATGTGACTAATTATTCTTAAGTTTGCTTAATAAAAGAGGGTAGAAAGCCTTTTTAAGACTCTGGTTGACCCTTTCTCTTCTTTGTGTAGGCAGGAGGACAAAGAGTCACCTAGTAAGAATGAGCCCCAGCACCCTGGGGACACGTTGGCAGCGAAAGCTCCCACTCAGAAACCTCTGCCAAACTTCAGGAAGTCCCTGCGGCTCTCCTCTGAACAAATTGTATGTGTTTATTCCTCCATCTTCACTGTCCATGTCTGTAGGGGTGAGACAACCCTTAAACAGGGATCTCTCTACTCCTGACCTTGTGTTTTCATGGGACATCCAAATATTTTCCCTTGTTGGCCACCTTGTAGGGTGGGCCACCCTGGGTGGGTGGCAGTCTGGCCTCTGGCAAGTCCTGGAGTGGTGTGAATTGGTGCTGGTGTAACACTTTTGGTGCCCCTCTGCCCCAGGGAAGGCTGAATCTGCAGGATGGCCCCAACGAGGTGGCATTCAGTGTGACAACTCAGTACCAGGGTACGTGCCGCTGTGAGGCCACCATCTACCTGTGGAACTGGAATGAAAAAGTGGTGATCTCAGACATCGATGGCACCATCACCAAGTAAAAGGCCTTTCTTCCACCCCAAAATCCTTGTTTTCCTCTCTTGGGGGAAAGTCTCCTTTAAAGGCTTGCATAAGCAGGCAGAAGGGAGCACAAACCCTTGTGGGGTGGGGGTGGATGCTCACCACGTTGGATGACACTAACCCAGCCTCCTTTCCTTTGAGATCGGATGCTCTTGGACACATCTTGCCACAACTGGGTAAAGACTGGACTCACCCTGGGATTGTTAAACTCTTCAACAAAATCCACCTGTAGGTATTGGATCAGCTGAGTTCAAGGGGAAGTGGGAAGCTGGTTGAATCAGAGTCAGGGCTTCTTACTCACTGATGCAGGCTCAGATAGCTGCACTATCTGCTGTCAGTGGTGGCTGATGCTGGCTGTGCTGCCTACATGATGTTGTGGGGTGAAAGCAGAGGGTCCCCTGGGATCAGATGCTTTTATTACCTTCCCTGGAAGGAGTATGTGTCAGTGGAGGCTTTGCTGGGGAGATACAGCTGAGCAGCAGAGGAGACAAGACCACCTAAGGTCACACCTGAGAGAGGTGGCACGGGGGTCCCCAGCACTGCGGTGCTGGTACCTCTCTGGGCACCCAGCGATTGCTTGCCACAGCCCAGTGGACTCACCTGTGAGGGGTGACACTGGCAGTGAGTCCCTGCGGAGCCTCTAGCTTGGTGCCTGGCCCCTGTGGCCACTGAGAGGCACTGTGGGCCCGTGGATGGCTCGTTCTGGCCCCGGGAGGAGCACGGGAGGGATGCACTCCGGGGATTGCAGGGACCGGCATCTCAGCTGCCTCTGGCCACCAGGTACTGCCTCTGCCCAGGCATCTGCAAGGGCTGGGTACAGCCCTCCACAGCTGTCAGGCAGTGCTGTGGGATAAAAGTGCTATGTGAGGGTGCTGAGCACCAATGGAGGCTGTGCAGCTGCGCTGGGTGGGTGTGTGGCTGCTGGGATGAGCATAGAGGGTGGTGCAGGGGCTCCCAGGGTGAGGCAGGTGAAGACTGGGATTAGTTGAAGTTTCCAGATAAGGGATTCATGTTCTTTGTGGAGCCACCTTGCTTACTGGAGTAAGATTTGCTCTTAAGCCAGGTACTTGGCTACCTCTTCCTCCTCGGAGCAGGAGAATGCTTTGCCCAGGCCACAGCTCAGAGGGGCTCCCTGTGTTCTCTCTAGGAATGGCTACAAGTTCCTCTACTGCTCGGCCAGGGCTATTGGCATGGCCCACATCACCAAAGACTACCTCAAATGGGTCAATGAGCAGGGCTGTGGCCTCCCCATGGGCCCCATGCTGCTTTCCCCCAGCAGCCTCTTGTCTGCCTTCCACAGGTACTGTCTTTTCCTGCATTTCCTGTATCCCTGGGGACAGCACCCCCTTCCCCAGCTTGACCCTGAGGGATGTCCTGGCCTTAAACTGCTCTGCCCTCCTTGGTGCACAATGCTGGGGAGCTGCCTGACCTTGCTGGAGCTTCACAGTGAAGCTTCTGATGCACAAAAACTCTTACCCTTCAAATCACTTCCCTGAGCCCCAGACAGCTTTGGTGCCCACAGTCCTGGCCAGCTGATGCACTGTGACCATGTCTCTTGTGCTGCAGGGAGGTGATTGAGAAGAACCCAGAGGTGTTCAAGGTCCCCTGCTTGACAGACATCCGAAAACTTTTTGCTACAAAGTTTCCCTTCTACGCAGGCTTTGGGAACAGGCCCAATGTGAGTGTGTCTCCAGGGGTGCAGGGAAGGCTCAGGCTGGGTGGTGGTGCCTTCCTGCAGCTCTCACCCTGTGCTGGCCTTCCTTGGGCAGGATGTCTACGCTTACAAGCAAGTGGGGCTGCCAGAGAGCCGCATATTCACAGTAAACCCCAAAGGAGAGCTGATCCAGGAGCTCACAAAAAACCAAAAGTCAACGTAAGCAAAGTGTTTATTCCTCTGCATCTTTGGGATGACCCGGCTTTGATGCAGAGAAGCATCAAACAAACACCCAATGGCCCCAGTGTAACTTCTTTCTTACCCCCACAGGTATGAGCAGCTGTCAGAGCTGGTGGAGGTGTTCTTCCCTCCTGTGGGACGGAGGAGCAGCACTGCTCTGGTGTCCCCAGAGTACAGCCACTGGAGATCTTCACTGCCTGATGATGACTGGGATGGCTCCTCCTAACCCCATCCCTGTGGAGACCTGACCAGAGCTCTCCTGCATGTTCTTTTTCAGGACTAAATGCTCCAGGTGCACCTCACCCTCCCTGTTTGCTGCTTGGGCATTTTGCACTTGTAATAGAGGTCATGACACCCCTTAGCAGGAAGCCAGAGGGGGTAAGAGGGAGTTCTGACTCTACAAAAACTCCAATTGCTAAACACAAATTCCTGAAAGCTGGGTCTCTTCTGGTGTTTGTAGCTCCTCTAAAGCCTGGCTCTTTTTTAAAGCTGGTGTTGTTCTCTGTTGTATGTATTGATGAGCCTCTGCCGTAGCTATTAGTACCTTTGGTATGACCAGTGTTCCAGACAGTCCAGCTACCTGCAGTTTGATAGCTGAAACTGCCCACCAACTTGTAAAGGTTGATGGAAGATGCTGGGGTTTTGAGTGTTCTGAACAAAAACCAATAATAAACAGTGCCTTAATCAAGGTTGTCTCTTGTCTGCTTTAGCCCTGTGCATAGAAGTGGGAGCCAGGCTCCAAGTCCTTTCTAAAATGTGATTTGGCTTATTCTTATTTAAGCATCCTACCAAGTGGGTCCTGGGGGTGATGGGATCCACTTCTATCAAGACCAGGGTGCTAAGAGCCTCATCCAGCCTGGCCTTGGATGTTCCCAGGGATGGGGCATCCACAGCCTCTGTGCACAGCCTGGGCCTGTGCCTCACCACCCTTAGTAAAATACCAGTTTCCTTAGATACAACCTCCTGCAGCTGAAAGCCATCCCCCTTCTCCTCCCACCACAGACCCTGTTGAACACTCTGTCCCCATCTTTCCTATGGGACCCTTCCAGTCATGTACAGTTGCAGTGAGGCCCCTCCATGGCCTCTCTTCTCCAGGATGAGCAAGCCCAACTCTCTCTTCATGGGAGGTTATAAAGTAAATCAAAGGCAGAAGCACTGCTGGGCTCCTTCCTCCAGTCTGGCACCTACCTTCTCCTTCCCTGACTCCTGTGTGTAAGTAATCTTGTCTGCCACTTCTGGAAGCCACACAAGTCATTTTGATCCTGGAAACCTCAGCAAGAAATACTTTATTTTTTTCCTTTCCAGTACAAACAGTTTTTCAGCTTTTAAAATCTGAACAAATAGACATGGTTTTAAAAACAACAGAACACAGTCAATTAACAGGATCAGTTATCAACTGCCTCAGAAAACTGCCCATACAAGCACAACCCCATGGGCAGCATTTCCTTACTTTGCAAGCAATTTTTAAAAAATGCCCAGTTTTGTACAAAGTTCCTTTCATTTTTTAAACATGAATAGCTGAGAACTGAAATAACAAATTGTCCATAGCTTCAAGTGACTAGTCAGGAATAGTCCAAACATAGCACCATTTTCTGGAAGGTCACACTTCTTCCTTGTCCTGGTTTTGTTATGGCCAGTCCTGCCTCCCTCTTTTCTGGGGAAGCTGTTCCTGTTCGCCCACTCTAACCCAGCCCTGGCTGGGGAACAGGGAGCCTGGCCCTTGGCTTGGTTTTCTCTTTGGTTTTCTCCCTGGTGTGAGGGGATGGAAAAGGGGCTTAGGCAGGATGCTCCCCCTGCAGGGTGAGGGCTCCCCAGGCCATCACAAAGTACTCAGGGTTGCCTTGAGACTCCTTCCTTAGGCTGGAGAAAAAAATAAGTTTTGTTGTCTAAGAGCAGGTTTTGCAGGATGCCCAATGGCAGCAGGAGGGTGTTCCTCAGCTGGAGAAGTGTCTCAGCAGCTGGAGAGTAGCTCCAAATCAGCAAAGGCCAGAGCAGTGAGAGTGAATTCTGGTGCTGTGAGCACCTGGCAGGGGTGGGCAAGTGGTGAGGGGGCCACATGTCCTCTCTATGCTCCCACAGCTCCTCTGGCAGGGGAATGAGCTTTTACTGCCTCAGGGGAACATGGCTACTGGACTCAGGGATCCCTGTGGTCCTCCCTAACCTGGAAGCATGTTTAAGGGAGCTCATCCAGATTTTCTGGGGGAAAAAAGGTGTCCAGATGCATCTGTGCTGGGAGCTGCTGCTGGTTTGTGCTAGGTAGAGCACAGAGCTGCTCCTTCATGCAATCAGGGGGGATCAAGGAGGAAATCATGGTGCAAAGAGCAGGGACAGCCTGGTGAGGTGACAGGCACTGTGTGAGAGCCAAAGGCTGGCTGGTGTGGGAGGGTTCATGAGCTACAGTGCTGAGAGAAAAGTATGTTCCTCTGCTATAAAGTGCCAGAGTCACTTGGATGGAGGCTCTTTGATTTCCTCCTCATCCTAGTAATGAAGTCCCCATTGGCTGATCAGCAGAACCTAGGTGCCCATAGTGGGCTCCTAGGGAGAGGTGGATTCTGTGTGCAACAGCTCTGCAGGACAAGGCTGGAGCTGCTCAGGAACACGGACAACGTTTTCCAGCCTGCCTATTTGTGGGAAACCAGAGTCAAGCTGGGTAAATGATGTGGGTTTTTCATTCTGAGCTGAGGACAGGCCTCCAGAGGTGTTCTCACAGATGCTCTGCCTTGTTCCACATTGGTGTTGGTCCCAGGGCTACTGGCATCCCAGTGGGATCAGAAGAGCATGAGGAGGATGCAGGCGCCTGCTCCTCCCCTGCTGCAATCACACCCTGCAGCAGCTGGAACTCTCCTGCCTGGGATGAGATGATGGAGTTCACAGCTTAAGCAATAAAACAGGAGAGAGCCAAGCTGGAGGACAGGACTGCTCTGTGCCCAGCTTGGTCTCTGCAGATACCTATGGACACAGCTCTCCTCAGGGAAGACACGTGTTTTCCATAACCATCATGTCAGTCCCAGGTGTAACCAGAGAGCCCAGCAGAGTGGGATGGCAAAGCACAGCAGCCCCCAGAACCATGGGGCTCTCTCTAAACACTGCTGCCACAGCTTTTAGCTGCTCAGTGTGGGTCTTTGGAATATGGCAAAGGACATGGGGGCAGCATTAGGAAACTGGAATCAGATGAGCACCATGACACAGGATTGTTCAAAAATATACATGCACATACCATATATATATACATATGCATATGTGTTTTCCTAATGCACACCCTCATCTGCTCCATAAGGCATGTGCATCTGCATGGAGGAGGGAGCATTATAAATGGATTTACCATACACAAGGAGGGCTGCCATCTCAGAGAAGGGAAGCCAGTTCCCGGAGGGACGTGTGAATACGTGTGTTCTTTGAAATCTACAATTCCTGTGGTGAGTTTTGTTCCCTGCAAGGAGCCCTGGCTCTGCTCAGTCTCTGGATTAAGATGCAGGTGGTCTTTAGGTCAGAGAAACTATTCCTCAGCTGATAACTACAGGGTTTTATTCTTCAAGAAATTATAAATCCACAAAAATAAAATGAAAAAAAAAGTTTCTGCCTCCAGCTTACTCTTGAATTGTTCTTCTGGGGTCATCAGCCCCGGAGCCAAAGCAACACCCCAGCCAGGAGGCAGTGACACTGCTGTGCCAGAGTCAGGACAGTTGCTGAGCATGAGGAGGGGAGCACCAGCATGGTGGAGTTAAGAAGAAGTGGGGCCAACAAGATTAGGGGAAAAAAAAAATGTAGCAGCTTTTCATAAAAAAATTATCCCAAGAACTGTTGTCACATTGGAGTGAGTCTGTGTGATATAATTTAATCCTGTCCTTCACAGCAGGAGAAGGAAGACACATGGCATGGCAGTGTGGCTAATGCTGCCTCCTCTCCGCCTTCTCCTCCAAGTGCCCGACCTGCTCCGCCAGCTCAGAGACCTTGGCTTGGCAGTCAAGCAAGTTGTCCTTCAGTCCTGTTATTTCCTGAGAGTGGGCAGCCAGTGTCCCGTTCATGTGGTCCATGTAGTCCCACAGACTGCCCGTGTGTTTCTCCAGTTCCTCCCTGATGCCGTCCAGGCTGCCGGGGATGGCCCCCAGCCTGCCGCAGGCGCTCTCCACCCGCGCCACCCGCTCGTCAAAGCGAGACACCTCCTGCTGCAGGCCGTGGGCCACGTTCTTGCAGGAGCTCAGGTCGCTGACAATCCTGGCTTTGAGCCGCTCCAGGTCTCCCTTGAGGTTCAGGACACGGCGGTTGCTGAAGAAAAGCTGGGAACCTTGGTCGTTGACCTTCTCCTGGATGGAGTGGACCTCATCCTCAATCTTCCGCTCGTGCTCATCTAGTGAGGAGTTGACATGCGTCACTGTGTCTGAGTACTGGGAGACAGAGTCCTTGAGCCCTGTCAGAGACTTGCTCACAGTGTTCAGGTTGATCTTCAGCAAGGTGATCTCCCCTTGCAAAGCCCCCGATGCTTCCTCCTCAATGCGCCGCTGGATCTCCAGGATGGTGGCGTTCAGCTTGCGCAGGAGGTCGTAATTGCTGTCCATGCGGAGCAGCAGGTCCTGGTTCTTGTTCTGGCAGTCCTCGATCTCCGTCCGAAAGGTCTCCACATCTTTGGAGGCAGAGGTGCAGCCCAGGGAGCAGGTGCTCTCCAGGGTGATGAGGCGATTCTGCAATGCCTCCAGTGTCTCATCTGTCCGTTTCCTCATGCTGGCAAGCTCCCCTTCCAGCACAGGCACCACTGCTCCGTCCATGCCCATGGGAGAACTGACATTGTTCAGCTCCCCCACGATGGTCATGAACCTGTCCTCCAGGGTCTGCATTTTGTCTTCAAAGGCTGTCCTCATGCCATCCACCTCTGCCACCACCGTGCCTTTCATGCTGTCCTCTATACCAGAGCAGCAGCTCCCTGTTTCCCTCTCTGTGGCATTGAGCCTGGCTTCCAGGTCCTCGAAGCGCCCTTCAAAGAGGTTCCCTAGGGTGACAGCGGAGATTTCTCCATCCAGGCGTGAGTGCAGGTTTTTCTGGGACTCAGAGATGCTGTGAAGGCCTTTCTCAAGGATGTTCATGCGATCAGTGAGGTAGTCCAGGTTGCTGCAGCAGCCTTCCACCACCGTCAGCCCTTGGATCTGGGTCTCCAGCTGAGAGATCTCTTTCTTGATCTCCAGCTCCTTCCCATCCAGCGTCTGCTGCAGCCGCAGGTTGGCGGCTTTCTCCTCCTCGCACTGCTGCCGCACCTCTTGGATGCGGAAATCACACGTGGTCTGGATCTTGCCCAGCTTCTTCTCGAAGCCATCCAGCAGCTCCCCACGCAGGTTGCTCAGCCTCGTGTCCACGTACTCCTCCAGCAGGTCGATGGAGGTGAGGGGCGAGGGCCGGGCGGATTCCAGCAGGTGCTTGATCTGCCCGTCGTGGTCCAGGACCATGCCCCGCACCTCGTGCAGCAGATCCGCCTTGGTTTTCAGCACGTCGCTCACCTCGGTCACTTTGGTCAGGATGTCCCCTACGGGAGGGTACGTGGCCATGTCAGCTTTGTCTGCCACGCCCACCAGGCCATCGGGAATGATGCCGAAACCCACGGAGGAGTCGGGTGTGCCCGGACTGTTCATCAGGGAGCCGATCATCTTGGTGGTGTCCTCCTGGATGGCCAAGCGCAGGCGGTCCCCCAGCCCGCTCACCAAGGTGTGCAGGCTGTCGTAGGACTGGGAAAGGCGCCTCACCTCCTCCTCCAGCCGGTCCAGGCGGTCCCCAAAGAGGCCGGGCAGCTTCCTGCCTGCACAGGGAAAAGAAATAGATGTCACAGACATATTTTATGAAATACCCTTTTGCCAGGATCTTTTCTCCTGAGAAGCTGGGAAGCTTCAGCTTCTCCATGTTTTGCTGCTTTGGAATGTGATTTGGAGAATTGTTTACCCAGCATGTGAAATTGTTTTTACTTGATGACCAATGACAGCCACCTGTGTCGAGGCTGTGAGCAGTCCCAAGATTTTATTGTCATTCCTTGCCTTTCCTTTGCTAGCCTTCTGATGAAATTCTTTCTTCTATTCTTTTAGTATAGTTTTAATATATCATTTTCTTTTAATATAATATATATAATAAAATAATAAATCAGGCTTATGAAACATGGAGTCAAGATTCTCATCTCTTCCCTTGTCCTGGGACCCCTGCAAAAACCACCACATTTGGTGAGCCCCGAGTGAGGAACTTGACCACAAACAGAGAGGGCACAGTGAGGGCTGGTGCTCCTTTAACTTCCCTCCCTCAAGTCCTTTCCCATAATAACCTTGTGTCCTGCCCTCTGTTATTGTCATTTCAGCAAAATCTCAGCCCACATCTCTCCTTAAGCTATCAGGAAACCCTCTTTCCTCTTGGGATCCAGCCATCTGTCCCAAGTTCAACAGAGGTGATGATAACAGCCCAGGAGAGCTTCATCTTGAGATGCCCCCTATCAACCGCATAATTCATGGGAAAATGCTCTAAATCAATGAGGAAAGACAATTTTGAATCTGCATGCTTTGAAAGAAACAAGATTTTAAAAGCAAGTGGTCCTCAAAGCAATCCAGTGTCAGGTCTCTGACAGAAAACGTGTCACCCACTGAATTTTTTGCCAGATTCATGCTCTGCACTGGAACAGAGAGAACCTGGAGGTGTGAGTGCATGACAATGGTGTGGTGACCTGGGGACATGAAGCAGGAGCAAGATCTCACCATATTGATTCTTCTTTGGTCCTGGAAACAGGTCAGGGTGGCTTTTGGGATAGGGAGGAAGTCTGGGCATTGGAAACATCTTTTGCCCAGGGGGCATTTTAGGGCTGGGATGCTGGGGCAGAAGTCCAGGCTGGTCTGTAGGGCTGTCATGGCACCCTTCTCCCATGAAGCCTGGGCAGCACCTCCAGGACAGCTCGGTCACTGTCTTGTATCCAATCTTGTACTTGGGCCTGAAGAAGGTGCGGTACCTTGCCAGGAGAGGGGATGGAGAGAGAGAAAAGACAGTTTAGAGAAGCAACCTCAGCACCAAGCAATAGAGCAGGGTCGCAGTCCTGTTGGGTGTGGGAGATCTGGGCACCTGGGGAAGCCTGGCTGAAACCCTTGTGCTGCCCCTGCAGACCATGGCACATCTTCTCCAAGAGCTCTTGCTGCACCACAGCTCACTGCAGCATTACAGTGGGGTTTTTGTCAAGTATTTTTTAACCTGGTGATTTAGAACTGCAGCTCTAAGTCTATTGCTGCAGTCCCTGGCCTGATAAGTGACCACTGTGACAATGTTTGGCAACTCCTGGCCAGCAGAGCACAAGATGAAACGATGGAACTGATTTCAAAAGCCCTGCAAGCTCACATCACTTCCAAGAGAGAAATGGACTGCTTGTAAAAGTGGTTTGCACTTTGAATTGACCTACAGAATTTCCTAGTGGGATAAAAAAAAAAAATCCTCTTCTCAACTGTAATCCTGTCTGGAAGCCCCCATGAGGGTTGAACTACCTTTGGAAAGGTGTTTTCTCTCTGTGTGGAGGGCATCAGTTTGCTGGGAAGCCTAAAGGGGCTTGGGCTGGCCTGGTGATGGTCTCTGGGGTGATGCTGTGACATGCACGGAGGGATGGCTCCTTACCCTGCCTCCTGCCCCAGCTGGGATGCCCTGGGAAGTGTCTCCATCTCAAATTTGGGTACTACAGATTGATCCTCCCACACCCAGCACACAGGGTGCAAGCCCACCTCACAGCTTCCCCCTCTGCTCTCACTCTGGATGGGGTCCCCCCAGCCATGGGGGAGGATTCAGCTGCTCCCCACTCCCCTGTGGGGCAGCAGTGATGGAACAGGGCCCTGCTGGCCCCTGTGTTCCCCACCAGCTGAGCTGAGCTGTACAGGGCTGAGCACAGCACTTTTCTCACCACCTCCAAACACCAATGCTTTAAGCCTGCCTTTTGGAAATATCCAATCTGAATTTACCAGGGCCTGAAAATCCTGAAGTTTGCTGTTTTGCAACAACACACACCATCAGCCTCTTGTTCTTCTCCAGCATGTTCAGCAGAAGGCTTTGCAGGAGCAGCACAGCCATCCATGCTGCAGAGGGGCTGCAGAAGGCACTAATCCATCAGTCAGGGCAGACATGGGGCTGAGTCCCTGCCATCCGTGCCCTTGTCTGAATTCAGTGTCCCCAGCCCAGGCTGCAGCCCCTGGCAGTGCTGCTCCCACACAATTCCCAGTGAGATACAGCCCCCTCCATGCACACCACAGGGCAGGGGGACAAACAAACCCAAAGCCTCTGCTCCTTGCATCTCTTCAAAATTTCTCAACATCAATTTCCCAAAGGGACCGGTTCAAAACAAGCTCTTCTTGTTACTCCTTTTCACAGATGCTGCTGAGTTTCAATGATCTTTCCTTCTGCTGTACTGTGTAGAAACCTGCCTGGATGTACCACAGGAGATTGCTGCTCCAGCCACTGTCAGGGGGTGAAGAAAGGAGGAGGGTGGCATCCACAAGGCAGAGCACCTTCTCTGGGTCATCCCAGCACCTTCTCTGGGTCATCCCAGCACCTTCTCTGGGTCATCCCAGCCTCTGCAGAAGAGCTCAAAGCCTTGGGCACCTCCAAATTTTCTACCCCTGCTCCAAACAGCAGCAAGGGGAAGTATTTGCAGCCAGCTGCACAAACATTCACTGATGGCCCCAGCACGTGGAAAATCCATGTTTCCCTTTTGTCCATGGATGCAGCATCTGAAGCTCTGCAGGAAATTCAGTTGTGGGTCCAGCTGCCCCCAGAAAACACCCTGGGTTTCACCTTGGTTTTGTTTGAAGAAGAAAAACAGAGGGCATCATGGAGATGGGAGAGGCTTCGGAGATCTCCTCCATGGGTACCAGCAGTTGCAGGATGTCCTGAAGTCCCCAAATGCTGCTAAAACCCTTGTGATGGGAAGAACAAGTGAGTGGGTGGGTCCAGCTGCCCATCTCTGCCAGGAGAGGTTCTGAGCAGAGCCCGTGGCACCACTGGGCCGTGGAGAGCCCCAGCCAGCTGCCTCAGGATGGGTACAAGGCTCTGACAAAAACTTCTCTCATTCCAGTTTTCCTCTGTGCTCGGCTCTGCTCCACTCCTCCAGCCTGGGAAGGATGCAGGAGAGCTTTTCCACATGGAGCAGCATCCCTGGAGGGTGGTGAAGCACAAAGCCCCTGCACCACCAGCAGCCCCAGCCGTGGCACAGTAAAGTGTTTCCCTCCATCACTGACCAGGTGGCAGAGTTTTGCAGGTATTTTCCTGGAGCAGGAAGCACTGAGCCATCCCCAGCCACAGGCTCCGTTTCCTCATCCTCTCAGCCAGGTTCTCACTGAGCTGCCATCATTCTGCCACATTGCAGGTCTGTGACAAACTGCTCTCCTACACACCTGCACAGGCACCTCCCCACTTCCCATGATTTGCAGATCTATTGCTGATTCATTCAATATTCTGAGTTTGAAGGGACCCTTAAGGATCTCTGTGCCCAGCAACTGCACAGAACACCCCCAAAAATCACACCATGTGCCTGAGAACATTGTCCAAACGCTTCTTCCACTCTGTCAGGCTTGGTACCATGATCAACTTCCCTGGGGAGCCTTTTCCAGTGCTCAGCTGCCATCTGGGTGGAAACCTTTTCCTGATGTCCAATCTAAACCTCCCCTGACAGTTTCTGAGGAGGGACAGAGCTCCCTCTCCCTTCTGGCAGATCCCACCTTGCCTCCTCCCAACACCACTGCCTGCCATGTCCAGGAAAAGCCCTTCAGCCCCTTTCACTGCCCTCTGGAAAGTGGGGGTGCATGATCAGAAAGGTGGCACGGGGTCTCAGGAGACAAATCTCTTTGGGAGGGGAAGGGAGCCACGGTCCAGTGTGCCCCATACTCACAGCACTTTCCCTGGGCACTTGGGTCCCCAGCTGCACTTGTGGTACTCAGCCTTGACGTAGCTCTCGGCCCCGTCCTGCAGCGTGCACGTCACGTTGCGCTGCACCACGTAGGCACAGAAACTCCTGGGGGGACACAGAGAGACACTGCCACCCCTGCCCAGCAGACAGCAGTGCCTGCACTGCCAGGCACTGCCAGAGAGCTCTGGGGGCAGGAGATGGAAGGAGCCCCCCAGCTTGGGCAGCTGCTGGGGAGGGGGATCACAACCGTGCTGAAGGAGCGTGGTTCCTGTCACTGTCACAGCCACGCTGTCACCAGTGCTGGTGGTGTCCCCAGAGCTGGGCTACGCTCAGCACAGCATGGACTGTGTGCTGAGACAGGCTGTGAGGACAACCAGAATCCCAGCAGCAGCAGTTGTAGGAATAGGATCCCAGAAACAGCTCCAGCAGTGCCTGGCAGGGGTGGTCTGTCCTGCTGCAGCTCCTGGAGTGCTGCCAGTGCAGGGGACAGCCCAAAAGCCTTCAGGCCTTGCTGTGGGTGCTGCCACAGACAAGGCACAGGGAGGAGATGCTGCTCTGTAGGGCTGCAGCATCGTGGGTCCCTCCATCAGAGGCAGGGACACAGAGTAGATCTGTGATGGGGGCTGGAAACCCCCTCAGATCTGTGGGACAGTGAGCACAGAGAGCCTCCTCCCTCCTGCCATGCCCCTGAGTGGGTGCCACAGGTACCAGCCAGCTTTCCTGAGCCAAGCAGCACAGCCAGGCACTGAGGGAAGCTGGCTGGGAGGAAGGCAGCGTGTGGGAAGGACACAGGGTGCTGTAGGACAGATGGAGGCCAAGGCTGCTCCAGCTGAAGGCAGGGCTGCCGGCAGGAGCAGATGGGCTTGGTCTGCAGGGGCAGGGCCAGCAGGGATGTGTGGGGAGGCAGGGATTAAGGGCAGGGGGATGTGGCAGACGGCAGAGCAGGAGGAGAGGAGGGCACAGGCCCAGGGTGCAGAGCAGAGCTGAGGCAGGAGGTCAGCAGGATGAGCAGATGGGCCAGCACAGGCTGCAGGTGCAGAGAGGTGCTCAGTGAGGCGGGAGGACGTGGCTGCCCCTGTGCCAGCTGGGGGCTTGCTGTGGGCGGGTAGGGAACACACTTTGTCTTCACCTGTTTGCCATCAGTGCTTGTCCCTCCTTCATTGATCTTTCCCCACTCAGGGCGAGCCAAAGTGCTGCTGCTCTGAGTGTGACATGGAGGGGCTGGGGAGGGCTGTGCACACCCACCCTGTGCATACACACACACACAGACATTCAAACAGGAGACAGCACAGCCCTTCTTACCAAACCCTTCTGCTCCATCCTGACAGTCACAGTCCCTTTCCTGTACCTCCACCTGCCAGAATTGTCTCAACATCATCCAGACCACCTCAGCAAGCCCATGAGAGCTGGGCTGAGGCCCTGCAGCTCGTTTCTGTGCTCAGCCCCAAGGCTGCTCTCCACAGGCCATGTGATGGCCATGCCAGGGAGCTCCAACTGCATCCCAGCCTGTGACCAGGCACCCGAGCTGCAGCAGCCCCAGCTGCCACCCAGTGCCCCCATCCAGAGGCTGCAGGATCTCCAACAGCCCACCCAGGGCAGGAGCTCTCCCTGTGAAGCAGCAAGGTGTGAGCAGGATGTGCTCCCTCCAAGCCTCTCTCTACTCCCTTCCAGCAGGGATCCCCTGATCCCACAGCCCCAGCACATCCCACTTGCTGCCCCCAGGAGCTGCAGCAGCACATCCACCCCAGCCCCTCTCTGATCCCCTGGGATGGGCACACCGCTCCCATTTGTGACTGGCATCTCCAGCCTGCCCAGACCTGAGCAGCTGTGCCCTGGCAAGGGGCTGCCAGGCTCAGAGCATGAGCAGGGCCCTGTGCTGCTCCCTGAGTCATTCATCCGTGCACTGGACCACAGGAGAGGGAAAGCCAGACACTTCTCTCAGCTGGAGGCAAGGGAGTTCATGTGTGTATGTGGAAATTTAGGATCACAGTCTATCCATAAATCCAGGACCTGCTTGCAAACACCACCAGCTGCCTCTAAGTTAGCTAGTAGCCAATGCAGGCAGATCTACTAGCCAGTAATAAACCCTGCCTACTGTGGCTGCTCGGGTTAGCATGGTTCTGGCTCACTCTCCCTCTCAGAACCCCTTCCCTTCTCACACACCTGTGGCAAGCAGTTTTATAGCTCCAGCCTGATGTTTTTAGAGTGAGCAGCTGGAAAATGTTACGGGTTTTTGAAAGTTCTCACTGGCACTGCCAGTATTGTTCATCCCTAGCATTACTTTATTCATTTCAGCTTGTTCTGTAACCCCACATCCTCCCTCTTTCAAAGGAGCCCGGCAGAAACTGTCCTAGCAAACAAGCAGAGAGGGAAGCAACACCCCCCTCTCTGCCCCCAGTGTAACAGCTCTTATGCAACTGAACGGAAAAAGTCTCCAGTTTGTGTAAAACCCACATTCCTCACTCACTGCCTGAGCTTTCCAGGTTTCTTGAAAACGTATTTAAACTCCAGCATGTATGTATTTTACAAGCAATTCCCTCCAAAGCAAGCTGTTTTCACACGTAGGTCTGTGCACTGCCATCCTCCCGTCCCGCACATCACCGATGTCACGCAGAGCAGGTACCTGCACCTTCCCCAAAACCGCACATGGACACCCCATCCCCACCTCCCCAGCCCCGCACCGCACCGCACCGCACGCAGCCCGCTCGCTCCCTCCTGGAAATACAACTCCCGGAGCCTCCTCTGGATGGAGGGGGGCACTGACACATTCAGCGAGCCCTCGCTCAGTGCCTGGCGGATGATACGGAGCAAGGGATGCCGCGGCGGTACCCAGGGACCCCCTCCCAGCCCGGGATGCCCGCAGGCGAGCCCTGAAGGTCGGCACCGGGTTTGGGTCCCCAGGGATGCTGCCCGGGGAGCCCGGAGGCGCGGCGGGTACCCGGTAGGGGATGCCCGAGGGAGCCCCGGCTCGGTGCCGGGCACGGCGGCTCCCGGTGCTCTCCGGACGCGTTCCGCGGCCGGGGGTCGCTTACTTGTGCTTGCCCACGGGCTTGCCGAGCTGCGGGCTGGAGCCGGCCGTGTAGAGGCTGTACCTGCCGCCGAAGGGCAGGGGGGCGGCGGGGGGGTAGAAGGCACCCTTGGCGTCGGCGAGGGCCAGCAGCGTCCCCAGCGAGAGGCAGGCGAGCAGCGCTCCGCGGCGGCGCCGCATGGTCCCGGCCCGGCGGCGGTGGAGCGGGATGGGATGGGACAGGATGGGATGGGGATGGGACAAGGCGGGACGGGACGGGGGGGCCCCGCCGGGACAGCGCTGCGGAGGGGAGCGAGCGCCGCCCGCTGCGCCCTGCCCGGCCCCTGCCTGTCCCTGTCCTTGTCCCCAGCCCCGGCCGGCCCTGCCCGGCGGCACACGCCGCTCCGCCGCCCGCCCGGCCCCTTTTGTAGGGCGGCGGCGGGGGCGGGCCGCGCTCCTCCTCCTCCCGCCCTCCCTCGGCCGCCGACCCCGGCCCCGCGGGCGGGGACGCAAAGCGGAGCCCCCCGACCCCCCCTGTCCCCCCGTGCAGCCCCCCCAGCGGTGCCGCAGCCCCCGGTGAGCGCTGCCCGCCCCGGGGGCTCGCACCCTGCCCCGGCCCCCTCTTGTCCCCTTGTCCCGATGCCCCCTCCCCGCGCGCTGGGAGTTTGCCCCCACGGGCGAGCAGGTGCAGCGGCATCCGGAGCCCTGTGGCTTCTGGCTCCCCCCCAGTCCCCAGCTCTGCCCTGCTTCATCCCGCAGCACGAGCGAGAGAAAGGCTGAAGCGCCCCTAACGCTGCCCCCGAGGATCTCCGTGCTGCTGGAGATTGGCAGCTGTCAATCATATGGCTGGCACCAGCCTGGTGCAGCGAGCATCCCCCAGGGAACCCAGCACCTGCAGGAACGGGGGAGAGGGAAGTGGTGCTATTTTGGAGCCCTCCCCAGATTTTGGCTTTGGATCCAGGCTCCAGCAGAGAGGGAGCCTTTCCCTGCAGACCCCTGGACCTCCCATAGCCAAGCACATTTCATCTTTCATGTGTCTGGAAGGCATGTTTGTGTCTCCCTGCCATCCTGCCCTGCAGAGATCCCTGATATCCTGCACCCCAATGCCCCCACCCACAGGTGAGCCACTGCAGAGAGCACCCTGAGCACCCTGCCCTGCCCTGCCACCCTCCCCAGGCTCCACACCATTAACCACAGCGCTTCAAGACCCTTTGTGTGAGCCACAGCTGTTAGGTAAAGGGGGAAAGAACCCCCACTTGGGGCACTGGGAATTTTGGGGAGGGGGTAACATCCCCAGTGCTACCCAGTAGAGGTCATATAGAAGCCCTGCAGAGGTGAAGCCATGCCAGAGAGCAGGAAATTTTATGATATATGCAGGTAGTTCCACCCTTGAGCATCCCACCAAAACCTCAGCAGAGATTTTTTTATGAGACTCCTATTTTGGCTGGCAGAGAAGCCAGCTTTAAGTGAGGGAAGCAGCATGACAAGGTGTGCCATGCTTCTCCAAAACTCTTGGAGGAAAACAAGAGGTGGCTAAGAAAAGGTGGCTGTGTGAAATTCCAAATGAAGGAGTGAAACCTGCTGCTGGGGGAAGGAGGCATCAAGGCTTGGGCTGAGACAGAGATGATAAGATACTGAGACAAACAGCCTTTTTCAGTTAAAATGAGTCTTTGGCTCGGCCTGAGGTGAGTACAGAAACGTTATCAGGAGAAGAAAAATCCATCAGAAGGCTGAGCTGGGAGAGGCAAGCTGGACAGACCAGGCAGAAAACCAAGAGGAGGAAGGCTGAGCACTGAAGCAGTGCATCCTCTTGGTTCAAGCTGCTGCAGGGTGTTGCTGAGCCTGTCAGGCTGCACCCCAGAGGTGCTGCAGAGCGGTTTGTACGTGGGACATTTGGCAGCACATGAAGCAATCCTCATCCAGCTGGTGCACTGGATTGTTCTGCTCTGCTGGGATGCTGCAGGAGGGACGCTCCACGAGCAATTCTATAAAAACAAACAAAAGCTGACCCAGCCTGCCTGGTTTAATGCTGGATGCCAAAGTGGAGAATGAAGCTTGAGCACGGCCTTAATTTTTTTTCCCTGTGCGCGGGGAGTGTGAGCCAGTTCTAATAACAGCCTGCTGCACGTGTGTGTCTGAGGCCTCCGGAAAAAAACATCTGGTGCTGCAGGGCTCCAGAAAGAGCCCTTGGCCCCAGCCTTGGAGCCTGTGCTGTGCTGGATGGGTACAGCAGGGCTGAGCTAAAAGTGCTCCTTCATTCTCACCAGCTTGGCTGGGAAAGGGAGGGAGGTGGGAGCCACTGCTCTTGGGTGTGTCTGTCTGTCTGTCTGGCACTGCTGTCCAAACTCACCTTTGAAGCACCAGATTTCAGAGTGAGGCAGGATCCTCAGAGACACTGAATCCCATTTTCTTGTTCTATTGTCTAATTGTTTATGAAAAAAGACATCTGAGTAGACAAGAGAATGCCAAACTCAGGTCCCAACTGAGGAAATGGATTCATCATCAACTCTTTTGTAAGACATCAAGGAATCCATGCAGGAAAGAGCCATTATGGGTGCCCCAAATCATGGGGAAAACTCTCATGTGCCTTTTCAGCTGTGAGCTAATCCAGCCATGAGCCACAGAGCAGCAGGAAACTGGGATTTGTGAAGTTGCTCTTATCAGGGAGCAGCTCAGGTTGAACTGTCTGGTGCTCAGCTGTGCTTCTGGCAGTCCCCAGCACACTGTAAACCCTGGCCAGGCACACGAGGGTGCCCATGAGGAGCCTGGCATGGCAACCTGGCTTTGGAGAGGTCTCATGTGGGGAACAAACAGGAGACTCCTGTCTCCCATCATGGGCATGTCCCAGGGCTGATGGAGAAGATGCCAAGCCCCATCTCCCAGAGCTGTGAGGCACATGCTGAGCACTGAGCTCTCCAGCAGAATGGAAGGGCTTGGCCACACTGAACTGCTGCCAAAGGGCTCTGCAGAGCTGCTCTCTGGTCAGGGAGCACCAGCCCTTGGTGCTTCCCAGAGGAAAGATCTGTTTTCTCCCCTGGCTTCACCTGGAGAGTGAAGGGGATCAGATCAGAGCTGCTGCTGCTGCTCAATACTGGGAAAACCCTACCCACAGGGGTGCCTAACCAGGAGGGCTGTGTCCATCAGTGATTCCACATGAGCACATCCTACAATGGCTCACCATGTGCCTAGGGAGCTTCCTTCTCCATTTGGACTGCCAGGAGCTGATTATTTTGGTTCCACCTCTCACTCCTGCACAGCTATGCTCCAAGCCAGTCCAGAAATGAATAGGCAGAAGTTTTTCCCTACCAAGGATCCAGCAGGGACATTATGCAGGACACAGGAGGCACCCAGAAACAGGAGCTGAGCAGGAAGAGGTGAGAGCAGAGCAGAGGCACCAGGGGCAGCTGCTCCCCTGCTCCAGCTCCTGGGGAGGGCTGGGGGAACCACCACGAGCTAATTTCACGAGCGGATGACACCAAACAGTGACCTGGTCTGCTTCCCATGCTTTTTAATTAACACTTGCATGGCCTCATCAGCTGAGTAATTGCCTCCCTTCATGGGTCAACAAGCCAGCAGCCCCTGACCTCCCTTTCCCATCTGGGTATGAGGTTTGGTGCCTGCACAGGGGTGGGTGTGTGCTCTTGTACCACAGAGACAGCAAAAGTGATAGCACAGCCCAGGAACTCTGCAACTCAGCTTGATCTTGACCAGGACCAGCCTTGCCCACCCTAATGCTGAGCTTTAAATAGGTACCAGTGGTGGAAACCCCCCCCCAGCATGCTGGGCAGTAAGAGGGCAGTTGCTCTCTCTGTTGCCATGGGATAGGAGCAGATTGCAGCAAGGGAAATTTAATTTGAATATTAATAATAAAACAGTATCTGCTAGTAAAAATAATATAGCCCTGGAGGAGACTGTATTGAGCCATCTGGAGATTTCAAAGGAAAGGTTAGATAAAAAAAAAACTGTCAGGACCAATTTGGGGTAGGGAAATGGATTGGATGGCTTCCCAAGAGCTCTCCCAGCCTGAGTTTTTTCCAAGTACAAATTCATTTCCCAAAGTGGCAAGGCAAGAGAGCAGCTCTATTTAGAGGCAGAGTTTCTCCCTAGTGATTCCCACTGGATCAAAGGCATTCCTTGAATTGGCACTCACAGAGGCCTTTTCTCTTGGCAGCAGCTCTGTGTCTGTGTGAGAGAGGGACCCTTCTGCACAGCCTGCATTTCCCAGGTGCACATCCATCAGGACCCACTCAGGGCTCATTCTCCCATGTCATAATCCCTGGGAAGATCCCACAGCTATCCCACACTGCTTGCCCAGCCCCGGGGAGGGGTGGGGACATGTTTTGCCCAAGCTGTCAGGCAGGACACGTGTCCCAAACCACAGCAGTGCAGTGGGGTGCCAGTTCAAGCAGAACAGTGATAGTTCTGCAGGTGCTCCAGTTCCCAGCTAAAACTGAGCTCAGGGAAAGTCCACCATGCTCATGCTTCAGCTACAGGACTGGAAGCTCTTTTTGGCTCCCAGCACATGCTTTTGCCAGCTCCTTGCTGGGCATGGACCATTTGTCCCATTGGTGTCAAGGGGAAGGGGATGCAGGTGTGTCACAGTAGGACATGAAATGAACAACGTGCACACGCTGAAGTGTCTCAGGTAAGAAGGGGGAGTTTATTTCCAAACTCTAATATTTATAGACTTTCAAAAGTGACTATGGATTGGAGGATGAAATTGCCGCCTCTCCAGCCACACTGGTCAAACCAACAGTTTATCACATTCTCTCTGCCTCTAGAAAGGAATGTGAAACAATCATTATCTACACGAAAAGTGTGTGAGACACTCCATTACAAAAATGTCCACATCAGAAGGCTTAGAAGAACTGAGAAGAACAGGGCAGCACAGGTGTGCAGGCAGGAGGCATCCCTGGTGCATCAGAAACCCAGGCAAGGTCACAACATTTGCCTTGTTCGGAGCTTGCCCAGGCTTTGTTCTGAGCTATCCCCTGGCCTCAGTCCAGGGCTGTGACTGCAGAATGTGCCCCCCAAGCTGTGGGGTGGGGGCACCTGGGCTTGCCCAGGCTCTGGAGGAAGCCCTGGCCAGGGGCTGAGAACAAAATCCCTTTCTTGGTGGGAAAGCAGAGTGACTTGAAGTGGCCAGGCAGCCTTATCTCTGGCTGGAAAGGCACACGCTGATCGTTTGTCAAGATTAGCGCTGCGGTAGAAGGGATGGAGCTGCTCCAAATCCAGCTCACATCTCTTCCCTGGGCTCAAGGCCATTCATAAAAATGCCAGAGCAGCAGCAGCGGCAGCACATACTGGGCTTGTGGTTTAGGGAGGACTAGGAGGGGTCAACCACAGGTTATCCAAGCTCTGAGCAGGGAAAAGAATACACAGGTTGCTTTATTTATATATCCATTAGCGTTTTTCCTTCAGGAAAATGTGCAGGGAGACTGGCAGTGGGAGATTTAGCAAGGATGAGGGGCAGGCAGGAGCTGATGTGCTTAAAGAACTTTTCCCAGCTGTGCCAGGACTCCAGGGATGAGAGCATTGACAGGCAACAGCCATGGAGATGGAGCAGGAGCAGGACTCAGCAGCGCACAGGCCAGGGTGAAGAGTGAGGAAAGGAGGAGATGACACCCTCCCAGTAAAGCCCAGCATGTTGGTGGTGGGGCTCTGGGAGCCTATGGGGTTGGGGTAGCTGGCCCTGGGAGCCCCAGGGAGGAGCAGCTCTGATCTCAGCTGAGCAGGAGCCTGGGAATGCTATCAAAGGCTGGTGCCAGGGCTAGGGAGGAGTAAGGGAGGAGTAGGGGTTTTGTTTCCCTGGGTATGAGAGAAAAGGTTGCTCTGTGGACAGGTAAAGATCTGGGAGGGATCCCCAGGGCAAGAAAAAAGTTGGTCAGCTCCTGCCTACCTGAAAGGATATCCCTGAAGCCAAAGGAAAGGGATGGGAGAGGAAAATGCCTTTGGAGTGCAGGCTTGAGACTGTGTCAGGCACAGATCTGTGCGGGCAGGAGCAGAGCTGAAGGGATGTGCTGGGAGGGAAGGTGCTGGTGCAGATGGGCAGCTTTGGCAGGAGGGGTTCTTGCAAGACAATTCCTGTTCCTCCTGGCAATTCCTGTCCATGCTGGCAATTCCTGTCCATCCTGGCAATTCCTGTCCATGCTGGCAATTCCTGTCCCTCCTGGCAATTCCTGTCCACCCTGGTGACTCCTGTCCATGCTGGTGACTCCTGTCCCTCCTGGCTTTGCTGGAGAGGGCTCTGGCAGCAGCTCATGGGCTTGCTCAGCCTGGCTGAGACCATGGGGGTCCCTGGTGCCCTCACAGAGGATCAGCCATGAGAAGAGGTGTCTGAGATGCCAGTCCCATGGATCTGGGAGAGGGGTTGGTGCAGCTCATCCCCAGCAGCATCACATCCTACAGACTGTGCTGTCTGCAGGGCCTGGGGAGCCCTGGCTTTGGGGAATTTTGTGGCTTCAGGGCTCCTGTGTCAATGTCCTCTAGGGACTGTCCCTGGTGCAAGCAACAACTTCACTGCTTTTGGGTTAAAGAAACACCCCACAACTGTTTAGATGATCTTTAAGGTGCCTTCCAGCCCAAACCAGCTGATATGTTTGATTGTTTCTGCATAGCTCAGCCTGGTCTTTGCAGAGCTGTGTCTTTGGATTGTAGGGAGATCCATATCCTTCCTCAGCTGTATGTCCAGCTGAGTCACCTTCTGCCTTTCCTGGGAACAGGATGGTGGCAGCCACCCAGCAACTGAGTCACCAAACCTCTGCTCAGTGACCTCACTGCTGCACACAGTGGAAGAAAAGCACCACAGGAGCAGAAAGAAAATACTTTTTCTTTGGGATGTGGGGAATACTGAAGTGTAATAATACAAACAAACTTCCTCGGTGATTTTTTTTTTTTTTTAATTTGCCCAGAGGTGCCTGGTTTGTGCAGGCAAGGGAAGGACAAGCAAGCCAGGTCTGCTGGGGTGACTTCAGCAAGAGAGAAGGACATGAGGGACAGCTGTGGGTACAGATTTCCCTGTACATGGTGGGTCACAGGGGTGATGCCAAGTGCAGAGGCTGCTGCAGGGCTCTGTGAAGAAGCAGACTGAGGTTTGTCCCTTCTCTCCCATCTCCTGCATTTTAGAGGCACAAGCCACACAGAACTGCCCAGGATGCACCCACAGCCTGCTTGGATGAGGATTGTCCCAGAGTGGCCAATGAGTGTTTCTGTGGTGACTGATGGAGAGCAGCCCACCTGGGATAAGTTATCCTGCACATCTCATTCTCTATTTTGTGCCTATTTTTGCCTAGCCATGGCCATTTTGCCTGGAGATGGGGCCCTGGGACAGCAGGAAGCTTTCCCATATCTCAGCCCTGCTTTTTCTTGGCTGTGGCCATGACCTGCTTGCTCCAAGCCATGGGCAGAACGGCTCCCTCATGTCCCCAAGCACTGGGTGACTCTGGATGTACCAAATGTGGGAACAGCTGGGCTGAAACCCTGCCATCATCCACATCACTCGAGGCAAGGGGATGAGTGGCAGTTATTTTTGGGTTCAAAGAGGGGCCCTCCATGTCCTGTTGCTGCAGCCAGCTCTGCCCCATCCCCTGAGGTGACACCGCAGGCACGCGGGTGCCATGAGAATGGCCATGAATAACAGGTGGGTATTTATGCACAGGGAAGAAAGAGAAACTGATACCAGCTTGGGCTCCTTCCAGACCTGCTTGGAGCTCATGGCTGATACTTGGCTTCACCCTCTTCCCTTTGCAAGCAGCTGTGCTTGGGTTTGCTAATCCTCTGTCTCACTGTACAGCAACGTGCGCTCGCCAAGGTCCCACTGACCCATCACCAACAAACAAAAAAAAGAGGAGGAGGAGGAGAACTTGATATCTTCTGCAAGTGAAATGGCTCGGGTTCAGTCTTGGAGAATTTCCCGAACTCTCAAGGAATTTCCTGATCTTAGGGATCTGCCAAAATTTGGGATCTGCCTCGGTTGGGCCATGCACATTTCCAGAGCACACGCTGGGGTGTTGTGTTTTAGGTTTCCACCCTGTCTTTGCACTTGCCCCTCTGTGGCACTCTGTCTGAATGGGTCAACTCCAAGAGAAAGGAACGTCTCACTCTGACAGGCTGCAGGAATACAGAGGGATTTGTTTAACAACCCTTTATTATGGGATCAATGGGATTTTTGATCCTAAATTCCTATCTTGCTTCCCCATGCCAAACCCAGGCTTTTACTGCAGCCCTCATGAACATGGAAACTTGGGTGCAGTGTAATACTTTGGGTTAGTGGTGGACCTGAAATTAAAGGCATAACCTCAGTTTAACTAATAATCCATATTTTACTGCAACAAAAAAAAAAAAAGCCTTTGCAGCAGAAGGCAACCTCAACCTTCCTGCTTGTAGCTGGGGCTCGATGTTCATGTGTTTATTGCACGTATTCCAAAATCAAACAAGGTTCTGGGTGGGAAGAGCGCAGCCCCTACCATCAGAACAAACTCAAAGGAAATTCCTCAAGGTCTTTTTCCTAAAATTAATGCTGTCTGGATTGCAACCAGGTTGTTTTTGACCAGCTTTAATCTGTGAAATCAACACCGACTCAGGAAATGCTTAGATTGACTCTGAAGGAGGATTTGGCCAGAACTTTTCTCCTATTTATAAGGAAGAGTTGGAAAGCAGCAAAACCTCCCAGAGGGGACCTGTCCTGACCTACCCATTTAACCAGCACAGTCCAGAGGGGTTTTATCATCCCTTAACTCTTGGGTTTGTCCCCAGGAGCTCAGCAACCCCCTCGGGTCATGCTGGAGTCTGGGACAGCTTTTCCACTGGTTTCAGTGGACTTTGGACCAGTATTCCTTTGGGAAAAACCTCAGACCCCGCAGGCAGAGCTGAACCCTTAGAAACACCATTCTCCTCCCAGCTCCAGCACTGACCAGCCCAAGGAGCTGCTCTCTGCCTCCCTTTTTGCTCTGGATGGCTTGGCATTTGCCCCAAACCATCTCCTGGGTTTGGGCTGAGCAGAGCCTGGTCCAGAAGAGCCCATGGCATCCCCCATGTCCCCTCACGTCCCTTCTTCCCCATCCAATGCCCTCCAAGGGCATTGCAGCTGTGTCACCCTTGAGAGGAGGAGGAAAAGAAAGCCCAGCATGAGCACATGTGGCGGGCAGGGGGAAATGGCTGCTGCAAAGTAAGCAGTGCCTTTAAAGAAGTGTTTGTCTGGGATTTGTTTAGTTATCCTCTAGGTAATTTTACAGCTGAGGAGGCTGGGCCATTCAGGCAATGGCCAAAACAATATCCCCACTGTCTGAGCAGCTCTCGTGGCTCGGCACGGCTCAGTGCTGCTGGGGGGGCACAGGGAGGACGGCAAAGAGAAGTTTCTTTTGCTGTCCACAGCCAGAAAATGCCATGGAGGATGTCCTGCAATTAAGACATTGCTTGGAAGGCTCAAGTCACTCGCCTGTCAGGTTGAATAAACCTCTGGGCTCAGGCAGGCTGTGAGAGGGGGAGGAAGTGAAAAAGCCCACTCCCATCATTCTGATCTGAATGGTGGCTCCAGGTTCGGGGCACAGTGGGATGCTCCCTGTGCAGGAGGTTGATGGGATGAGGGCTAAGGTCCCTTTTTCCCCTGGGCAGTGTGGAGCTGCAGGCAATTCTGCCCTGCCTGTGCCCCCAGGCCCTGGGAGCCCGTGGCTCCAGCCTGTCAGACACAGGGAACTGGGACTCCAGAATGCTGACTCACCCTGATGGAGATGTCAGTGCCAGGGCACTCCTGCCCCCATCCCACCAAAGCACGGTCTGTCCCACTGGATCCCAGGCTGAAATCCCCAATGCAATCCCCAGGAAAAACTCCCCTGCCTCTTCCCAAGGCCTTGTGCAGCCCAAGCTGGAAACGTGGGGGCTCGAGTCTGTGAGCACTACGTGCAAATAGCTCACATCAGCTCACAGAGCTGTTCCCAAGAGCCAGAGCACTGCTGCTGGCAGCCAGCTTGCAGGAGGATACTGATATTTCATGCAGACATGGCAAGAAACCAGCCCTGTTTCCCATTCACTAGGGGTGGCTCCAAAACAACACAGAGATCTGTCACAGCATATATGTGGCATCTGTGCAAATTGGCCTGACTGCCTAAATAACTCGGTATATATTTATAAACTGTGAGATGTAACGTTTTTTCCTGTTTACTTTTCGGTTGAATTCCTTGCTCATGGAAATGAGAGCTGCAGCACAGCGGCTAGACACAACCATTGTATGGGGAAGACACTGTACAAACTGTCCTAGAAAATTCTGCCAAAATGCCAGGCTGTATCAGCCCTGATCTGCAGCCCCTCGCCCCTTCCCACAGCTCCCCCCTGCATGCAGCTGAACCCAGCCCAAAGCTCTCTACCAAGGGGGGTGTTTGCCCAAAATATTAATTGGGAGAGGGATGGGTTTGGACCCACAGCAAGGAAGGTGGAAAAGAGGGAGAAAAGAGTGGGGAAGTTTTCCAGCTTGCCAGGATTGCTGTGAATCTGAGCTGGGCAAATCACCCATGGCTGAAATCAGAGGAGGTGTCTGCCCCACCAGCCATGGATGGGATGTCCTCCCACGTGCTGCTGGGCATTGTGGAGCTGGCAGCATCCTGTGCTGGCACTGATGGAGGCTGGCAGTGTTGTCCCCTTTGTGGCCCATCCCTGTCCCCAGCAGGCTCTCCCATGGCTGATCTCAGTGTTCTCTCAGTCTCTGGGGTTTTGCTGAATTTCTGTGCCCAGGAGAGCAAGGGCAGCCAAGGGGGGGCAGGTCCCTGGCTCTGCTCCTTGGTCTGTTTGTGTGGCCAAGCACATGGGATGGTGCCCTGGCTACGTGGGAACTGCAGTGCTTGTACCAGAAGCAGCCCTTTCACTCTCACATGGGTTTGGAATTGAGGTGTCCAGAGCATTTGTGCCTCTGGAATTTGGGGGATAGCTGCAAAATGGCTGGGTGAAGGAGCTCACAAGGCTTCTGCATCAGCCAGCAAGGGAGTCAATGCAGGTACAGCTCTTACTGCCAAGTGTTACAGCACCATGAAGGGCCAGGACCTGCTGGAGGGAGGGATAACACATCTGCTGGGGAAGGAAGGGAAAGGGAAGGGAGAAAAGATTTTAAACACTGAAAGTGAAATGTAAACTCCAGTTAATGGCTGCAGGGAGGCCACATGTGAGGCTGTCAGCTGTCCAAGGGGGCTCTGGCAGAGGGGCCCAAGCTTCTACATCCCTCAAAGGGGCTCAGCCTTCTCCATGTACCTCAAGGGCTGGGCTGGCACATCCCACCCTGCCTGCATCATCCAGGTTCAGCATGGCCAAGGGGAGGTAAGGAAGGAGCAGCTTCTGGTCCCACTGGCTTTTCCCCATGCCACTGTAGCCCTCTCCCCTCTCAGGGGCACTCTGACCCTCAGGAGGAATCACTGCTGGAGAGGGCAAAACAACCACTTCCATGGCTGACAGACAGCAAGGATGGAGCAGGGCAATGAGAATGTGTAGGGCCTCCTTGTGTTTGCACTTGCATCACCCTGGTGACTCCCCACCTCAAATCCATGTCACCTGCTGGTGGCATCTTTGCTTTCCACTCTATTTATACCATCAATTCAATTTAAAACCTATTTAGCAGTGACCACAGTTATTGTGTCATATTTATTTATAGCTTTTCACACTTGCTCCTGTTCACTCTGTTGGTTATTTCAGTCACATTTCTTGTCCCTTACATCAAGGTCTGGGAACAGCTGTGCTGGAGCAGATCAAAGGCCGGGGGAGCCCCACATCACCTCTCAAATATGAGCCAGCAGCAGGAACTGGGACAGGAGGAATGAAGTGAGTGTGCAGGGATGCTGCTGGCAGTGAAAGGGTGAGGCACCCCTCTGGGTCAGCCCCCTGCAGCCCCCCCTGAACTGCTCTAATCTCTTCTGCAATGTGGTTTTACTTCTGACCTCCCCACTGCCCCACCACCAACGTCACATTTCATGGTGCCCCCAGTGAAAGGGGACAGTGGCCACAGCATGGTTCATTCCCCTGAACCATGGGGGACCAGCTGGGGGTGGCAGGGACCCCCTGTGAGCAAGGGGATGACAATAATTATAGAGTAACTGTTGGATTCCTAGGAATGCCTCAGAATCAGGGGTGTCTGTGCTTGCACATGGCTCAGGGAGCAGGTGGAGCATGGCTGCCTCCCAGCCTCTGTCCTCTGGGGAGGATGAGGTGGGAAAGCCAAAAGCATTGCAAGGTTCTCTGCCCCAGAGGCCTGAAGTGGGGATGTGGATGAGTGATGGGATGCAGAGATGGCCCTGGCTCCTGCCCAGCAGTGGGTGCTTTGCTCAGAGCCCTGAAGCAAGGGGGTTGTGGGGTGGGGAGAGCAGCTGTGCCTGCAGGAGGGTGGATGGGGCTCCTGGGATGGACCTGGGCAAGAGGAGAATCACCCTTAAGGGAGGTGTCCATGGAAAGCCTGAATTCTGGACACAGTCGTTTCATACAATGACAAAGACCATCAAAGGAGGGGAGACAGGCAGAAAGGAAAGCATAATTGGATGTTTGGGTAATCCTTTTCTGAAAGAGACGCAGTGGCTCGCCCGACTGGAACGGGCTAAAGGCTCATCCTGCAGGAGCAGCCCCATGTAGGGGGACAGGCAGCAGTGTCCCCATGGCATGGCCACCTCCTGTGCCCTCCCTGGCAAAGGGCAGCCTGGCCCAGCTGGGTGAGACATGGGCACAGCAGGAAAAGGGATGGTGGGGCTGTCCCACAGCTGCTGCTGCTGCTGCTGCCCATGGGACACTGTCACCAGCGTTATCCCCTTCAGACAAATCTCAAGCTTGGCACTTGATTTACTGGGTGATGGCCAGGCTGAGCTGTCCCTACCCCTCCTTTGGGTGCCACGTGCCCCCACCTCAACTCAGAATCCTGTGAATCCTGTCCCTGCTCAGGGTGATGGGGTCTGGGAGTCTAAACTGGCCTGATGGAGTCTAAACCCTTGGCTGCAGCACTGGAACCCCATTTTCCTCTGCTTTACCATCCTGGCCAGGTGTTATCCTGGGGGAGAAGAGCCCGAAGAGTGCAAGTGGGGACAGCACAGGGGCAAGGCAGTGCTGGGCGTGGAGGGAGGGCAGGACGGTGGCAGAGGGAGGTTCTGGTGCTTTCCCCAGCTCTCCATCAGCTTTTCAATCCATGTGGAGAAACCCGCGGCAAAGTCAGTCCCGCTCCCCCAACTCTGCCGTGAAACTGGATCTATTTCCTGGGATTACATGCAGCACCTTAAAGAAAATATTTACAGAATTTATATTCACATCCCGTTCGCCCTCTTCTCAGGGGGCTCTCCCGTGCCCTCCCTCCCTCCCTGCAGCCCGCACTGCATCCCCCCGTGCTGCCACAATGCCCGCCTTTGTGAGAGGAACAATGTTGACTCTGCTGCGGGGATGGGGCACTGGCAGTGAAAGGGAAGGGCGGCAGCCCCCGGCCCCGGCCCCGCGCTGCTCCCGGTGCGGGACAAGGAGGAATTCCTGCAGGAATGCCGATGGCGAGGAGACAGCCCGGACGAGGGGATAAATATTCATGTCGGAGGAGAGAGGGAGGAAAGAAAAGAGAAAGAAGGGCCTGGGGACCGCTATAATCCAGGGTCCGTCATTTTTCTCTGTGGCTTAAGGGTGTGTTGGAAATTCCCCGCTGCCCCCGCTGGGTTTACGGGTCCGTGATGCAGAACGGGTGCAGCTCTCTGTGGGCCTAAAGCAGGAGATGAAAGGCATGTCTGGGTCGGGGAGGGCTGTACAGCAGCCCCAGGAGCGGAGAAGGGGATCTGGGGCTCGGAGGCGAGGGCTGCGGGAGCCAGCATGTGGCTGCAATTACGGGGATGCTTGCGAGGATGGTGCGCTCGACATTGGAAATGCATCGCTTTCCCTCCCCGCCCTTCCCTTCCCTTCCCTGGCTGCCTTTCCCCACCAGAAGCCAAGATTTCTCCTGCTGCTCCTTGCTGGGAAGCCATCCAGCTGGGAAAGGGAGGGAGGGAGGGCTGCCCTGCAGCTGCGGGTGGTGACGGGGATGGGGACCCCAGCCCGGGCACCCCAAGGAGGGGTAGCGAGCCTTTAACCTAGTCAAAAATGCAACCTTTTTCTTGTTCTCTCAAGGTAAAAGCATTAAAAGCTGGAGAAGCTTTTTTATGGGATGGCTTTGCCACCTCCAGTGCCCTCTGCCGTCCAGCAGAGCATCCCTCGCTGCCAGGGCTGGGTGGCAGCTGGAGCAGGCACTGCTGCTCTTCTCCCATTGAGCCCTGGCCCTCTGCCGGCTCTCCTAAGCCTTTCCCCGTGTGAAAAGGGCTGGTCAGAGCCCACAGAGCTCACCCTGGGCCAAGGGCATCTCAGGGACCCCCAAAGCCTGTGGGAGGCCTGGTGGGGCAGGAAGGACACGTGGGGTTGGCACCGATGGGCTTTGGAGCCAGCCCTAGTCAGGAGGCCAGGAGCCATGTCCAGAGGTGAATATGGAGCTTCACACAAGCTTCTTTGTGTTTCCTGAAAAACCCCGGGCTCTAAATATAGCAAGTACTTGGGCATTTCACTCTGGGAAGGGAAAACAGCTCCAGTGCCAAGAGAGATCCTCTTCTGTTTGCACAGTGTGAGGGCTGCATGTCCTCTGTGTGCACCCATGCAGGGGGGTCTGTGCTGACAGGGGCTGGCTCACCCTGAGCTCTGCCTGTCCCTGGGGAAGCTCGTCCAGCAAGCCTGGGTGATGCCAGAATTCCTGCACTGTGCTCTGGGCATCGAGTCCAGCTGATGCACGAGCTCGCTGAAAGGCTCTGCTCTCTCCTGGAAACAGCACAGCTCTCTTCCCAGTTTGTTCCAAGAAAAGAAAAAAAAATATTTGCTGTTTAATGCAGGGCTGAGGCAGGAAATCATCATTCCCAGGGCCCCCTCTCCTCACTGAGCAGGACAGGCTGGTTGGGTACCACATGCTCTTACCCCAGCAAGAGAGGAGCCTTAGGAAGAGGTGTCCACTGGGCTATTCCATTCACCTAAATACCCTCACTGGTCTCCAAAGAGGCATCAGGACCTGTACCCTGGTCCATCTGTGTCACAGGCAAGAGCTCCAGCAGCTCTCTGAGCACTGTTTATTTTCTCCCTGACAGGTGGGAGGATACCATTATCCATCTTCTCCCTGATTCCCAACCGGATAGGTGCAATGGGGATGCTCAATCCTCCCAAAAATGTTTTTCTTCACCTCATTTCCAGATGCTGTGCTAGACTAAAAGCAGACTGTGCTGTTTATTGGATTTAACTCTGCTGTCCAGGCAATCCTCACCCATCCTCAGGCTGTTGGGAGCAGCCAGGCACCACCAGAGGAATCCATCCCTGCTGCAGCTTGTGCTCATCCCCTCTGCCTGGCTGTGGCTCTGCTCTGGAGGGGATGGCAGGTCCCTTAAGGCTCATCACTCCCTGTCACCACCAAGGGTTGTGGGTGGTCTGTGCAACCCACCTTTGCCCTGGCCTTTGCTCCCCAAAGCAAGGAAAACAGATGTGTGGCACCACAGGAGCTCTGTGCTCACAGGGCTCTGTGCCTCACTGACTTCCCAGCTGCTCTTCTCCTGGGCTCTCCTTGCAAGCAGGATGCTGAGGATCCAGGTGCTCTCCTTCCAAGCAGGATCCTGCAGACCCAGGTGCTCTCCTTGCAAGCAGGATGCTGAGGATCCAGGTGCTCTCCTTGCAAGCAGGATCCTGCAGATCCAGGTGCTCTCCTGGGTGCTCTCCTTCCAAGCAGGATCTGCAGATCCAGGTGCTCTCCTGGGTGCTCTCCTTGCAGCAGGATGCTGCAGATCCAGGCACCTCTGTGCCATCCCACCTGGGCACAGCCCTCGGGCCGGGCTGGGCCATGGGTGACTGCAGAGAGCAGAGGGAACAGGGCTCTGCTCTGAGCCAAAGCACATCCCGAGCTCTTGGAGTGCCTGGGGTGTTCCCAGGCTCAGAGGTGAGCACAAGGCTGTGGAGCAGGGCTGGGAGCCTTTGCAGTAAAAGCTGCTTTCCTGTCATTCCCCACGGGCAGAGCTGCAGCCATGGCAGGGCTGTGGGATGGACACACCTAGGGAATGCCAGGTCTGACCAGGAGGGAGCATCATCCTGGCAGGGTGGGAGGACTCTGTGCTGCTCCAGGAGCAGTGCCTGTCTGCCAAGGATGCCCCAGCACCAGCCCCTGCTGTCCCTGGGCTGCCAGGCTGGAGGAGGGTGAGGCTCTGCAAATGTCACCTGCCACAGAAGGGCCACCGTGGTCACCCCCAAAAGCTACAAGGAATAAGCTTTGCATCTGATTGTTTGCACAGGGAAAAGGTGTCCCAGAACTTGTGCAGAATGGTTTGGGCTCCTCTCCCTACTGGAGGAGGCTTTAATGGAGAGCAGGACTGAGTTAAAGGGTGGAAAGAGCCCCTGGATTTCTCTGGGAATGCAGAGAGGATTAAAAGCTCTGGTCCCTATATTGCTTTTTCTATTTCCTTTCTCCTTTTTTTCTTTTTATTTTTTCCTTATGGTATTATTTGATAGTTAGAGGAAAAAAATCTGGAAACATAACTGCATAAATTGCTGTTATTTCCGGCTATCCCTGCAGAGCCTGGCTCTCTCTTCTCCAGATGGACTGGCTTAGAGAGCCTCCAGCTCCAGAAAGGCTCCCAGGGGCCCAAACCTGCCCTCTTTTCATTTGCCATCTTGAATTTTGCTCCCACCACCCGTGCTGGCTGTGGGAAGCAATCCTGCTCCCCGAGCCAGGTAACGGAGGCAGCTGGGCCCCTGAGCTGGCTGGGAGCACTGGGAAACGCTGCTGACAGCACTTTGCTGTGTGCCCCTGCTCCTCTTTGCAAAGACCAAACCTCCTCAAGGCCTGCTTTCCCCTCCCCAGGGGTGTGCAGGGCTGTTTGGGCCAGTTTATCCTTCCCCAGGGACAGCATTCCTCTTTGGATGGGAGGCAGGGCCGGTCTCTCCTAAGCAAGAAGCAGCAGCACAAGAGAAAATGACCTCAGCTTGTGCCAGGGGTGGTTTAGATTGGAGATTAGGAAAAATTTCTTCATGTAAAGGGTTATCCAGCCTTGGCACAGGGACTCCAGGTGGAGTCACCATCCCTGGAGGGATTTAAGAGATGTGAGCATGTGGCACTTGGGGACACGGGTCAGTGGTGGCCTTGGCAGTGCTGGGTTAACAGTGTCTATGTCCCATGTCTGTGCCACACTTGGTGACCTTGCAGGTTTTCCCAAACATGATTTAATGTCTCCAGGATGCTCTGGGGCCCAGCAGGCAGGGCAGGCACAGGGCTGAGGGGGGCAGGATGGGAGAGAAGGATCCTACAGCAGTGACCTGGTGATCAGTGCCCAGCAGGAAGGAAGAGACCTGCAGGGCCAAGGGATTCCCAGCAATCCCACAGCTCCTTGCCTGACTGAGGAGCAGCCCCAGCCCCAAGGGGACCTGTCCCTCACCACAGAGAGCTGCTCCACAGTCCTGCTCTGCTGGCTCCTGCCCCACATCCAGCAGAGCAGGCAAAAATTCCTCAGGTGCAGGAGCCACTATGTGCAGAAAAAATATGTATATGTTCCATATGCATGAGAAAGAGGCCTTGAAAACTGGGAGGATGCAATGATCAATAAATTATAGCATGGATAATATTTTCCACCATCACCAAATAAATCAGATCTTATTTTTCCCCTCTGTCCACAGATTTAATGGCAGCAACTGTGCCCTTGGTGGTCATAAAACTCCCTCCTCCTCCTGAAGGGCCTCCCAAACAATTTGTCATTTGGCCTTTGCTTGTTTGCTTTAAAATTAGCTGGTCCAGACATTTAATAGCCCAGGAGCTAAGAAATCCATCAACATATCCCAGCTTCCAGCTATCTCTGTGTGCACTCTGAGGCTGCACATCCTGGTGGGGGAAGGAGGGATGGGGAGGGAGCAAGCTGTGGAGTCAGGGATCATGGAGGATATTTTTCATCTGAGCTTTAAGATCACCTTCCCTATTTCCACTTCTTTCTTTCTTCCCATCTTTTCTTTCCCCCCTACGGTCACATCACCTCTGCAGCTGCCATGAGCAATACTCCCCTTCCAGCAGAAGTGAGCAAGGCAGGAGCTGACCCTTTCTCACAGGTGTAAACACTGCCTTGTTAAAAGGGGATAATTACCGGGGTCTAGTTAACCCTGGTGTAAAATCAAAGTGAATAGAGCCCTGCTGAGACTCCCAGCCATGTGGACCATGACGCCTGGGCTCTGGGGTAAACAGCCAAGGCTTCACTGCTTGTCAGCTCAGTGTATTCAGTGGAAAGTTAACTTCTCCCTGAGAGAGAAACTCTGTCTTTTGGGCTGATTTATACCTCCCAGACACAGGACCAGCTGAGGAGTGAGTCCTTTACCCACTGGAGAACCTTGCCAGGAGTTTCCTGAGTGCCCTGTTGGGAGCAAGCAGGGGCTGAGCTGTGGTGGGTAAGATGTGTGTCTCTGGGCAGACAGTAACCACAGCTGGGACCTGATGAGTCTTTTCAGCCCCTGTCAGCACCCTGTGACAGTTCCTGGGGTCCCAGGAGAGGCAAACCCAGGGCTGCACACAGGAGCTGGGAGGGTGCCATTCTCCCTGTTTCTTGGAGGAGCTTGTGCATCCCCATCACAGAGAGGTTCCTGTGCAGCTGGAGGCCTCCCATGGAAGCTGAAGGGCTGATGTGGCATTCCTGGCATCTTGAAGGGCTGATGTGGCATTTCTGGCATCTGCTGTGTCAGTGCTGCCCTGACCTGCATCCCCACAGTCCCCTGGATCATGGGTGAGGAATGGCAATAAAGAAGCTCCAGAGATTTTCTCAGCTGGCAGGAAGGTGTGCACAGGAGGTAGGAGTGGCGGCCAGCCCTTCTCCATGCATCCTTCCCAGCAGAGATTCCCACTCTTGCATCCACAAATGGAGGAGCTGCTGCCCAGGCACGCCCAGCTGGGTGGGAAACAGGGGCAGGGTGCCCAGGTGGGCTGTGCTGGACAAAGCACAGAGCAGGCAGCCCTGCCTGCCCCATCCCAGAACACCTGAGGCCGTTCCCAGGCCAGCAGGCAGGAGCAGACACCCGTCAGCTCCCCCAGCCAGATTGAAAGAGAAGCCAACTCCCTCTTGTTATTTTTCCCTATTTGACCAGTGGGGCCAGTCATAGACAGCTCCAGTAATTCAACCTGAAATGCCAAGAATCCTATTTCTGCCTCTCTGCTCACTCTCCAAGCTCTGCCCACGGCCTCAGAGCGAGATAAACCATCTGTGGGTGAGTCTGGGCTGTGAGCAAGGCCCACGGGCTCAGGGCTGGCTGCAGAGAGAGCTGAAGGCATTTTGATTGCTTCCAGGATTACTGCCCAGCATGTTTATTCCTCCAGTGAGGAGGACTTCATAACTCAGGGACTCCTGACAATGTATATATATTGAAATCTTATAAGAGTAATGAGCATATCCAATGATATTTTGTTCTCATCTTGCCAAGATAAACAACTGGCTGGACTTACCAAATTGCATTGGGTCATCCTGAATAATTAGGCTTGCATGTTCCATTTATTACCTTGAAAATCCTTTCTCATTGTATTATATATAGATAGATCTATCTGAATGTAATATGTTCAAATGAAAACCAGACACAGCTGCGAAGGAATTTGAAATATGAGGCTGAGAGTACAAGAAGCAGCAGAAAGGTCCTCTGCTAATAGGAAAAGCCAAGTCTGGGGCTGCAGGAATCAGGGAAGGTCAGGTGTGAGCTGTGCACGGGGCTGGGCTGGGCTGCACCTCTGCAGACAGTCTGTGTTTGAGGAATTCCACAAACTAACTGGTGCTGCTTATGCTGGCAGGGTGTGGGGGGGATCCTGGAGTCTGGGTCTGCTTTGATGTCCCCGTCAGTGCCAAGGTGTCTCTGCATGGTTGCAGACCAACGGTGGGGTCAGACACTGTGACTCCAGAGAGCATCTCCAGACCTTCTCAAAAACCCTTTGTTCAGGGTCCAGAAAGTCTCCCACAGCATCAGCAGGCAAGAAACTGTCAGCACCTTGAAAAAATGAATCCACAGCAGGGTGAGGCAGGAGTCCTGGCTGCCCCTGGTGTGGGGATGAGGGGTGAGTCTGGAATGAACCCAGACAGCCTTGCCAGCAGAAAATATAAAACCCTTCCTTGGAGCCATACTGGATTAATGGTGGGGTTCTGGAGAAAAACAGTGGCCCCTGTATTTCACTGATAATGCCCCTGTACAGCTTGAACATGGCAGAGAATTAACCCTCAGGATCTGGAGCTGTACAGAACCTTTGCCAAAACTCCCTCTGCCCCTCCCTGCAATGTGGCAGGGAGGTGAGCATCTCCACAGTGATTCCCAGCCCCAGCCTGCTGGGATGCAGTTCATCATTGCTTCTCTGCTCAGGAGAGGCAAAATTATACGGTCCTGCAGTGCAAAACACACCTTTCACAGCTTTGCTTTCACATGTCTTCCTTTTTAAAGAACATTCCTTGGCAAAATTAAGAGGAAATGGATCTCACAGATGCAAGTAACTCTCATGGCTGGGGTGGTGCATACCAAGACAAACTTGGGGATGGAAAAGCCTCTCTGGACACTCCACACCTTGCCCTGGCTTGCTGATGCCTGCAGGGCTGGTGGCTCTTGGCCCCCAGTGGCAGATTCATGGCTGGCTTGGTTTGTTTTCTCTGCAGGGACAAGGAGGAGGAATCTGAGGGTGGAGCAGACAAACCCCATCCCTGGAAGTGTTCAAGTTCAGGTCTGAGGGGGTTTGAGCAGCTTGTTCTAGTGGAAGGTGTCCCCACCCATGGCAGGGGGGGTCATAGGTGGTCTTCAAGGCCTCTCCCAAGCCAAACCCTTCTGGGATGCTGTGATTCTGTGAAACACAACTTGTGTCACCCCTTGTGCCTTTGCCACCTTCCTCTGTGAATACTGCCATAGAAATCCCCAAAATGGGGGCGAGGCAGGAAAATCTGAGCCAAGTTCTGCTTGATTAAAGCTCTGCTTTCAGAGCAGAGCAAGGTGAGAGCCACGGTGCCTGTGCCACAGGGAAGGTGTCCTGCAGCCAGGTGTCACCAAGGCAGGGAGAGCCAGCACTCGGGCACAGCCAGGATCCTGTGGCACAGAGCTGGCAGCAGGACAGCAGCAGCACCCAGCAAGGATATTTCAGGTCAGCAGGGAGGTGCAGGAGGACCAGCCCTGCTGGCTCTCCCCATGGTTCTGGCCAGTGCTGCCGAGTGCTTCACTTGCATGAGCACCGAGAGTAAAAACAAAATGACATTCATTAGATGTTTTAAGGAGTGTTCAGGCATGTAATCCTCCTGGAATGAGGCAGCCATAACAAGTTACTGTAGTTATTGATGGCCATGTCAGTTAGCCTTTTCCAAGGATTAATCACCATCCTGCTCCTGCCCTACAGGATGTTTTTATCTCCGTTTTCTCCCAGTGTTGCAGCATGCAAAGCTGACTGGGCTGACCAGTGTGGCTCCTGAATCTGGAAGGGGGAGGTAAACTCAAAATTAGATCCTAAATATTTCACAGCTTGAAGTAGCATAAATTTAGCACAGTTTAGAGGCATTGCTGGGGCAGAGCTGCTGTCCAGATTTCACCATGGAGAGTCTGAATTTAAAAGTCCCCATCACTGGAGTCTGGTGTAGAAATGATAACCCCAAGGCAGTTTGCAGCCTTCAGGAAGGACACTACCCCAAGAAGAGTCATGCTTTGACCACCACTGCTATTAGAGGTTCATCTAAGGCATCATCCAGAGAGGATGGTGCACATCTGAGGCAGAATTCCTTAAGAGGATTGCAAACAAGGTTGTACCACTAACAAGAACACCTGAAAATAATTGCTTGCTTTGTTCTGAGTAAAAGTGGGATCTGCCTGTGTGACTGGACCATTGCTGAGCTCAGCATGGGAAGGGCACAGCATGAGAGTGACCCAAGCAGCAAGCGCCAGAATTTTCCCAAAACCGAGGCTGCCTTGAAGAGTCATGGAGTTTGGGCAGTCTCAGAGGCTGAGGCCCACAGGTAATATCCCAGCCATGAGTCCAGCAGGGGTATTCAACAGCTGAGCACTCGAGGACAGACAGTGCTGCCCCAAAATCCACCCAGGCCAGAGAAGGGAAGCAGAGCAGAAGATCCTGGAGTGCTTGGCTTGGAGGGCGCAAACAAATCCAGGATCTTCAGCTGCTCTCTGGAGCACCCCCAGGGAGCTTGGCCCTGGCCCACAAAGAGTTCTGTGGCTGTGGCCAGAGGCAGGGTCCCATGGTGCAGGTGTACAGTGCTCACAGAGCCAGCCTGTGTCTGTCCCTGGATGCTTTCTTGCAAAACCTGGCAGATCTTGGTGTGCAGCTGACTTGTTAATTGGGAATGAGTGACTCCAGGAGGTCCTGACCTCCAGCATTTGGTCAGACCCTGCTGCCTGTGAATGCTGTGGAGCAGTGACTGCTCAGGGAGGAGGGGCTGCCTCTTATCTCCCCACTGGCCACTGCATCCAGGGCCAGGATTTGGGCTCTTTGGCAGTGCCAGCATAGCCAAACCTTCAGCTGGAGCTGGATTTGGCCCCTTGCCCCAGGCATTTGCATTGGCACTCCTTAGCTCACCCCTCCTGCAACCTGGGATGGTCCCAGAGCTCATTTTCACTGCAACCCCAACGCTGGCAGTCTGGAGCCTGAAAAAGGCTTTCAGGAGAGCCAAAATCCCCCAAATATCTCACCTGCCCAGCTGTCCTTCTGTTGGGAGCAGAGATTTGCCCCTGACCTCTTTTGCACCCATGCACATCACTTTCGGGTGCCTGCAGGGACACAGAGGTGCTCCTTGCCTTCCTGGTGCTCAGATCCCTGCCTGCTTGGAGCAGCAGCAGATGGACACAGGGTCTCACTGTCCATCTCTGGTGCCTGCTCGTGTCCCATCAGCGACTTTGAGAGCAAAGTATTCCCTGAAATAACTGACCCGACAGTGAGAGACAATCATCAGCTCCACCAGGAGAGCACTGCCCGCTCATTACAGCGGCTCCCTCGGCGTGTGTTAGAGCCAAGCAAGGCTGGAGGAATTAGCATTAATCAAGCGTAATCCCCCGAGGGGATCGCCCCTGCGTGTGGCACAGGCTGTGCCGTACCCCAGACAGGCTGGCGGGTCCCTGGCAGCCGCTGCCCGAGGGACCCGGGTGAGCTCCCGGTGCCGCCCCCGACGGGCGCTCCGCGTTCCCCCCGCTCCGGGCGCCTCGGGCAGAGCTGCCCCCGCCCGCTCTCTCTCGGGCCCTTTCTGGGGCGCTGCGACCCCGAGGTTGTTCAAAGTCTCTTTTCCCAGCCTGGCAGTTGAAGAAGGAGTCAGAACTCTTAATTTCTCGTTCTCCAGGTCGTTTATTGTTTCTTATCTATAAAATTCTTTCTCCTGTCCAGGTGAGGTCCGTTCAGCAGGTCAGACAGAGGCACTCTGGTGTTATCTTTTTATACTAAAAACTACATGTACATTATTTACCATAACTTCCCAATACCTATCACCTGTGTTAGACAGTGAGCTTCTACTCTAAACCAATCTAAATGTTCCAACATCACAGAAGATGTGATGGAGCAGAAGATGAAGGCCAAGAAGAAGAAGGAGAAAGGCTGGACATGCCCAGATCCCTCCATCTGGCCCCCTGAACCCCCATTCTAAAAACCCCAAAAAATCTATTCTTTTACCCTGTGACAAACTAATTATTATTCTACTTAGACTTTCGTGGCTTGCAGATCCTCATCTAAGGTTGGTAATTTTTTCCATGGGTCATAATCAAAACCACAGACATCTTGGGCTCTGTGCCAGGGTCTCTGAGCCCCCTGGCAGGGGTCCTGGCACTCCAGGACAGCCAGAGGGAAGTCCTGAATTCCGACAGTTGCTCTGTGCCTGGATGCACGAGGTGTTTCACAGGGCTCTGGAGCTGCCAGAGCAGAGGAGATGTGGGGACAGTTTTGCTCTGACCCTCCTGGATCTTCCCATCTGTGCCCTGCATGCTGCTTAGGAAGCAGGGGGGGAGCCAAGCCACTCTTCTCCCAAGCCAAGGTCCACCTCTCCAGCTTTTCTGACCATCTCCAAAAACTGGTGCTTATACTGCTGCAGTGGGGTAAATTAAACTTTTTGCCAGCATCATTTCCTCTGGTTCAGCCAGGTGGGAATCTGCATTTTACAGCCCTTTGGCTTCTCATTCAAACTGGGGCGGGAGGGAAAAAAGAGAGAGAAAGGAAAAATACCCTTTAATAGAACGTTCCATGCTGGAAATACCTCTGGAAACACAGTGGAGGGGGAGCATCAGGATGAATGATAGGTGCAGGCACAGCAGGGTGCAAGGGATGGGGAACAGGACACAGCTTTGGGTTCATGGCTCATTCTCTGTTTTCCTTGTGGAATGACCACAATCTCCTTCTCCACCCATTGGCTCAAGTCTCCCTGCCCTGCTCTGCCCTTGACTGGCAAGATTGAATCCAGAGCTCTTCCCCAGGAGCCTGGGAGCCCTGCTGATCCCTTGCCATGTCAGGGCATTTGCCACCCCAATGCTCTCTGGACAGAAGTTGCTCCATTATCACCCCTAAAGCAATGGGACACATTTGCCATGCCCCAGCAGAGCCCCTTTCTCCAGGGAGCTCCAAAGCCTCCTCCCCTGCTTCTAATTCTGCCCAACTTCTGGCTGCCCCCCTCCCCAGGTTAACCTCTCCATCTACTTCACTCTTTCCCCAGGTTTGTTCAACAGGAGAACTCCCAGGATTATTTTTGTGGCTGGAGCAGCTGGTGGGAGTGCAGGCTGCTTACAGCAGAAAAAGAGAAACAGGATGCTTGGCTCCTTTTTCCAGCTCCCTGGCCCCTGATAAAAGCTGTGATCACCAGAGGAGACCACCAACCCAGCCTTTAAAGTCCAGGCACCCCTGAGAATACACATTCAGCTGGCAATGCTGTGGATGCAGAGTGCCCTTCACCTGCTCGAGATGGGAGCTGAGCAGAGCTGGAAGAGCCACGTGTGCTTGAGCCCACCCTGGGAAAAGCCAGACCAGTGTCCCAGCAGCTGGACAGCTTTGCCCCAGGGAGCCCTGATCAGCAGCTTTTGGCTATGTGGGAGAAAATCCTGGTTAACCATGGTGGGAGATTGGTTTTTAGGGCTTTTTTACAGCACCAAGCTGCAGGTGTGGGCATGTCCTCAACCAAATTCCATCTGGGGGGAAGATCTCTGATGACCCATCAGGGACAGGAATGGGGAAGGAGCTCTGAGACAGGAAAGGTGCCAAAGGACATGGCTGCATGGGCACTGCAAAGCTCAGACCTGGGCAGGTTTTACCTTGCTCCAAGCAGCAGTACAGGCCAAGAAACAGCAAGTACAGCTCCACAGACCTTACTACTCCATTGTCAAGCAATTTACTATTTGATACTCTTTTTTTTTCCATTTTTACCCCTTCTGTCCATTAAGGAAACTTTCCTGCAGCTTGCACAGCAGGCTACTTGCATTCAATGTATTCCTCAACATGTTATCCCCAGGGATCATTATTTTATACTCTAAGGATTTACCTGCCTTGCTTAGCTGTGCCTTGTGAGGTGCCAAGGGTGCTGTTTCTCTGCTGGGATGGGATCAGTGTGACCCAGGCTGGAAGGAAGGCTGGAGCAAACCACTGGGAAATCCCAGTGCCTTGGAAACTAGGAGAAGACCTGAGTGGCTGAGGACCTAGAGAAAAAGTTACACCATTTGCCCCTGTTTTATTCCTGAAAGATCTAAATGTTCTTGAGACATGCTGGCTGCAGCCTTGCCCTCGTGCAGACTGGGACATTAAAGGTGTCACCAAGTGCAGAGGTGGACACCGGCCAGCCCTGTCTGTGCCAGAGGATTTGGTGACTCCCTGCTCTCCTGGAGCCCCATGGGCCCAGCCTGAACATTTGGTTTCCATCGTGCTCTGCACAGGTGAGGGTCAAAGGCTCAGGCACCACAGAGGACGAGGGCAGCAGCAGCCAGAGCTCAGCTGCACGGAGCTCAATCTGAGCTCATCTCCACGGAAAACATTTGGGGAGGACACGGCCAGTTCAGATTTGTCATGTGGAGCAGCTTGGCAGGTCCAGCCCCCCTGGGGCCCTTGCAAGCATTAACCAGTGGATTAAAGCAGCCCAGCCTCTGTTCTCGCTGCTCCATGTGGATCTCTCAGCCCAGCGCTGCCGAGACGGGCGGGAAAAGCGCGGCCTGTCCCTTTAAGTCCAAAATGACGAGTGCATTTCTGGAGGCTCTGGAAAAGAAGTCAGGACTATTGGCTTCTGCGTCACCAGCACCGGCCATTGATTCCCTGGAAATGTTTCATATTTGGCCAAACTGGCTGTTGACGGAATAGTTTCTGATTTAACACTCTCGGCTGCAGTTGGGAGCCAGCTGGGTCTTGTTAGCTCCGGAGAGACCGTCCTCCCCTCGCCTGCTGCAGAAACACTTCCAGCACAGCCCCCTCCTCCTCATTCCCAAACTGACACTCCAGCCACTCTAACAAGATCTGTGCAGGAATCCTGGTTATTTCAGCCTTCAGCCAGCTTCCAGCATTATTATTATTATTATTTTACCTTTAATGCAGAAAGATATGCGTGATGAGCAGCCCCAAGCTGGTCTGTCTCCCACCCCAGCCTAGCCCTAGTGTGGAGCAGATGTGGGTGTCCTTGGGAGCTCCCAGCCTTGCACCAACCCCTCCCCTGCCCACTCCTGTCAGACCCCATGGTGTGCAGGGGGTCCTCCTCACTCTCCTTCCTGCTCATCCTCCCACCCTGTCTCTCCCAGCTTCTCATCCTCTCTGCTCTACTTGCCCCCTCTCTATTTAGTCTGTGTGTTCAAAACAGCACAAAAGCTCTTACAGCTCCCCGGGCTGTGACCCAAACAGTAAAGAATGTTTATGTGCTGGTCCTCTTCCATTCCTGTGTATTAATATTGCACACACAGGCTCACGCACTCGCACACGGCGCTCCTGGTGCCTCCACGGGCTGCTGGCCAAGGGAGCCCAGCCAAAGTAAAGGCATCTGGGCCCTTCTGCAGAAGGCAGGAAAAGAAGAAAGAAAAATACAAAAGCAAAAAAGGATTTGGAGAGAAGCAGCTCCTGCAGCCTCTGCTCCTGCACCCGCTGTGGACGAGGCCAGGGAGTCCTGCACAGATGGGGTTTGCCAGGCTGTGCAATCCTGCCATGTCCCTTGTCACCCACCCTGCATTCCTATGGGACTGGGGCAGCTGGTGGAAGCTTGGTGTGAGCCACAGGCTCATACAGAGAGGGGTGGATGTGCAGAAATTGGGACTCTGGCTTTGGATGGGGCTGCTTGCCAGAAAGGTGCAGCAAGGTGCTGGAGCCCCCCTCACCACACAATCCCCAGCCATGGGGACTCAGTCAGGCACCACTGAGATGCTGAATCCCCAAAACAATGCTGGGATGTCTGGGTTGGAAGCCCATTTAAAAGCTCTGAAATTGGGTCTGGAGAATGGATGAGGTTCTGTTCCCTCAATGACTGAGGCCACACAAGAGCCTGAACACCACTGGCCTATGGGCTCTCCAACAGGGCTGAGGGAAGAGCTGCTGTGAAGGGCTGTGAGTCCTGGATGGTCAGAGGCAGGATGGTCCTTACTGCCTCTAAATCACCTGGGCATGTTGCTAAAAAGGAGGAAAGTGAGGCACAGTGGGTGGGCCAAGAGGGCCAGGAGTTTCTGCTGGTTCTTTCAGAAGCCCCTTGGGTGCTGGGGACATGATGCTGGGACAAGTCTGCAGAGCCAGTGGCCAGCTGGGAAGGGTCAGGTCTTTGCTGAACTCATGCTGCCCTGCTCCAGGTCCTAAAAGCAAGGAGACACACACATGGCATCACCAGCACCTGCAGGCTGTGATTTAGGGGCAAGAGAAGCCTTGCTCATCCACATGGTGAAGATGCTGCTGTGTCCAAGCCACTGCCCAGGCTGATCTCTGCAGTGCTGCTCTGGCCCCAAAGGCAGCTGGGCTGTCCTGGGCTGCTCCTTTGCACCTCTGCAGGACACACAGCCTGAAGGGCAAAAGCTGCTCAGTGCCAGTGAAGCCACTGAGGCTGCTGCCAGGTGCTGTGAAGGCTTCATGCATTGCAAGTGTTTAACCCCAGCAATCTGATGGGCACTGAATTTCCTTCTCATCTCCCAGAAAAAATGACCTCCCCGAGGTCTCAGCAGGGGTTAACTCTGCACAAAGTAGTCACGCAATGGGGAGGGCTCCTTCCAAGCACCAAATAACTTGCAGAAGCAATGCATTTGTTCCTCATTAGGATAATTGCCCCATGGCTTTTCTCTGTGGCATTGGCCAACCTAACTCACAAACGTCTGAAAACACCAGCTAAAGTATGACCAAATTTAGGAGCTGAGTCGAGTAATGTATCGCCTTGATTTGCCCTAAAACATGAATTGGCTGGGAGTCCTCCCCCAGATTGCATTTCCAGGGAGCATAAGGAACCCATTGTGTAATTAGTGGTTGTATTTTCAACACGCTGCCTTGGCCATGCTCTGCCCTCCTCTGCTGAGCTACTGCACCTCTTGGCACCCCCAGGTCGTGGGTGTGAGTGGGTAGCAGGGGGCAGAGGATGTGTCTGCCACAGAAGTGTTGGGGGTGGTCATGGCACAGCAGGAGATAAGGGCTTGCCTTCTCCTTCTTCCCTCTAGCATAGCCTTTGGAGCTGGCCAGAGTGGGGATGTGTGGCCATGACCTGATGGCCAGGAGGTGACCTGGGGACAGGGGGAGGTTCTGAGCTGCAGGATCCAGCCCAGAGGCATTGCTGCCTGCCTGCAGGTGTCAGCCATCCTCAGGATCTCCCCAGCCATGGGATATCCTCGCTGGGAGCTCAGCCCAGCAGCAGGAATCCTGCCCCAAGGCTGCAGGGAGGGAGTGAAGCTGAGCAAGAGCTGGCCTGGGAGCTCCACCCTGTGCCCTCCTGCCTGCCCTGATCCCCAGCCCTCATCAGGGCTGGCTGCAAGGACTCCCCATGGTCAGACCTGAGAGATCCATTCACACTGGGCTGGGTCTGGCTGTCCCACCCTCCCCCTTGGCCTGCAGGCTCTGATGCTGAGCCTTGCCTGCCTCAGCAGGCCCTGAGTGCCCCTTGCTTTGGCTCTCCCCTCTCCCATCATGTGGCTGTTTCCTCCTCCCTTCCCAAGCTGCTTTGAGCAGCCCAAGCCCTAAGCTTGGCTGAGCTGGGTGCTGGCTGTGACCAAGAAGAACATCCTCCAGGACATCAGCTTTCCCCATCTTAGTTTAAGCCCCTGTCTGACAAGCCTCCCTTCTCTTTTCCTTGTGAATCACCTCTTTACCATGCAAGGGACCAGGTGTGAGGGCCACACCTGGGGTTGGAGTGGCTCAGGGCAGGGCCTCAGAGGGCAGTACCCTCTCCCTGCCCAGCACAGCCAGTCTGCAGACGTGATCTCCCACTGGCAAAGTGCTCAGATACCTCTTCCATGCTCATCTTTCCACATGTGCTCACCTGCTCTGAATGCCACATGAGGCTTCATTCCCCCAAGGGTGTTGGCATTTGAAGGTATTGGAGAAACCCTTTTGCACTGTAAAAATAACTAAAAGTTTAACCTGTAAGTTAATTCAGTCTCCTCTGTGCCCCATCCCTGGCAGTCCAGGAGCTGCCCAGAAAACAAGCAAGAGTGCTCCAACACTCTCCTTCCAGCAGCAGCCCTCCTTCCTTGGCTGTTTGTTCTCAGAGCTGTGTGCTCACCTCTCACACCTCATCTTGAAATGTTTTCCCCCCTTGTGACTTTTGGAAGCCCTTGGAGGGGTCAGGTGTTGCTGCCCTGGTTAAACAGGGCAGGGACAGTTCCCTCTTTCCCACCCACTGTCTTCCCATGGCAGAAGGGTTAACAGCAGAAACACTGGTCAAAGCAGGCAAACAAACTAAGAAAAGCCTGTCTGTGAGCCAGGACATCCATTCAGAACAATTAGCTGGCCTGTGGGGAGCCCTGCTCTGCTAAAGGCATACACTTCCCTTCGGTATGGATTTTCCACCTAATCTCCACATTTCACAGGGACGTGCTGGGGGGAAGGGCCCGGGATGAAGTGTTCATTCATTTCCCCTGCTTTGTTTCCACACCTTCCATAGGCTGTCTCCTGGGCTGGGGATGCCTTTGTATCCCCTCTCCCCTCCCCTCTCAACCCCTCCATCGGGCTCTGTCCCCTGGCAATGGGGGGAATGCACCTCTGATAAACACCACATTTCTGGCAAGGCTGGCTGTGCACACGTATGGCTTCCTCACAGGAAGAAAAGGAAAATAAAAAGGAAAAAGAGAGGAGAAGAAGAGTCCCTTTCCTTCATAAAACCATGGAAACATCCTCATTGGTGGGAGCAGATGGCTTTCCAATTAACTCCATGGCCGAGGCCTCCTTCATGTGCACAGCAGAGCCCCAGAGCCTGCCTTGTGCTGCTCTGCAGAGAGCACAGAGAGAAAACCAAACCACTGAGACAGGCACGTGACTGCACTGCAAAGCAAACCCAGCTCTGCAAAAGCCTTGCTGCAGATCAAATCAAGCACAAGGGTGGATGTGAACTCGAGAACCCAGAGCAGTTCTTTTCCCCCTTGGACTTCCCAGGCTGCAGCTGAGTGCTGATTTTGTCCCACTGGTCTGTGTTGATTTCTTTGGCACTAGGGAGGTTCAAACTGAGACACAGCAAAGCCACAGGAAGCTTCTCTCACCACACTTTGTCCTCCTGAGCTGCCTCAGAGGTCCCAGCCTGGCTGGTCAGTGATGCTGGGGCAGGGTCAGTGCCCCTCCACAGGTGCAGATCTGTCACTGCCCCCCTGACCTCCTTCTCCTTGGAGCTGTGGCTCAGCTCGTGTCCCATGGGGTGCTACAGGGTTGGTATTGACTTTCCAGCTCTTTTTTTTCTCTTCCATCAGGTGGCAGTTCCATTTTCTCCTCAGGGGAGCCAACCCTGGGCGTTCCCTTCTCTCTGCTCTCCAGGAAACACTTAACTCTCTTGCTTTCAGTCCAAGTACATCCCTTTAAATCTCCCTCCTTGATCTGCACACTTAATAAGTCTTAGCATTTCATTAGCAGATGTTAATAGCAATGGCACAGAGGCACACACTTTGAATTTAAATCCTCCTTGGCTTAGCATGCACCGCTCATCCCCCTGTCCACCTAGCAGCTAGGATCCAGACTGCTGCCTCCCTCCTTGGAGCTCTTCCTATCAAATGGGGGAGCAGCCAGTTTTCCAGCTAATTGCAGAGCTGGAGAAGGGAGACATTGATCCTGTGGCACCAAGACCTGCACTGAGGGAAGGGGAAACCACCAGGCCTGGAAATGCCTTCAAAAACCTTCCCTTCAGCTTCCAGGAGGGAAATGAACCTCACCAAAACGAACCAAGGCAAGAGCTCAGCTGGAAACCATCAATGACAGCATAGAAACTGGTCCAGAAGGATGTGTGGGCTGGTCCCATTGGTGCTTACTGAGCTGTTCCCACAGCTCAGTGGGAAGGTGACAGTCTCTTTCCTCTGATACTTTTCACTTCCAAGTCCAAAATGTTTCTGCTTGAGGAAACCTCTGTCTGGTTCATTCCTCCTAGCAATTATCCTGCCCAAGTTTTTCTCACAGCAGGGAAAGCACAAAATGGGCCATGGTCAATCCCTTAATTCCCTTTAGCTTCCAATCTTCAGTCACTGCTTAATCAGAATCCCCAAACAACACTTCTCATATGTGCGATGGTGATACCTACAGATATTCCCAAGGAGTCCCACGGGAGGAGCACAGGGCTGCCAGGGACTATTCCTCATCCCAGCCTTGCCAGTGAGCTCCTTCCTTTCCCCTGCAGAGCTGAGCAAACCAGCACTCAGTGACATTTTTTGCTTTTGCCCCAAAATGAGACGTGGAGCCTGAGATGAGCGCCCAGGTTGACTGAAGCTGTACCAGAAGGGACAAAGAAGAGCAGTGCTCAGGAGGCAGGAGCAGCCCATGCCATGTGCCATGGAGGCAGCTGCCCTGTCCCCTGGCACAGCAGGGAGAGGAGAGGAGAGCTGGCTGCTCCCCCTGGCCCACAGAGCACCAAGCAGACACCCTGAGCCCACGCTGCACATCTGGAAGTTGGATCCATTAAAACAAACCTTATTACATAACAACAGACATCTGGAGCCTGTTACCACTACAATTTTAGTAAAAATAGGGGTTTTTGATATGATCTCTCCTAAGAATGTGGCAGAGGGGCTCGGAGCCAAAGTCTTCCAAGAATGGCTGTAACTGCTTTTCATAAAGCATCCCCCAGCTCCTGCTTGGGGCAGGGCTGTTCCCTCTCCATGCACACACCATGAGTGCACACTGATGCTTGGAGGCACAGAGGAAGGTTTCAGGGTGAAGGCAGGTGCAGTGCTAGAGTTTCCTGGATGAATCTATAGAAAATAAACACAGTTTGCTTTGGAGGTGCTTAGATACTCCAGGGATAGGTGGATGGATGGATGGATGGATGGATGGATGGATGGATGGATGGATGGATGGATGGATGGATGGATGGATGGATGGAGGGAAGGAGAGCTGTGGTTTGCAGTGTCAGTCCTGCTTTTCATAACAACCAGAATAAACAGCAACTTACTGGAGTGAGAAGTGCTGAGCTCCTGCAGCTTCCACATCTCTATTTTGCTGACTTTCCCTTGAGTCTGCCCTTGCAAGCCCAGACACTGCCCATTATCCTGGCTGCACAGCCTCCAGCCATGGCTTTGTCTCCCTCAGTTTCCCTTAGCTCCTCATGGCCAGTCAGACCCACTGCCCTCCTCTGTCCATGGACCACCCCAGGCCCCATCAGCTCAGCTGGTCACCCTGTGACCATCTCCCCTGTCCTTGCCCAAAGTCAGGACAATGATGGGATCAGGGCTTTCCTGCCAGCTGAATTTTCCCCCTCTTTGCAGATTGTATCTCCAAGCACATCTCCTTCTCCTTCTCCTTCTCCTTCTCCTTCTCCTTCTCCTTCTCCTTCTCCTTCTCCTTCTCCTTCTCCTTCTCCTTCTCCTTCTCCTTCTCCTTCTCCTTCTCCTTCTCCTTCTCCTTCTCCTTCTCCTTCTCCTTCTCCTTCTCCTCCTCCTTCTCCTCCTCCTTCTCCTTCTCCTTCTCCTCCTCCTTCTCCTTCTCCTTCTCCTTCTCCTTCTCCTTCTCCTTCTCCTTCTCCTCCTCCTTCTCCATCTCCTTCATCTGGTGGCTACAACAGGATGGTCTCTATCCATGGTCCCTCTGGACTTTGGCACTCTGTAACCCCCCTGCTCAGACATTGTTTCTGGTGCAGGCTCCACCCTGCCCATGAGCTCACCAGTGCTGAGCACCAGATCATGGCAAGCCCAGTGAGTGCTCGTCTGGGAGAAGCAGAGGAAACCTTGAGCTGGCAGTGGCTCAGTTGGCAGCTGCTGTGTTCCTGGAGCCAGCTCAGCAGCAGCACCATGGAAAGGACCTGGAAGGTCATTTGGGCACATGAATTTGGTGTTAAATATTGAAGTGTTGTTGCTAAGGAGACCTCAGTGCTGCCAGCCAGAGCGAGGGGCTGATTCAGGTGCCACGGCCAAGATCCGCTCTGAGCAGTCACCACTTGTTCCTTCTTTAGGTTTTTAATGCTGCAGTTCCTGGCTTCCCCAAAGCTCCTCAGCTGCTCCAGGTCATAACAACTGCCCAGAGCTGGCCCTGCAGCCAGGAAGGCTTTGCCTGGTGCTGTCAGATCCCAGGCAGAAGCAAGGAGGGTTTTGGCAAAGTTGGACCAGCACACAAGGAATGGAAACTCCCTTCCTTGCTGCTGATCTATCTGCAAGAAAGTGTTGGAGAAATCCTTTCTCCAGTTTTGTAAGGGAAGGGTGGAGCTGGCTCAGGATGGGTCCTGGTTGCTGGAGTCAGGACACAGACAGGATATTTTGTTGTTTTGTTCCTGCATTGATGTGCCAGTCCTGAGGACCCCCGGTGAATGTGCAGAGGGTGTTGTGTGCTCCTCTCTCCAGAGCATGGCTGGAAAAGTCCTGGAACAAGGAGAAATGAGAACTCTGACCTGAATACTCCCTAGCTCCTGAATTCCTCCCTGGGTCATTTCCCAAAGCAGGAGGGCAAGGAGAAGGAAAGTGGATCTCCACTTTGGACTGGAAGGGTAAATTTCAGTCTGGATTTTAGGAATTGTGTTGGCACAGTGCAGTGGAAGCTCTGCTTTCTGTACAGGGCTGGAGCTCCACATTAACACCCTTCATGCCTCAGAGCAAGACTGCACCATTTCCTTCCACATCAGCCTATAAAAGACACAAATTCAAACTCAAACTCTCAGGTTTTTTGCCCTTTGTGCCAGGCAGACCTCAGTTCTCCAGAGGTTATAGCCTGGGTAGGTTTTCATCTCATCTCCAGCTAATGCACCTTTGGGGAAGCGCACCTCCCTGCCAGAGCAGAGAGTTGCTGGAGCCCTTGTGCAGAAAATGCTTTTCTTTTGCCTGAACCCTGTCCTTGCAAATGGAGGGGCTGTTTTGGCTGATGTGCAGCCAGCCAGGAGAGGTTCAGGCCAAGTGTTTTGAGTCTGACTAAGTTAAAGGCAAATGAAAATGAAATCAGTGCCTTGTAGCTAGAAGTGTCAGGCTACATCCATTACCAGTTCCACCTACAATAAAAACTGTTGGAAATTTGTAAGAATGCTTTTTTATTTCCTTTTTTTTTTTTCCTTGGGTTTTTTTTTCCCTTCTCTTTTGGAGACTCTCACCTACTCTGCAGCCTCTGGCTAAAATCAAAGCAATCCAACTCTCAACCTCATTTCCCACATGTACCCTGTAAGCATCCCAAATGGGCAATCCACAACTTCTGACAAACTGAGGGCAGGAGGAAGCAGGAAGAGGGGGAGACGAGGCAAGGACATGGTTCCAGAACACTGCTCCAGGCTGATGTGAAACTGGTGCCTGATTTTGGTTTCATCTTTGTAGCCATCATCTTGATAGATGCTGTGCAGCTGCTTCAAGCCTGGAAAACAAAAGGTCTTTAATTTTTTTATTACAACAACAACAACACCACAATAATAATAATAATAATAATAATAATAATAATAATAATAATAATAATAATAATAATAATAATAATAATAATAATAATTTGGGGGTTTTGTTTGTTGTTTGTTGTTTGTTTGTTTGTTTTGTGGGGGTTTGTTTCTTTTTTGTTTTTGTTTTTGTTTTTTTTTAATTTGCAGATTCAGACATGGGCTATTAATGGGAAATTCCTGCATGGAAGGAGCAGCAGATGAAGGCTGCTGACAGACTGAGTGCAGTTACTCTGTCTGTGCCTCTCAGATGGCCCCTCTGCATCGCTCTCTGTGCTGGAGCTGCCTTCTCTTCCTGGCTCTTTTTCCATCCCTCCCTTTACATTTGGAAGGCAGTGCATGTTGCCTCTGATTTTCTACCATTTTATCAAAGAAAGATTGTGAATAAACAGAGCAATCTGGAGAAAAAACAGACTCAGATTAGCTTCAGTTTGCCTTTGCTTGGCCATTTCCCACTGGTGCTCTCCTCACCCACAGCCTGGGATGCCATTTCTCCCAATGGAGAAGCAGCAGAGCTGCTGGTCTGGTGCTGTTCTGTGCTCTTGGTTCACTTGTGCCTCTGGGAGCAGCCCCTGGGACAGGCTGGGAGAAAAAGGGAGATTTCTGCAAGTGCCAAGCTTGGGTAAGGAGCAGAGGCTGATCCCAGATGTTGTCCAAGGGCAATCAGGGTTCATCAATTGCTCTTCCCACCCAGGAGTGTCTCCAGCTTCTCCAGGTACCTCCCCTCTCCCATCTCAGGTCCATCCCCCAAGAGGCACCAGTGTAGCCTCATTTCTCTTCACAGAGAAAGGCAAGGCACAGCTTCCCAAGGATATTTCTGGGATGCACATTCTCTGAACCTCAAAGGAAAAACAATTCTTCCACAATGCATTCCACTTGTGAACAACAGGAGGAGCAGCAATTGAGATAAGAATTGGGTTTTTTTCTTTCTCTGAGGTCCAGAGAATGTGAGTCCCAGAAATATCCTTGGGAAGCTGTGCCTTGCTTTTCTCTGTGAAGAGAAATGTGGCTGCACACCAAGGCATGGCAGGGGCAGGAGGAGCACCCAGAGCCCCCGGCCTCAGGGGGTTCTCAAAGGTCCAGCTGCCCCCTTTCCCTGCTCTGCTTGCAGCCCATCAGGGAACAGCCCTGCACCACTCACACCCAGCTCCCTCTGGGGTGTCCCCCATCCTCTGCTGCAGACCAGTCTGGGCTTTCCTTTTGGGATTGCTGCAGGAGGGGCCATGGACAGAGGTCCCTATGGTGCATGGGCAGCCCCCCCAGGAAGTCACACACCCCCCATTTGTCCCAAAACAGCTCTGCCATGTCCTGGGGATGCAGCACTTGGCCCCAGTGCAGGAAGGTGCTGGCAGGCTGCCACAGCCCTGTCCAAAAGCACAGACGTTTGGCCTCAGAGCAATCTCCCAAGAAGAGCAAAAAGTCAAGACACTGATTTGCAGATACTGTTATGAACCAAAGCCCAGAGCTCTGCTCATTGTAATAACTGACATAATCGAGTCATTATTTATACAGTATCTGCATGAACATTTGACACTGGGAAAATACTTGCAGTTCCTGAAAGACTGGCAAATTGTATCATGAGTGTTTATTCATGCCAGAGTCTAATGCAGAAAGTCACTTTTCTTTCTCAGAGGATGTTTTATCTGATGAGAGCACAGACAGGGATGGGCAGGCAGAGCTCAGAGCTCAGCCCTCACCCAGCTGAGCCACTCTGCATGGGTGGTGGGGATGGAGATGATGCCTCTCATTTGTCCCAATTGCCTCAAAGCCCGCTGATCCAGGGAAATAGCCCCTAGAAAACCCCGTTGTTTTCCCTGTTTGTAGGATGAATCCATCCCCTGTAAGGAGAAGGAGAGATGCTCCTGCAGGTCACAGCCAAAATGCCAGTGGGCAGCTGAATCCCATCAGCCTCAGGCTGGTGTTGCCAGCAGTGATTTACTGCAGGGAAGATCCTCAAGGAAATAAATAAAAAGAAGGAGATGGCCCAAAGGTGAGGAAGAGAGACCTGACGTCTCTGCCAGAGCGCTGCACTTTGGATAAATATTTGCAGTCCCTGTAAACAAAGATCTCATCGGGAATGGGGAGAAGCACTTCCACTTCTCCCCCAGCAGGCTGGGAGAGGCAGCACGCTGGCCAGCAGCCAGGCAGGGCAGCGCCTGGGGGCCTGCACAGGCAGGATGGGGTCACCAGCAAACCCAGCTCTGACCCTCCTGTGGGTAATTGTGGGAACCCAGGACATCCCTCTGGCTGCCCTGGATTGCCAGGACCCTGCCAGGGGGCTCAGAGACCCTGGCACAGAGCCCAAGACACCTGTGGGTTTGATTAGGATCCGTGGAGCAAGCTACCAACCTTAGATGAAGATCTGTTTAAGTAGAATGATAGTGAATTTGTCAGGGGGTGAAAAAGTAGATTTTGGGGTTTTCTAGAATGGGGGGTTCAGGGGGCAAGATGGAGGAATCTGGGTGTGTCCAGCCTTTCTCCTTCTTCTTCTTCTTGGCCTCCATCTTCTGCTGGGATGTTGGCACTTTTAGATTGGTTTAGAGTAGAAGCTCACTGTCTAACATAGGTGATAGGTATTGGAAAATAATTGTAAACATTCTACACATAATTTTTAGTATAAAGACATAACACTGCCCTGGGGGCAGGCAGAGTGCCTCTGTCTGACCTGCTGAACAGACCTCAGCTGGACAGGAGAAAATATTTTATAGATAAGAAACAATAAACAACCTTGAGACTGAGAACTGAAGAGCTCTGACTCCTTCTTCAGCAGCTAGGCTGGGAAAAGAGACTTTCTAACTCATCTGGGGGTCACTGTGAGCAGTGAGAGGCCCTGAGACAGAAAATCCCTGTGGTCTGGATGGCCTTGGGGAGGTGGGACCCCTCTTCCATCACAGCCCAGCTCCAGATGCATGCTCACCTCAGCCCGAGACAGGAGGCGCTGAGTGAGAAGTGCCCGGTGCAGAGCAGAGTGCAGGGTTCAGCTCTGTGCCCCTGGGATTCCTCACACCCCAGTGAGAGCAGCCCCATGTTCCTTCCCCTGCTGCACCCCCTGTGCCTTTGGCCCCTTCCCACCGCAGGGAGTTTCCATTGCTGCTCTCAAACCACAGCCCCATGCTCGGGAACCTGAAACCTGTATTGCTGCAGAGAAGAAAATCAGATTGTAGGAAATGCAGCACATGAAAAGAGGCAGGGGGAGAAGAGGGGGAAAAAGCAAAGCCATTTTTTATTGCTCATAGAATCTGTCCATTTTCCATGGCTGTCACATCCCCCTTCCACAGCCAAGATACAATGGAAAATATGTTTGATTTTTTTTTTCCTGGCAGGTACTTATTTCTGTTGGTTTTTTGGATTTTTTTTTTTTTTTAAAGGCATCATCCTTTCTCCAAGAGCCCAAGGCTGGGTGAGAGCTGGGGAGTGTGGAAGGGAAGATGAGCTGCTTGTTTATTGAGTGAGATGGCAGGACCTGGTGGAGAGGGGGCTCCCAGCCAGAATCACTGGTTCTGCCTTGTTTTCCTCCACCTTTCCCTCTTTAAAGAGATCATATAATTGATAATTAATAATTATTATTGAATTATTTATATTGCTTAATTTTTTTTCATTAATAATTAATTTTATCTCGTTCTGTCTATCCAATGGGAGCAGCCAGGGTGTCAGCATTATGACACCCCATTCAGGAGTAGGACAGAGCTCTCAGAAGGATAAAACTCCTGCATACCTTCAGCCACATAAGAAAAGAGAGACCAAAAGCTGTGCTTGCCGCAGGGTTTGATGCTCTCAGGGCCCCTGCCAGGAGGAAAGGGAAGGACCGAGCTGCCCAGGGTTTTTGCTGCTGAATTGCGTTCGGGAGGAGCCCGTGTGTGTGAGGGGCAGAGCCCGCAGGGGGAGCGGGGCAGGGAGAGCAGCCGGGGCCGCTCCTGTGCCGGAGCTGCGGGAGCGCTGAGCGCCCGCACCGAGCGCCAGGAGAGCCGGGCGGGCGGGGGCTGCTCGCACCCTGCTCATGCCTGTCAGGAAAATTCATCCACAAACATCAGAGCTTTGTGTCCAGAAAGGAGACAGAGGAGTCCTTTTACTTTGTTAGAATAAAGGGAGAGGCCATGGGGCATTCCCCTGGGGTCTCTCTAATTTTTGGAGGGCACACCCTTTTTATCCCAATTTCCCGGCCGCGTTTCCCTTCTCTCTTTCCCCATTGGCTGAGGCACTTGAGAGGTACAGACTTCCCAAAACGCCTGATACCAAAGATTTCCCTCTGATGTATAACCCTCCCTTTTAAATTTTAATTCTTATTGAATTTAGAGGTTTTCCCCCATTGTTTCTTTCATCTTTCAATGTCCAATTTCATTTATCAGCAAACCTAAAGTTTATTTGTAAAAGCAAATATCTTTTTCCATTCATCAACCAGTGGAATCCTTCCCATTGTTTCTATTATCTCCCAGTGCTGGTTTTACCTACCAGCAGACCCACAGCTTGTTTGTAAAGACAAATCCACTGTTCCTCTGATGTCCTGCAGCCAGAGCCCCACACAGGCACAAGGATGGAGCTGGTGCTGGGGCTCCGCGCTGCCCAGGCCGTGCCAGCCCCTCTCCATCGTGCCCATCCTCTCTGGGGCTGACAGCCGCACTCTGCAGAGGAGGAAGCGAAGCTTTGCTGTGCTTTTCCGCCCCATCCCTGCGCGGATGGCCGGGGCTGTGGCAGCCAAGATCCAGCGCTCCCAGCCCGGCCAGATGAGCCGGTGTCGAGTTTCAACCGCAAGCCACGCGAAGGAAGGAAAAAAAACAAGGGCCGGTGAGACCATGACCTGAGTTCAACTTTGGGGGCTGGTGTCTCTCCAGCATCCCCCGTTCCAGCCTCCCCATCCACGGCGGAGCTCGGCCCTGCGGCAGGACACGGTGCAGGAGGGGCTGTGGGTGCTGTCCCCTCCCCATCCCGCTGCCACAGGCTGGTGACCCAGAAAATGTTTTCATTTTAAACAGAGCAAGGCCCTCTCTGAGGCGGTTCCTCCCCAGCTCCCACCCTGCAGAAAGGCTCGATCGATTTAATCTTCCAATAAAACCTCCTGCAGTTATTTTCGGTTTTTTCTCCATTTCCTTTCCCGTTTGAGCAGACAGAATCAGATCCGTATCTCACCAGCAAGACACGGTCTCCCTTCCACCCAAACCATGCCAGGATTCCATGAGCCAGTCCCTGCCTCCAGCCCCACCAAACACCCCAGTACATTTTACGTGTCCCAGGTTGTGGGCAGAGCTCCGAGCAAACCCAGGGCAGGGCTCAGAGCTGCTGGGCTTGTTCAGCTTTGTGATCTGGAGGTTACCCGCAGCAAAGGGATGCAGGGTAACAGCGCTGGTCCCTTCCTTTGCCCCTGCCAGTTACCTGGGGCTGCTCTAGCACTGCGGAGCAGAAGGAAATACCTGACATTCCTTCTCCATGCTCTCATTCCTCAGGCAGACCCCGCACAGGCCAGCTCGCTGTGCTCCCGTCAGATTCTGCAGGAGATTTTCTCTTTCCAGACACGCCACGAACTCTGCCCGTCCCCCAGCCCAGCCAGGCAGGGGGGACCCCACAGGGAACCCCGCAGGCTTTGGGAGCTGGCAGGATGGACCCGGGGGATGCAGGGGACGCGGGAATGTCCGGCAGGATGGACCCGGGGGATGCAGGGGACACGGGAATGTCCTGTGGCTGTGCTAGGACGAGAGGAGAGGAGAGGAGAGGAGAGGAGAGGAGAGGAGAGGAGAGGAGAGGAGAGGAGAGGAGAGGAGAGGAGAGGAGAGGAGAGGAGAGGAGAGGAGAGGAGAGGAGAGGAGAGGAGAGGAGAGGAGAGGAGAGGAGAGGAGAGGAGAGGAGAGGAGAGGAGAGGAGAGGAGAGGAGAGGAGAGGAGAGGAGAGGAGAGGAGAGGAGAGGAGAGGGTTTCGAGTCTTTATTTATATTTTCCCCTCTGCTGCTGCTGGCCAGCAGCTGTGCACAGCTCCTCCAGCATCTGGAGTCTCTTGGCCGCCGGCTAGGGCTCTTGGAGGACGTGTTCTCTCGTGCTGAGCTGCAGCACGCCGGGTGCAGGCAGGATCGCGGCTCTGGCCGGAGCCAGCGGGGCTGTGCCGCCCGTGCGCAGCCAGCGCCGGCTCCGCCGCAGCTCCTGCTCCATCTCTCCTTCTCCTGCCTGGCAGATGCTGCCCGGAGCTGCCTTCCACAAGGGGAAGGCTGCCAAGGTCTGCTGGGGGCTCGGTGCAGTCCCCGGGCCGGCTGAGGCAGGTGAGCCAATGGGGCCAAGCCCAAATTTCCATCTCCGGCCCCACTGCTCCGCTCATGGTTCCCAGATGTGGGAGGCAGTGGCCAGCGTGAGGAGCGTTCCTGCAAGGTTTGGGAGAAGCCCAAATCCCCGGGAAAAGCACAGTGGGGAGAGTGGCTGCTGCTGGCAGGGTGTTTGGAAGTGGAAAATTTCCGATTGCATGTACCAAGCACCTGGGAAAATGGGGAAAATCCTCCAGGCTTGTGTAACAGCCATCATGAGAGCTGGAAGGCAGCTGGGTGCTGAAATTTGGGACCCTTCTGCCCTTGCAGCCACAGCACCAGCCATGCCCACCTTCTCTGCATGCGTAGGGGGAGGGTTTGTGGCCCATGGGTTGCTCAGCTGTAAACAGCAAAATAAATTGTAACCCCGAATTTTAGAGGGATTTCACCCCACCTGAGCCACGCTGCCCCTCCCTGCCCCACAGGCCCCTGGCAGGGGGATGTGGTGCAGCTGCCCACGGGCACTGGAGCAGGGCAGGAACCACTGGGAAACCTCAGCTCCCTCCCAGTGCTGGCTCTGACCGAGCAAACCCTGGCTGTGCTCTCCTTGGCTGGGACCACAGCCTATTTTTGGAAGCTCTTGAGACTTCCAGGGATGGAACCGCCTTTTTTTTCCCCGTTCATTCACAGACGGGGTCATTTTGATTTGTTACGTGTTTGTGCATGGGGTTTTTATTGTTGTTTTTGTTTATTATGTCCTGCCTTTTATTCATGGCATCAAAGCAGCAGAACTGAAAGGCAGCAGAAGAGGGGAAGCTTTGGACTCTCCTGCTTGGGGGAGCAAAAGCAGCCAGGCTGCCAGCACAGTGGGGACATGAGTGTCTCTGCCATGAAATGTCTGTTCTTCCATCCTGCTGGTGGCACTTGCCAGACCCAGGGATGCAGAGGGAAGGAGAGGAGCAGGCAGGTTTCCACCTGGGCCCCAGCCTGCTGGGGATGCTGTGGAAACTGTGGCTTTCCAAGAAACCAGGCTCAAGGCTGAGCACTCAAAAAAGAACCAGTCTGCCTCTGACTGGGGACAGTAGACTACTGGTTCCTTTTGCCACCAGCTCTAAAGTCTCCCAGCCCTGAATATTTCTTGCTGGGGTGCTGCCTTCTCCCTGCACCAGGTGCCACCCAGCAATCTGTCCAAAACACAAGTGCAGCTGGTTTTCCCAGGATGCAGCAAAGGACCCAGAACGGGACCCAGCTTTGAGTAGAATTTGACCCTTTCTCTATGGTGTGGATCAGACCTTGACCTCTCTGGTGACAGCAATGGAAGGCAGAGAGAGCCACCTGGTTTGTGACCCAGTGCAGATGTGACACTAATTTGGATGTCCCAGGAGAGCCAAACCCCCTCAGAAGATAGCTAATTCCACTAGGGACCCATGGGATGCTCCCAGGGATGTGATTCCTCATGCAGCCTTGGTCACAGCTCCTTCATCCCTGCTGGGCTCTACAGCCTTCCCCAGGAGCCCCCACCTCCCTCAGGCGTGTGTGGGGAAGGCAGGGGGCCAGAACCTTTCCCATGGGGTCAGGCCTGACTGGATCTACAAGGCCCAGCCCTCCTCCTGAGCTCTGCCCATGGAAAGGGTTAATGCAGGACATGGCATCACCCTGCCTGGTGCCCATGTCCTGACCCAAGCCAGGAGAGGGGACACCAGGAGAATACATCAGCTTTTCCTCTTCCTGGGGCTGGCTTTGCACTCCCTGCATGCAGAGGTGCTCAGAGGGGCTTGCAGCTCCCCAGGGATCAGATCTCCCATCCCAGCCAGCTCAGCAGGGTCACAGCCAGCACGGTGCCTCGGTGCTGGGCTGCTCTGGGCTGCCTGGGAGCCGAGGCAGGAAACATAAAAACAGCCTGGGCTGTGCTTGCCAGGGCTGGAGCTGCAGGGGCTGGGGACTGCCACGTCTGTGAGCAGAAACAACGGGGCCTGAATGTGCTCCCTCCCCCTTGCCCCCCCTCACCCTTCCCTGTACGGCCCCTGGGCTCACAGGAAAAGGGAGGAGGGGGTCTTGGGGAATGTTCTGGATGATCTCTGGGGCACAGAGGCTCAAGCTCAGCCAAGGAGCAGTGATGGACAGTTGGGATCCCGCAGTGACAGGAGTGGGGAGTCTTGGGGGGTGTCTCTGCAAGGATCCTCCCCTCTTTGCTGCACTTGTCTCCTTGTCCCTGGCCAACACTCCAGCCAGGCATCCAGCTCATCTCCACTCCCAGCCACACATGGTGGGGACAGTCCTGCACCATGTCCCAAAACCACAGGGTTTTGTACCTCCACAGAAATCCTGTCCTTGGTGAAAAGTGTCACTGGGGTCCCTGGGAGGGGAGCACTGAGGTTCCTCTCAGCTGAGGGGATTGGAAATGGCAACAGAGCAAGTTGGGCTGGCAGGGAGAGCAGAGGGGGCAGGCGCTGCACAAGGAAAAGCAAAACTCCCAAGCTGTGTCCGCAGGGCTTTGTGACATGTGAAAGTGTTTATTTCATTGGATGGGGAGGGAAAAACAGAGCCCCAGCAGAGGAGGTGGAACAAAATCTCCTGCAAGAGCCCCTGGCTGGGAGCTGGCAGCTCCCATTCCTGCAGCACCTTCTGCTCGGGACCCAGCACCAGAGGGAGCTCCGTGGCTCCAGCCCCTCCAGGGAAAAACAAAGACCAGGAAAGGGCAATAACGAGCCTGCCAACAATTAACACACGTGGGGCCAGGCTCTGCTCAGTTCATAAAGCTGTGACTGGAGGTGTTTCTCCAGGGAGGCTTTGGTCAGGAGAAGCAAATGTAATGGAATAGTTGAAAGCTCTCAAAAGCAGTGGGTTGGAATGGACACAGGGCAGAGGGGAGCAGCAGGTAAATCCCACAGGATGGCATTACATGAGAGTGCCTGTTGGAGTCTTTACAGCTCATGGAAGACTACCTGGAGCATCTCTGCACCTTCCACTTCTCCAGATGGGCTGGCAGAGAAACTCTGGCACAGGACACCTGTATTCCCACTATGGGACAGCAGACCATGGGGCACTAGCAAGGCTCCTTCTGCCAGGAGAGCTCCAGGTGCTTGGTGTGTGCCTGGAGGTGAAGCCTTGGAGAGAAGGAGCCAACTGGGGCCCACTGTGCTGGGCCCTGCACAGCCCCAGCAGCCACTGCACCAGCAGGGAAGAGTTAAGTGACTTTCCCAAGCTCCCCAAGTGACTCATAGGCAAGGCCAAGCCAGATGTCAGAATCCTGACTCTGGGACTGAGTGGTCTTGGGACCTCCCAACTCTTTGAAAGAGCAGATGTGCTGAGAACCAGACTTGGCCTTAGTGTCCAGGCTCGGGAGGAAAGAGAGGAAGGAGGTAAAAGAGAGATAATGCAACAGCTTTGAGGTGCTGAAAGGGCCCATGCAGGGTTCAGAGGTCAGTTGTGTTTCTGTTTTGCCTTTTGCACATGAAAGCAGTCAGACAGAGAGGCTCCAGGGGAGATATGCAGCCATGCTCCTTTCAGCCTTCCTCACACAAGCCCAACACTCCAACCCAGCAAAAAACTCCTAGAGAGGAGAAGGAGCAGTTTGGGAAGACGTCAAGCACCTTCATTGCCTAATAAATTCCTGGCTTCTCCTCTGGGAGAGGACTGGGTCCAGTGGATGTCAGCAAGGGGGGGTGTGGGCAATGTGCAGAAAGGGAACAAGGCTGAGAACAGCCCTCATTTCCCACCGGCTGCAGAACAGCAGCTACAGATATAAATATGTGTGTGCATGCAGCTATAATGTGTCTGGAAACTCACAGGGAGATCTGGCCAGCATGGCTCCACTTCACTCCACCAGACACTTTACAGAGAGATCTGCACTGTAAAACTATGTGGGATGGGATTTGGGCTCCCAGGCTGAAAAAACCCCACTTTTTGGCCCTCACCAGGCTCCCAGTCACTCCCCTCAAGGGCCACCCATGCCTAAGCAAGCAGATGACATTGCATTCCCAGCTCCTGCACAGGCAGGTGAAGCTCAGACCTGCCTTCCCTGCCCACTGCTGTCCTCACTTCAATGGGGAGACAAGGGGAACCAGGATAGAAGGTGAGGAGAGAACAAGGGGTGATTCTCAAGGAAGAAATTTTTTCCAGTGAGGGTGGTGAGGCATTGGTACAGGTTTTCCAGAGAGGTGGTGGATGCTGATCCCTGGGAACACCTAAGATCAGGTTGGATGGGGTTCTGAGCAGCCTGATCTGGTTGAAGGTGTCCCTGCCCATGACAGGGAGGTTGGATTAGGTGGTCTTTAAATGTCTCTTCCAACCAAGCTGTTCCTCAACACTACTGGAGCTGACCAGGAAAACATACAGAGCCAGTTTTCCTTTCTGATGTTTGTTTGGAGAAACCCCCCAGGAGCACCATATCTGTTGGGGTGCAAACCTTGAGACCTGGCACTGGCAATGAAAGCAGTTTGTCCCTCTGTGCACTGCACTCACAGAGCAGAACACATCCTTTATTTCAGGGCTGAGCACAGCCCCCTCCCATGCCTGCAGCACGTGCTTTGCTCAGCCTGAGAACTTCCAATGGATGGGAGAGGTTGGTGGCTCAGTTTCCCTCTTGATGCTTTGGCCATGAATCTCCTTGGTTCCCTTATGGCCACAGGGTTGGGAAGGGAAAGGTGGAGTCCTGGAAACATCCTGGGGATGGACAGGAGGCCAAGAAAGTTTCCAAGATGGAAGCCATCCAGCATAAATATAAGCACAGGGCATGTGTGTGGTCTCCATATATTAATGCTACTAATTGGCTTTCAGGGGACATTACCAAGACCATGGTCAGGCCCCACAACCAAAGTGAGCCCACAAGATCTGGGTCCAAGGGAGGCCAGTTCCTCACTGCCCATCACTCACTGTAGGGTGAGCAGCCAAGAAAAATCCTTCCTGACACCTTCTCCAGAGATTTCCCCCCTGCTCCCTCCTCAACGCCCTCCAGTGATATCTGCCCCTGTCAACACACACACGCTCGTTCGAAAGCTTGCTTGCAAAAGAGGAAAATCTCTGAAAGTAGCAGGTGTCCTTAAGTCCTGTCAGAATCCATCAGCGCTGTCTCTGGGGCTCAGCTGGCCCTCAGAGCCTGGCCTGACCCCAGATCCAGCCAGGCTGGTCCCTGCAGCTGGGCTCTAATTGGGGCTTGGCCAGGAGCGGCTCCAGCACAGAGGAATTTGCAGCACGGCTCGGTCCCCATCCCGGCAGCAGGAGCATCCCAGGGATGCTGGGCTGCCAGCAGGGCCCACGGGGAGCACACGGGCACCCCCAGAGCCCCGAGGTGCTGGTGGGGCTGCAGAGGTGGTGGGGAATGAGGCCAGGAAGGGGCTGAGCATCCCCCGGGGAGGGGAACGGACGGTCAGACGGGTGTCTGCAGGGCAGCTGTTTGTTTTCTCACCCAGAATGAAAGGAGCACGATGTGTCAGGGAAGATCCCTCATTCAAACAGAGTCCACTGTAAATCTTCAAGGGCTGGGCTGCCAAAGAGATTGAAAAGGGGTTAAGCACTCGTTTCTCCGAGGCTGACAGAGTTCAGTTCGTGTAGCCTGGAGGTTCTCCAAGTAGCCTGATGTTTTATGTCTCTGGGATGTTTTTGTCTTCCTTCAGTTGTATTCAGTGCTGGTATTGTGTTTATATCAGCAAAATTCTGGATTATTGCCTCTTTTTGGTTTTTTTTTTTTAGCAAACATCTGCTGCTTCTGCTTGTAGCTCATTGTACCACTGCATCCTGCCAGCGAGGAGAAGCTCCAAGTAGGACGTGGGTGGCAAACGTGATGCTCCAAGGCAGGCAGAGGAGTTCAGCAGAGCTCTGAGCTCAGCCTGCCACTGTTCTGGGTGACACAAAACAAACCTGCTCCTTAAGAAAAGGTACTGCTGGATTCAAGCACAGAATGAGGTGAAGCTTCCTGCTCTGAGGGATTGCAAAGCCACAGGATGGAGAGCTTGAGGAGAAATAGCTCTTGACGTGCATTTTGGTAGGGTCCCAGAGGACCCCATGGCTGCAAACCGGGTGGAACCACAGCCCAGAGCAGAGGGGCTGGGCGGGCAGGTGGTCGTGTGGCATCGTCCTGCAGGCTGCTCTGCTTGGAACCCGGCATGCAAGGAGGCACTGCTGCGTTATTTTACACCCAGGATTCCAACAAGGGCTCCCCTGGTGCCTTGCTGGGAGATGGCACAGCCTCATCTGCTGGGGCTCCCATCCCCATCCAGTTTCCAGGGCCAGCCCCACTCCTCCCAGCTCTGCTGCCCGTCCCTCTCCCCTACAAAGCCCCATTGCCTCCCCTTCCCAGGGCAGCTGGGGGAGCTGAACCCACCAGGAGCCCAGGGAGCCCGTCTGGGCACACACACCACCCTGCTGCCATGCCCGGTTCTGCATCCCGAAACCGGCGGATGAGGAGGAATGTGAGCAAACACGGCCCGTCCCAAATTCCAACGAGCACCGAAGAGAGGCCGCTGGTGAGCAGGAGCAGTTTCAGTCAGCTCCCTATTTACTTATGAATTCCAGCCAGAGGGGCCACAGAGCTGCTGGAGGCCTCTCAGCAGCCAGGCTGTTCACCCCTCGCACCCAGCATCTCCTGCCACTGCCCAAAGCAGCAGCTCCCGGTGCCCCAGGTGCAATTTCCCTCTGCTCAGGCATTTTCCCTTTGCTGCTGTCTGCCAGTGCCTCTCCTCACTCCCTGCCTCTATTTTTCTCCATCCCTTTCTTTCTGCATTTACTGGATAAAGGTTTCTACACGAGAAAAAGCAATCAAATCAGAAGAGAAATGGAAAGAAGCGACTTAAAACTTGCTAGACGGACGTTTTCTGTGCAAGATCAAGGGCCAAATTCGGCTTTCATCACACTGGATGAAAATCTGGACAATCTCCCATTGAATTAATGGCATTCCTTTGTAAGGGGAACAGAATTTCATTCATTTGCACCTCGTACAGCAGCAGAGGGGCCATTAATCCTTACAGCTTCCAGTCAGGTCTGCCCCAGCTCACAGCTCCAGCCAGTCCTGCATGGGAAGTCCCAGATCATGTTCCTGCATCCTTCCTTGACTTGTCAGCTCATGATAAACAGCATCTCCTCCAGATCCCAAATGTACAAGCACACTGAGTGATTACATCAGCCCCAAACCCACTCCAATAAGATAAAGTGTAGCTTGCATCCAATTTGGATAACTCCACATTCCCCAGAGGGCTCTCTCCTCTCGTGAGCAGCACTCAGGAGCCAAACCTGGTGTCTGCTGCAAGGGGTTCAACCCACCACCATCCCTCCCTGGAATGTGGGGATTATTGGTCCAGGTTCCTGCCAGAATCACTGCTGGGAGAGCCCTGTTGAAGCAGATGCTCAGAATTGCTTCTGGGAAGAGAGGCTGCCCTCACTGCCTGCCAACTCCACCTTCCCAACACCAGTCACAGCCCTGGGAAGAAGGTGGGTGAGTGCTGGAAATTCTGATTTTCATCTGTGCTATCCATAGGGAGAGGGACCAAGCTCCTTTAAGGCTGAAGCTGGCATCCAAGGCTTGGAATCTGACCTGTTAAAGCAGTAGATTTTCTGGTGCTTTCCAAAGGGAAGCTCCAAAACAGACAGCAGACAGGTACCATGCTGGCTGGGGGCATGTTGGAGTGATTCCACTGACATGAGGGAGCTTTGCCTATGTGTTAGGCAGGTGCTGGATGTGCTGGGCAGATGCTGCAAGGCCACAGGACATTCAGTCTTGTGCTCTCAGGAGGTGTCTGACCCCCTGTGTGGGGCCTACTATGGATGGGAGCACCAGACCCTTGGCAATATTGGCTCCTTCACCCCAGGAACATCAAGGTCATGAATGAGGAAATATGGCCATGGGACACAGAGTATGTGAGAATGAGCCCCACACCCAGCACAGAAGGTCACTGAGGAGACCTCTTCCAAAACCTTCCTGCCCTGGGCATATGGAAGGAGCCAGGCTGACACAACCAGCCCCAAAGTCACACTGACCACACCTGAAACCCCTCTGAGATGGCTGCACTCATTATTCAGATCAGGGGGCAGCAAAGCAATTATGATTTTATAACGTGGACAAACACCTACATCTCATTGTGTCTGCACTGAAAGGTCAGCAAGGTGCTGCTAGGGAGTGAGGAATTCCCTCTCAACACCTCTGAAGAGCCTGCAGGGAATGCAGCAGGCCAAGCCAGCATCTCAGCAGTACAGCTGCCCTTCAGGACTTCCTTCCCAAGGCATTGGAGTACCTCAGACCTTGGGAGTGGCTGTGGGACTGAAACAAGGGCAGGGGGATCTGGCAATATCTGGGAATAATGGCTTTCTGGGCACTAAAATGAGCTGAGAAAGGGGAGCCTGCCAGTCTTTGGAGGGGGCTGGGGTGCAGATGGGGAGCAGGCAAGAGCACTTCCTTGCTTTACACCTCTGGGGTTGCTGAGAGCCCCTGGTGCATAAAGCTCCAGCTTCCTGCCAGGTCTTAAACCTTTGCAGTAAGAAACGTTTTTAAAGCAAGCAAAGAGAGGGAGATCCTGCTGTTTGCTGTCTTATGTGGGAAGTGCTTGGCATAGGAAGGAGCAGGAGCTGGTGGCAGGCCAAGCTCTGCTGCAGCACAGACCAGAGAAGCAGCAGCTCTGCAGAGAGGGTGAATGCTGCTGCAGGGCAATGGAGCTCAGTGCCTGGCTGCCACGCTCTGCTCTGCTTCTGCAGCCAGGATTTCTCTGTCCTGCAAGCAGGAGGCCAGGGAGCAGAGGGGCAGCAGTCCCTCACCCCAGCAGCCATCCAGCTGAACCTGGGGAGATGGGTTCCTGTGCAGGGATAGAAGGAGCTAAATGGGCTTTGGCACAGCACCTCACATCAGTTCCCCCATTTGGAGCAGTTTGATGTTGACACACCACTGCAGATATGCTATAAAATTAGAGCAAGGGTGGAGGACAGCATCTCCTGAGCCCCACAGCATTTTCCTTCCAGAGCACAAATTTGGTTTGCCTTATTAGAGTTGGGGATCTGTGAAAAATGAGTGGGAATAAGCCTGACTGACCCACTGGAACCCAGCACTGTGCTGGGGAGCAGGAGCCAGCCCTTTTAGAGCTGCAGAAATCCCTGTCCTGAGTTCACTCTGATGTGGCACAGTGAATTTTCTGCCCTACAGAAACAGTCATCTCAGGCAACAGCCCACAAAATGGCTCTTCTCACAGAAGCCTCTCAGGGTATTAGCAGATTTGGATGGGGAAGGGGGTCCTGGAGTTCTTGTTGGGTTTTCATTGTCCTCACAGCTGGAATGACCCTGTCAATTTACACAAACTTCTCCAGACACATGCTGGGGTTTATGCTCTACTGGCATTTGCATTTCTACAGTCTGGACTCAGGCTGGGAACATTTATTGAGTGGATTCTAGCAAAACAGAAGGCAAGGAATAAAAATAACTTTTTCTGGGCTGTGTTGATTGCTCTCACACCGGCAGAAATCCAGGTCAGCTCTATTGATTCTTAAGGAGTAACTGGGTTTGTGCTGGTGTAACTTTGTCCCCAGAGCTGCATGAAATGTTCACAGCAAAACCTGAAATTGCATGGAACTAGCAGAACTTCACTATTGGGGTTTCATTACAAATTTGAATCTCAGACTGAGCTTGTCAAAAAATTCCTTAAGGTTCGTGAACCTTTCAGTCAAGCCTTGGCCCAGAGTCAAACCGAGCCCAAGCTGATTTATGGCTTTGCATGGAAATAATGTGAAATCAGTGGGTTTTGTTTGGTCTCTAAGCTGAAGCTCGATGCTTGCAGCTGAGCTTGGCTTTTGAGAGGTCAATTCTCTTTGAAAGATGAACTCAAGCCTGAATCTGCAGTGGGAGCTGTAGGAGATGCTGTCAGGATTAAAAACACAGGCTGGATTTGCAAGGGTAATGAGAGGGGTGACTCCTGCCCAGCCCTTGGAGTATGAAAGAGCTGTGCTGCTGCTCCATGCTCCGAGCTGGGCAAGGAATCAAATGCAATTCATTAGGACATAAGGGCATGTAAGGATCATTTGATTCAGCTGGCTGCTGAAGTGAGCTAAGTACTATTAGTCCTAATCTCCAACAGTCCCTGCGACAGCCCCTTGGAGAGGCAGGAGATAGCAGTGCTCCTCTGATACTCCACTTCACACTTCAGGGCTGGTGCAGCTCCTGCTGGTTATATATTGCCTGTGGGATTAGGATCTGCAGGCAGCAGGGAAGCAGTTGACAGTGTGGTTTGGCAGCACTGGCCTCCTCCCCTGCCAGAGCCAAAGCACAGCGCTCACAGCAGCCCCGGAGGAGAGGGAGAGAAACCTCCCTGAGCTGTGTGGGGCCACGCTCAGAGCACAGGCAGCCCAGCTTGCTTCTCCTCATGGCCATTTTGGGGTGAAGGAGGCCAGCAATGGACCTTGTTCCTAGAGCTAATGTGGAAATGGCCATGCCTTGGTGGTACCAGGGCCTGAGAAGGGCAGTGTGACCCACAGCATGGGCCAAATCCTGCTGTGGCACAGCTGGGCTTGTGTTTGACCACCTCATGAGAAGACCTTGGCAGCAAGGGAAGGAGCCCAGTGTGGGCTGGAGGGAGGAAGCATTTCTGCCCCAGAAGGACAGCAGCAGCCCTGGACTCATAGCACCATGTGGCCTCTCCTTGAAGGCTGGTGGGATGAGGAACATCTCCTCTGAGATGTGCCAGTGGGGTGCCTGTGTTTCTCAGAGTGGTTGTGTTGTTGTTTTAGTGCTCTGGTGATGTCTGGGGCACCCAGATGCAGTGAGCCCTGCAGTCCCAGTCCTTTCTAGGCAGTGCTGTCTTGGCCATGTCACTGGGCTTGCCACCACAGAAGCAATTTTCCAATTGACTGGAAATTAGGAAAAAAATCTTCATTGAAGGGTGGTAAGGGATTAAAAATGGTGAAATCTCTGTCCCTGGAAGTGTTTGAAAAATACCTGGATGTGGAGCTGGGGATGCAGTTTAGTGGTGAACATGGCAGCGCTGGGTTGACAGTTGGAATCAATGATCTTAGAGGTGTTTTCCAAACTAAACAATTCTATGATAAATCAGGAGCTGAGGTCTGCTGGGAGGTCCTGCAGAAGGCACTGAGATACCCCAGGCAGGGTCTGAGGAACCCCAGACAAGGAGTTGCAGTTGAAGAGCTGGGCCATCCTCACCTGCTCGAGGAGCTGTGGCCTCAGAGATGGAAAACGTTCCCAGAAATGGGACCCAGCCCTAGGGCACTAAAGCCAAACCCTCCAATTCCCCAGCCCTATTTGAGCAGCACCACGAGCCTTCCTCCTGCAGGACTATTCACTTGGACCTCTTGGATGGCTGGATAAGTTCTCACTTACATTTGCTGTGGTTTTTCCTTTGAATATATGTGACTGCTGTGTCTGGTGGCTTAAGAGCAGTCCTGCTGGAGCATTTTAGGGACTAAGATTCCCTGGCAAAACTGTGCTTACCTAATCTGAGACTAGAGAGCAACATGGA